>NC_141043.1:30880000-31237500 GCF_052040795.2 Danio rerio
CCCCGGTTTTAGGGGGAGGGCGAGAGAGAGGCCTGACTGACCCACAGCGAGACCTTCCCACCTGTGAGAAGGACAGGAGCCAAAGAAGACGCTTTAGTTTAGACAACGGCACTCTCTTGTCCAATTTAAACTAGACACAAACGAACCGTTCTCCTCCATAATTCATTATTTATCAGCAAGAGCATTCTGGAGAATCATACAACATTGGAGCTACGCTGAAGATCAAAGCTCCGACACGACAAACCTTGAGAAATAGAGTTTCTTTTTGGAAGAAGGTGGGGAATATCCACAAGGAGAGCCACAGCTGCTGGAATATGAAGTCTCTTCCAAAGAACCAGGGGCGAACTGATGAGATTTTGGGTGCTATGGCGGATATGCTGACATCTCTGGCGATACCCAATCAGAAGTGGGTGAGTGACGTCTGTGGCCTTTCACCTTTATATTAGAATATTTATGCAACATATGTGTTCCACAACAACAGATTTGTGTCTGCCATTTTTTTTGTTTTTTTGTGCTACAAGATATTGCTTTGTTTAATGTGGAACTTATTACCTGATAATGCCAAACAGTTGCTAGTTTAGCCATAATCGTAAAGCACAAATCAGCAGTTGATTTTTTTTCAGTGTTGATAAATATTAACAGTCATTGAAGTCTGAAAAAGAGAAGCAAACAAATCCATGACAGACAGTAGGATAAGCTTATTGTCAGTCATCAAATCTAAAAAGCTTCAGTTCTGCAAATGAATGCCACTTTACAGCAGGAACTAATTGCCGTATTTGTAAATTTGAGGATAAGAAATTTCAAATGAATAATTCAGCTTAAACTATGAAATGCGTCTTTCTTGTATGTGTGTGTGTGTGTGTGTGTGGAGCTTTAAAAAAAACAAGATTAAATGACCCTTTGTTTGTGAACATCCATATCATGTCATAACAATGACGTCTATCAAGTGAAGAACACATCAGAGATAGGAAAAGAACTGAGGGATAAACAGTGAAGTCATTCAAAGAAACATTTCAGAGGAAAACTATACGCAAGAACGCCGTGATGGCTTGCAGTGACACATAAAAGACGCTCTCCTGGGTGTTTTAAAGGAATTTAGAGCACTTGCAGGCGCAGGAAACAAGCGCTGATTAAGACATTTCCTCATAAACAAACATGCACATGTCGTCTTCCCAAAGCAGCTGTCAAGCTGAATGTTTAACTGGATGATTGCTATTTATTAATGCGATCAGAAAAAAGTTTTTAACAAAAGGTTTTTCTATTTCATAGACCTTTTCCCCCAAAACCACCCTGATAAACCTGTTAGTGAATAGTAAGACAACAAACAATGTTCTTTATAAAAGATTTTATATATAAAAACAATATATGTACACACAAATCAATAACATTTCACACAGTTTATAGAGTACAAGAGAAACAATGCTAAGAGTTTAAAATAATACTCTTTAACGTTTTCAATTCCACTGCCCTTGCCAAAATAAAGTCTGAGAAGGAAAACATTTGCGTGAGGAATGTTAGGACTGGTTGGTAGGAAACCATCTGCTAAGAACATAAAAGTAAAAAAGACATACTCTACATTAAAATGTATAGTTTCAAAAATCTATTTGATAATCACTAAGATATAATTTACATTATGTAGTTATTAGGGCTGGAAAACTCGTTATTGAAATACTTCGCCAGATGGCTTGATTAGCTCTTTTTGTGAAAAATCATTCATTTAATTTTAATTTTTGATTGGGATGATTTTGCAAGTGTGTGAATCATGTATAAAAAAAAATTGCAAGAGTAATTACAAACAAAGAAAAAAGTAGATAGTTCTTTATGGTTTTTCTGGAGAGTATTTAGATACAGAAATTTAGTAATGTAAAATAACACTGTAAAGTCTTCATTGTATTAATTAATCAGTTGAAGTTGCAAATGTTTTATGTAATTGTGCCGGAAATGTCTTGAAAACACATGCAAGTGATAAGTTTACTCTGTTATGGTTATACTTCGCAATGACTCCACAAATGTCATGTATGCTCAATTGTTGATCGACTATTATCCCAATTTAATGTTGCATATCCTGCGATGAGGAGAACACTCTCATTGCGATATCGATACTGAAACAATATATTGTGCCCTAATAGTTACAGTCAGTCTTTATGTTTCCCAAATATATCTGTCTAAAAAACAGACAAGCTAGTTACAACAAAGAGAACAGTACTGACTACATACCAAATTCACAATCAATTAAACTAGGAAGCAGCAAAAATGTGGTCATGGGGTTATTGTACATTTGATATTTTTGTGTAAAACATTTGAAAGTTTGGGGCAGTGAAATTTCTTTTGAAAGAGTGTAATACTTTTATTTATCGAGGATGCATTACAGTATATAAACTGTTGAAGTCAGAATTATTAGCCCCCTTTGATTTTTATCTTTCTTTTTTAAATATTTCCCAAATGATTTTAAACAGAGCAAGAATATTTTCACAGTGTGTCTGATATTTTTTTTCTTCTAGAGAAAGTCTTATTTGTTTTATTTTGGCCAGAATAAAAGCAGTTTTTATTTAAAAAAAAAAAACATTTTAAGGTCAAAGTTACTAGCCCCTATAAGCTAATTTTTTCTAACTGTCTACAGAATAAACCATCGTTATACAATAACTTGCCTAATTACCCTAACCTGCCTAGTTAACCTAATTAACCTAGTTATGCCTTTAAATGTCACTTTAAGCTGTATAGAGGTGTCTTGTAAAATATCTAGTAACATATTAAACGCCATCATGGCAAAGATAAAATAAATCAGTTATTAGAAATAAATTATTATTGCTATTATGTTTAAAAATGTGCTAACTTTTAAACAGATATTAGGGGAAAAATAAACAGGGAGGTTAATAATTCGGGTGGGGGGGCTAATAATTCTGACTTCAACTGTATATTACAAGGATGCATTATATATTACAAGGATGCAATACACATATTATTATTTACTTGAAATGTATATCTATTTAAATGTATAAATGGGATTAAAGAGGTGTTTTTTGCACCCCAAATCTGTATTTAATTGATCAAAGTAAATTTTATGAAATAATGCATTTATACTTTTTAATTTTCTGTATTTAACCAGCCATTAATTCAGTCATCAGCACCACATGATCTTAATCATTTTAAAATAGGTTGAATGACAATAAATTAACACTTTTATTTGGCAAAGATGCATTTTATTGATCAAAATACTTTTTTGTTTCATAATCATAAAATACGCTACCTGACAAAAGTCTTGTCGTCGATTCCAGTTGTAAAAGCAAAAAATAATAACTTGACTTTTAGTAGATCATTTAAAAAAGGGGCAGAATCATCTGTTGAACTGCATCCCGATCATACTAAATGCTGCAGAAGACCTACTGGAACCTACATGGACCCAAGATTGTCACGGAAATTGTCGTTTGGTGAAGAAAAAAAATCCTGGTGTGGAGTTACATTCAGTAATATAATCAAATGATCAACTAGAGTCAAGTTATTTTTTGTTGTTCCTAAAACTTGGATAGGCGACAAGACTTTTGTCAGGTAGTGTATACCATATAAGCATCAAACATCCAATAATTATATATATTTTTAATAATTTCAAAGAAAATTTCAAGAAAGTTTGTCGGTAATTTAAAGTAATTGTTACTGTTATTCATTGATCTTAGAATTCAGACAGTATTGAGCACCTGAGTGTGAAACAGGAGCGGAAGACAAGCCAGCGGCCTCCATGGGACACAGAGGGACTGAACTGGGAGGACATGTCCCGAGACAGCCTGGAAAGAGTACGAAGACGAGACAGAGCAAGTAAGGCACAACAACCATATTTGGTCAAATGTTGCTTGACTTGAGCATTAGCAGGTTAAACGTACACAACATGAGGCAGATTGAGCCACAGTAAAAACAAGAGTGTTGACCTTCAGAAACAAAGCAAGTTATGATAGCGTTGATGTAAATCTATGTTCCTTATTATTTCTGTATTAATTATGCCTCTCTTGTGATATCAGGCATTGTTTTGATCTGCTCAATATGCTTAATGACAGAGTGAGATCCTTATTATGGCTTGAAATGCAGCGTCTTTCTGCTGCACTCAGCCCACAGTACAAACAAACATTCTGGTCTACAGTGTTTAGGGTTTGCCAAATATTTACAAGTGTAGTTAACACTATCGGCTTGTTTTTGAGCGCTTACATGGAATTATAATGGTTTCAGTATGGGCTGAAAATAACCTCACCTAAGATTTAAAGGCGTAGTTGATTTCTCTGAAAGCTGTAAACACTGTGGCGCTATCAAAACATTGCTCTGTTTGTTTGACCTTTTCATCCTGCGGGACATTAGTAACAGTGGGCCAGTGGGTTTTGTCGGGCTACTTGTTTTTCTGAACGATGGAATGTAAGGTGTAAATAAGCAACCTGTTTGAAAACATAAATTGGGCCTTTTGGTACTCAGATTGATGTTTGCTTGCTCCTTCAGCCTGTATGCTCAGCATCTATATTACACACATACAACAGAAATAACAATGCATTTAGAAGTTTTGCATTTAAAATAAAATAAATGCTAAAAATAAATATATAAAAAGTAATTCTGTTTTAAAAAGCCTAAAACCTAAAATTCTGTCTATTTTACTTGTTTAGAATTGCATGAAGGCATCTTTTTGTGCTGTCAAATTTGATTTTCAAAGTTTAACAATCGAACATTTATTTACATTTTACATTTACATTACAGTCTGAAATAACGTATTGTCTGGGTAAGTCATGTAAAATAAGTTATTGGTATTTTATTCACCTATATGTTATCTCTTATACAATATATTGTTTCAAATGGCTAAATAATGTAAATAAAAGTCCCAATGTTAAACTGTAATAAATTTGTTATTGTAAACAATAGAAAACAACTATAAACCCCAAAATGCAGTGATCTGTCTATTTTTTTCCTATGTGAATTTAATTTTTGTTACAATTTCTGGATAATGGCTTAAACTCATAGCAACATAATTCCAAATTGTGCCAGTAGGTGGCGACTAGTTAATTTTTCATTTTTTTTCCAGCTTAATCCCTTTATTAATCTAGGGTCACCATAGAGTAATGAACCGCCAACTTATCCAGCAAATGTTTTACGCAGCGGATGCCCTTCCAGTTGCAAAAACATTCATACACTCTCATTCACACACATACACTATAGACACATAGACATTTTTAGCTTACCCAATTCACCTATAGTACTTGTCTTTGGACTTATGGGGGAAGCCAGAGCACCTGGAGAAAACCCACACGAATACGAGGAGAACATGCAAACTCCACACAAAAATGCCAACTGCTGAGAGGTGATTGTGCTACCCACTGCGCCACCGTACTGCCGATGGTGACTAGTGACTGTATTATAAGAGGCTATCTGAACCATGCCTAAACTTGGTCTTGGAGGGCCGGTGTCCTGCAGAGTTTAGTTCCAACCCCATTCAAACATACATTAGCTACACATCGGCTAGTCTTCACTTTTACATTCAGAATTGTCCTCCTTATTTTGTGACATCTATGTTGTACCTTTGTGTAAGTAAGCATTCTCTTTTTTATATTTGTTACCCATCCGGTCCTACTGCACCCAACCTGCTCTAAGCTGGGATCGAACCGGTGATTCTTTGTATGGGAGTCAGTTGCTCTAACAAAGAGGCTAAAGACAGTGGCTTCTAGCATCTGCCGCTTGAGCGACTTAGAGGTCAGAGGTGTTTGATTTACCTGCATAGCACTTTGCTAGCTGGCCTCCGTTACACTCACCTTCCTAAACCTCACTTGCATCCCGGACGAGCCTCTACATGTAACCTACCGATCCTACTGCACCGTGATTCTTTGTATGGGAGTCGGTTGCTCTATCAAGGAGGCTAAAGTCAATGGCTTCTAGCATCTGTCGCTTAAGCACCTTTTGAGGTCAAAGGAGTGAGGTTTACCTGCATAGCACTTTGCTAGATGACCTCTATTACACTCACCTTCTTAAACCTTACTCCTATCCCGGTCGAGCCCCTACATGTAACCCACCAGTCCTACTGCACCCAATTTGCTCTGAGCTAGGATCGAACCGGCGATTCTTTGTATAGGAGTCGCTTGCTCTGACATCGAGGCCAAAGACAGTGGTCTCTTGCAGCTGTCGCTTGAGCATCTTTAGAGGTCAGAGGAGTGAAGTTTACATGCATAGCACTTTGCTAGCTGGCCTCCGTTACACTCACCACCCCCTTAAACCTCACTCCCATCCCGGACGAGCCCCCATGTGTAACCCACCGGTCCTACTTCATCCAACCCTCTTTGTATGGGAGTTGGTTTCTCTAACAAGGAGGCTAAAGACCATGGCCTCTAGCGTCTGTCACTAGAGCACTTTTTGAGGTGAGAAGAGTGAGGTTTACCTGCATAGCACTTTACTAGCTGGCCCCTGTTACATATACTATCTCTTTAAAAATGCTTGATCAGCTATCCTTGAATAGTTAATTTCACTAAATAAATAGTGTGTGTTGCTTTGATATGTGCAACACTCCACTGTGCCTTTGCCTTCATTTTTTGAATATATTATTGTTAACAGCACAAAACTAGACATATGTACTTGCAATATTACATCTAAATGTAACATGCTGTAAGTCATTATTAATTTATTGTTTACGTATTCAAATATCATGCTTTTGTTTGAGTTGTTGTGATGAATATCAGCATAGTCGTATTGATATTTACCCTGAAGGGTTAAATATGGCCAATGCATTGTTTTAATTGTGAATAAATCTAAGTTAAAGTAACAAGACTCTTATCAGATCGGCGCTTTTAAAGGTCAAAGCGGATGGTTAATGAACCACACCCTGTAACTGTACCGCCTGAACTGATAATCAAACTTTCCTAATCAACTTGTAGCGGGGAAACGATCTTTGTTAATCTTCCGTGACGAAAACTGGATGAAAAGCTGCCCTGAACAGCTTCCAGATGGGAGACCCACTCGCCTAACTTTGCCCAGTGCCTGGAAAAAAGCACCACTTGTTGCAGCTATGATTTTGGAGTTAAATGGATTAAAATGAGTCCATCAGAACAGAAAGAGCTTTGTTGCGGGACGGGTACTGGATCCTGAGGTATGTGTCATGTAGCCAAATCACTAACTATTCAGGACGTGGTGTATAGTATGGCAAGGAGGCCTTAGGATGTTTGTCGCACATGAGTCTGCTTAGATGAATTGCAGTGTCAGAGCTGTAGCTTCTAAATATTAGTTTAAGCCATACCAAGAGTCGACACTGTTGCCCATTTAATCAGAGATGCTTCCTTGTATAAATTTACTTCTTTTGTTTACTTCTATGCTGTGAATTTTTGTTTGCAGATTTCTTTTTTCATGGACAAATAATGATCCAAATGATTACTCCTCAAAAGGGTCTGTTCACATAAAAAAATGTATTTACTTGGCTTGTTTCCACTGAGTGGTACGGTACGGTACTGTATTGTACGGTACTGTACTGTATGGTTCGGTAAGATTTTATGGCTGTTTCCACTGTGAAAAGGTACCTAAAAGCAAACTGTACCGTACCACTTTTTGGGTACCTTTTGCCAAGGGTACCTAGCATGACAAAAGGGTACCTAAAGGTGGAGCTATATGTGCAGCTGAACGTTATTGGTTTACAGAGAAACGTCTCCAGAGTATACAAAAGCAGGAAAATGAAAACAAAGGAACTGCCATTTCTAAAAATACAGCCTAAAGACACATTGCACTGTAATAATATATACATATAATAACGAGCCATGGTCGAACCAAGCTTAAACAAACTTTGTTGCCGTCAAGAGTTTACCCTGTGCATCGTAGTTGTTTACAAGGCCGTCTAATGTGCCAGGGGTATCGCTTTCTCGTGATCGCTGGTTGCGCGTCTATATTTAAAATAACATCATTCTTGACCTGATGATAATAATGTGCGTGTGATTATTAATGTGCTTCTGACATCTGATCCTTTTAGAAATTTATATATATAAGTTGTGTTTCTAATACAGATATTTCTCAAAAAAAAAAAAAAAACAGCACCAAAAAAACTACACTATACTCTTAATGACTTTAGTGAAGGGAGAAATTCTACAGTCCAACTGTTAAACTTGTTGGTTTTACAATCTAAAAAAACAATGTGTTGAAAGTGATGTTAGTGAGACAGGAAGGGGTGCTCAATCTGCGGTCGGTGTGGGTCCTATCGGTCCAGTATATTGATGGGGACTCCATACTGCTCATTGAGCACCATCTTTTAGATGAAATGTTAAACTGAGGTCCTGACTCTCTGTAGTCGTTAAAAATTCCAGGATGTCCATCAAAAAAGTGTAGGGTTTTAACCCTGGCATCCTGGCCAACTTTGTACACTGTTCATCATCGCCTCCTAACCATTCCTATATCATAATTGGCTTCATTACTCTGTCTCCTCTACACCAATCAGTTGGTGTGTGGTCTGGTCCAATATGGGTGCCATCGCATCATCTAGGTGGATGCTGCACACTGGTGGTGGATGGGGAGATCCCTCCCAATGTGTAAAGCAATTTGAGTTTCCAGAAAAGCACTATACAAATGTAAGGAATTATTATTATTATTATTATTATTATTATTGGTAACACTTTATTTTTTTTAGTCCAGTTGATTATTAGTAGACTGTCTGCTTAATACATAATCTGTTGATACTGCTGCTGAACAGACATTTTCCTGACTATAAGAAACTTAGCAAGTACATGTCAACTTACACTAACCCTAACCCCAACCCTTACCCCAACCTAACAGTCTACTTATAATCTAATGAAAATTAATTGGCATGTAGATGCAATGTAACTTAAATTCAACAAATGGATCATCAAAATAAAGTGTTAACTTATCATTATATACAGTGAAATATTTAAGCATTTTAAGAGTGCAGGGCTGCAACATGAAATTTTAGCATCACAGGTAATGACGTTTTTCTGCACAGATTCCACTTTCAACCATTAAGCAAAAAAAAAAAAAAAAAGTTAATTAACGCAAACAGATGGGTTCAACAAATGAGTATACAATCAATAAACAGCCATGTAGCTCACAACAGATCTTTACAGGGTTATTGTTAAAATAAAATTTTCTATGGTGATAACGAAACTTTACTGTTATGCCCGGTGCTATTGAAATTAATTCTGGTTTGATTTCTCTGTTTAAAATTAGTTGGAACTCTGCCATCTGATACCATCCCCCACCCCCACCCCCGAAAAAGAGGGGTCTTGGTCTGCTTCTAATCATCTCTGGAGCAATTCAACTGAAATACGAGTGCCCAAATAAAGCCAAAAGACAACTAAACAGACAGACTAAACAAACACAGGACATGATTTCATCATGAGATGCTCAAGCATACCTGTTTTTTTGATGTCATAGTTGCATCTGCATCTCATTGAAGCAGATCTTTGCATGACTGCAGAATGCCTAGCTGTTTTTTCTCCTTTTACATTTCATAAGCTCTTCACAAGTTTACAGATGAAAAAAATCCCTTTGTTAAATTCTGTTGCAATATGTATGTCACAAAAACAATTCTGTCATTAAAAAATTTATCAATTTTGGTTTGAAAATTGCATCTTCAGACCAAACTAGAACCAAACTAAGTGTGAAAACAAATATGGCACAAATATGGCACAAATAAGTGTATAAATCCTTATACGATGCCTCGGCATCCTGTTTTTGTAGCTCGAATATCTCCATAATCATTCATTGCAATTCCACAAAAAATAATATGGAAATCATTACTCAGATGTTTTTCTTTTGCATCTCACAGAAGAAAGTAATATCGATTTGGAACAACATAAAGGTGAGTTAACGATGACACAGTTTTTATTCTTGGGAGAAGCGTTGCTTTAATCTCAGCATGTTTAATCAAAAAGCTTTAGTGATTTTTCAAGATGCCCTTCTCTTCCAGTTAATACTTTTCAGTTCCTCATCAATAAGATCTGAAGGGCTCAGAGTGGAATTTCCATTCCTTGCTTTGTCTATAGCTAAAGAGGCCCCTGCGTTACTAGAGGCACAGGAGATCACCCATCTGTTAAAGATTAGAAACAAGATGCCGTTTAGTGGCTTCAGTGGAATCACGGGACAGTGCCAGCATTCACTAAATCACATGCAGACGTGTAGCTTGCACACATTTACCTTCTCCTTTTAATTTATTTTTCTCCTCTTACGTACTCAAAGCTTGTGTCCGGCAGTCCATTCAGGACATTTCCTTGGATCAAAGCCCTCATGTCTTGCTCAAATCCCCAAGCTTCACTGTCCAGTCCAGGAGTCGTTTTAAGGCAGGCAAGCCTCAAAGCACGTAATGAAGCTCTTTCGTAACAGCGTTGGCTAAGGATGACTACGTGAACCTTCAAAACAACACGTTTGCCCTTCATCGTTTGTATGGTTAATGCTTAGAAACACAACAACAGGAAGCAGAGAGAGCTGTGCTTTCCAAGGTGAATCGCTGATGCATGTACTGTTTCCTAGGATTATGAATTCAGATTGTTTGAGTGACACATTCGGATCCCTGTGGTGGAATATGTTTTATGAGGAGAAGTATGTCATCTTTTAATATTTTAGAGGACTGGGAAATGTTTGTTGTTTATAATTTTTGTATTATTAATTTTGAACATCAGCCTGTAGTGCTCATTTGCACACGAGGTTGGATCTGGTGCAGTATTTTTGTTCATCATTATTTTATTCATTATCCTCCATTCATTATTCAGTTCCAGCAAATCTGCCCGGCTCCGTCATGCCTTGCGCTATGCTGGATTGTTCTCTTACAGTCAGACTAATCATGCATTCATCGCTACAGTAGAAAATACATGCTGTCATTTGGCATAAAACATTGTGTCAGTGTATTTCAGCAATGATCTGTATGGTTTGTTCTGCAAGAAATTCAAAAGTAGGCCCATTATGAAGACTTCTTTTACACATATTCCTTATACATAAAACAACAAGATACAGCTGGGGGAATGTAGAGTCAAAATTCCCCAGAGACCCATAGGCTAAGCGAGTCCCGACCTTAAAAGGGCCTTTGTTACCACAGCGTTTGGAGCTGTACTGCCACACTGGGGGAAATTGGTGCTGGTTGCCTCAGGCTTTGCCAGTGTGTGTTTTCATGTCTGTATGTTTTATTACATTTGTTTAATGCGCATCAAGACTTTATTGGAACATAAAGCTGACAGTTATTGCTACAATGTGTCTGCTTTGCAACCTGACTTCTAGAATTGATAAGTGAAAATTTGGCTTTGTTGCCACCATTTTGGAAAAATCTTAAAAAAAAAAAGTTTTCTCTAAACTTTTTAAAAACTTTTAATAGATGTTTTAGGTGTTTCAGCTCAAAATACCTCATGGATCATTTATGTAAAAGCAAATGTGTCTTTAAATTCAAATGAGCTGCTGCTTTCGGACGTTGTTTTAAAAGAGGTTTGCTCTTTCAAAGCTTGTCCAGGTTACTCCGGCAAAAGCAAACAAAACCTAAGCATGGATTTTAGAGCCTTGTCAGATTAGTCTTCTGACATATGGGGCTTCAGCGTCAACACTTGATAGAGGGCATGTCTTAAGTTGGGGCTGACGCGATCGTCATAGCAGTGTCAGCCAATGAAATTAGTCAAATTGTCTACTGTCTGAGCTGGTGTATTTGCATACAGTGATCCAACTGGCTGACGCTTTTGTTGGCGCTTGAAAAGTTGAGAAAGTCCCAACAGCGAGCAACGCCACTGAAGCGGCGCCAACGGATCCACAATACAGTTCGGCTACGCCTGACGTCACCCATTCAAAGTGAATGGGAAGCGTTGACACTGACGCCCTGTGTGAATGGGGTGAAACACATACCTGTATGAAACAGTCTTTCCTCTCTATATGCACTAGACACTTTCTTAAAAAAGCTAATTTACTAAAATTAAAACTAATTTAGACTGTCTTAGCATCTATATAATGCTGCTCTTTATATAAAAGTGCTTCTTTCGTCCTTATCTTTAAAATAGTAAATGTAAATCCATAAACAGCACCATTAAAGGACTCTTTAAAATGCATTTATAGTGGTAAAAAAGTGGGTCTAATCTTTGCACATAATTGCCACCAAAGAAAAAAAAGTATCCATGCATAAACAATATCTGTATGTCTAAATCAAAATGAGGTCAAAGCACTGGAAAATAACCCAGAGATCTTAAGGAACGCAGACATTCTCTTGGGTTAATGCTCCAGAGTGGGTGACATATTGATAAACGGCTGGCCTCTGTGCTAGAACTCTAGGCCAGAAGCCAAAACTCTACACCCAACAACCACCAGCCATCGTCCTCTCAATCAGCTGTAGGACAGTATGAGATTCTGTCAGCCTTGTCATAAACCTTTAGAGCTGTTTGTATATTTTCCGTTTGGTGTTTATTCACTGCATGTTGAAATATAGTGACTCTTGGTTGAGTTGCGTCCCGTTGTTGAAAGAGATGTGGTTTAGTTTGAAGTTTGGGAGTTTGTAGACATTGCTTTGTTTTGCTTTGATCCTTTGGTGCTAACTGTTGCCTTGTATGTTATTAATCAGAACAGAGGCTGATACACCTTTCTCCAAATGCCTTAGCAAAGTCCTCATGACGAACAGTGCTCTGGGGAGGTATTCTTTGATCTGAAGATGAGAAAAGGGTGGCCTGAGTCATTGTCTTTTTGCCTACCGGGTTCAGAGAACAGCATTTTTACAGACAGAGACAGTGGTCTGCATCTGCTGAGATCAGATGTAATGATCCTCTGCTTTATAAATCAGTGAACAAAACTGATCTACGGATGGTATTTTCACACTGTAATATTTTATGAACCGAAATCCAGGGATGAGACAAAGAACATGCTTCTCTTTATATGGAAATGAAAGCCAAAGTTTGGACTCTGTGTATAGCATCATTTAAAACAGATATGTCTTATGTAATATGCATTAATTTGTGGCTGAATGGAATGTGTTGCATGTCAGGATGATGAGAAGGATTGTGTTTACCTTAGATAAACCTATATGTTTAAATATTTTATCACTGATCTTTAAGAATCCAGAAAATCCTCTTCAGGAGGTCTTAGCGACTGGATTTATAGGATCTGGGGGAAAGTATTCATCTGAGGTGCATCTGTTTAAATATAGTATGTAAGGAATGGAGAGTTCTGGTGAGAGGGATCGTGGGAGGCACCGGTAGACATATTTTCCATCAGAGTTTTTCATACAGATTTGTCTACGTTATGCACAGTATGCCTTTTAAATGTGCATTTGTGTATCCTTTCAATCTATTTAAATAGCTGCATCCCGTAATATGTAGAAATTGAATAACAGAATGATGGAATCTATTTCCATTAAGAAATATCTTTCAAAAGCATACACACTAGCACTCATATTTTTGTGAATTGTTGGGCCATTCCATACACTGTGATCCTAAATAGATTGGCACAACTCAAAAAATTTGAGGTAAAATTTTCTATTTTATGTAAACAGAAACATCAAGTTTTGAGTTTGTTGTACTCAACTTAAAATACCCAAGCGACCCAGCTCATACATTTTAATAGCATTTAACATAATTGTTTTAATTTCTTTCAAATTCAAATACGGAGGGCCCTATCATACACCCGGCGCAAGGCGCGACACAATAGTCTTCTGCTAGTTTCAGCTTGGCGCAAGAGTCGTTTTGAGGCGTTGCGCTATGCTGTTTAAATAGCAAATGCATTAGCACTCATTTGTGCGCCCATAGGCATTTTGGTCTAAAAAGGAAGGCGTTCTGAGGTGCACTGCTGGCGCGTCGCTATTTTGAGAAACTAAAATTTCTTTTTCATTAGACCAAAACAAACCCGGTCTAAACTCCGGCGCAGAGTTGCGCCTCGCTTACTGCTTAATATGCACAAGAGAGCAATAGGCAAATATCTTTACATATGAAAAAATTTCAATATTACGGATATATATAGGATATAATAAGAATAAATATAGGATATAAATATAAAGGATTAAAATGTTACAAAACATTTTATTTTCTAGCCTACATAAATATAAAAAATCAATGCTTTTATGTCTTCTTCATCTCGGGAGGCTTTTTCAGTTCATTCATAACAATTTGCTTTTGTATAATGTTATTATTATTAGCAGTATTATTTATTATATCCATTTTTATATTTGTTTTATTAAAAATACGCTTAGATTTGCCCACCTGCAGGTTTTAGACCATATGGGGCACAGCATGTGTTTTAGGATATAACTCAGGTTTTTGAGCACACATCGTTATTATTGTTCATTTATTCGTTTGCTGGAAATTAGAACTAAATTTAAAAAATAGTTTTGAAACGGATATTTGCGCTTAACAAACGCATTTAATTATTTATAGACTAATTGATGTCTGTGCGTGGTTTCCCTATCCAAGAGCGAAATTGAAAGTAGATCCATTATCTCTCATTCTCACGCAGTAGATGCTCTGTTGAACAGTTTTCTGTTAAAAAAACGGTTAATTTTTAGCTGTTTGCTTGTAAAATGCTCAGTTTTTCCACTTAGACTTACTTTACGTCCTGTGTGGGAGATGAGACTCTAATTGGTTTATTCTCAAAACACACCTATAACTCATTAAAAAATAAACTCAACCCTTTTAGACTATGCGCCACGGCGCAAAGAGGATTTTCCCGTCCGTAAATTAGCAAAAACGCGTTCTGACATGCCCTGAAAGCGTTTGTGCCCTGCGTTTTGCGCTCTGCGCATGGACCGTCAAAATAGAGCCCAAAAGCTTTGTCTGATTGACAAGCAGCACCTACTTATATTCAAAAGAATTTAAAATGCCAAATGGGACGAATTTATAACCCCTTTTGAAAGTAAAACATACTCTAAAAGGTAGTGTAATCTACACAACAAGCAGTGTGTGTGTGTGTGTGAGAGGAGGGCAGTTTTTCGATGTGATCTGGTTATTTTGTGGTTCTGTGACTGCTGGTGTTGGCTGCTGTATGTTAAAAAATTATGACAATTAAAAAAAGTTAATTTCGATTTACATAAATTAAAACTAAATAAAACATTAACCTTTTATTTTGGGTGTTTTTTGTGCATTTGGGCAGCTTTTGGCCTGAAAAAAGTCATCTATATCTAGCAACACTGCACACAAGACAGATATCATATAAACACTCATTATATGTTAATCAAGGAAATTCAGGATTAGACACAAACACTTTTTTGAAGATCTTTTTTATGGAGCTATGAGAAAAAGTTAGGACAAATTATGAAATTCCAATTTTTTCATAACAGGACATAAAAAATATAGAATCTTTTGCGTGTCTTAAAATTTGGGAAATTAAATGAACAACAACAAAAAGCATTAACAAAAATTAAAACTGATCTGAACCGAACTGATCATCAGCAGACGTTTTAGTAGTTTGTTAGTCTGGAGCCTTCAGGTGTGAACACAAAGCCTGCCTGACAGCTAAAGATCATCCAGAATTGGGTCATGAAACAAGACAATGATGTTAGGAATGCCAGAAAATCTACAACACAACAGCTAAAAAAGAAAACAAAAAAGGTCAAGGTGTAACAATGTTCCATCCTGACTAAAATGCTATGGCGTGAGCTGTGCAAAAAACTCGTCTGAGACTGATAAGTTCATACAAAAAATTATTACTTTAAGTAATTACTGCTAAAAAGGAATCTACAGGCATCTAAATTATAGAGAGTGCTAGGTTTGTGACCTATAGCTACCCTGCAAAAATTTAGCAAACAATTTATATGGGCTGAATTTCAACCTAATTTATTTATTTAAATTCAGCCTATATAAATTGGGGGCAAAGCAGTGGCGCAGTAGGTAGTGCTGTTGCATTTCTGTGTGGAGTTTGCATGTTCTCCCTGCGTTGGTGTGGGTTTCCTCCGGGTGCTCTGGTTTCCCCCACAGTCCAAAGACATGTGGTACAGGTGAATTGGGTAGGCTAAATTGTCTGTAGTGTATGAGAGTGTGTGTTAATGAGTGTTTATGGATGTTCCCCAGAGATGGGTTGCGGCTGGTAGGGCATCGTAAAAACGTGCTGGACAAGTTGGCGGTTCATTCCGCTGTGGCGACCCCAGAATAATAAAGGGACTAAGTCGACAAGGAAATGAATGATAAACTGTTTGCAACCACTCACCTTAAAAATTGAGTAAATCCAATAAATATTTTTTTTCAGTGCATGAGATGATGTTCAGTGTCTCATGATGTTGTTTATCTGAGGTTTTATCTACCACATTTTTTGGTATCACATTAAGACCTTCCAAGGACCATATAGATTTTTTGATTATGTCCCAATACGGAAACCCATGAAATGCAGTATATAGGGTGTCCTAACGTTCTCACATGACTGTAAAGTGTGTTCATTTTCACAGAAAATGTATATCTTACAGCTTTAAATTCACATTTTTAATAAAATTCTGATCTTTATTTTCTGACTAGTTCTAATGAAGGGACTAGATTGGTATTTGCATTTTTGATTCAGTTCTAAACAGCATTAATTTCCTCAGGGAAAATGGTTTAACACAAGCAGAAACCGGACAGGTCTGCTGCACCAGTAACTGGATTGAATGTGTGGGCGCTGATCTGCTCATATAATGAATGAACAGAGTAATTAAGCAGAATATAATAGAAATGAATGTTGCTTAATTTTAATCTTTTTGACTACATTTCTGTCTCATCTTTATTCATCAACAATAACATAACATGCTGTCCATTCGTTAGACGAGCGGATCAGAATGTGCGGATCGGAGTCATAATTACTAGTTCAACTTTGTCAAGCTACACTGTAAAACAATCCTGGTTGCCTTATTATTTTTTTAACTAAATCAAATTAAACTTATGAGTCCATTGAACTTTCATTCATACAGTTTCTTTTTTGGCTTAGCCCCTTTATTAATCTGGGGTTGCCACAGCAGAATGAACCGCCAACTTATCCAGCATAAGTTTTACGCAGCGGTTGCCCTTCCAGCTGCAACTCATCACTGGGAAACACCCATACACTCTCATTCACACTCATACACTATGGACAATTTTAGCTTACCCAATTCAATCCGGAGCACTCAGAGGAAACTGAGGCGATGAAAATGAGGCGATCATACTACCCACTGCGCCATCGTGATGCCCTCCATTAAATTTAGATTATGTTAAACTGACTTAAAACAGTTTGCGTGACTTATTAAATTAAGTTCGAACAAAATAGAACAAACATTCAAAAAATATTTAATCATCACAATTCTTGAGGGTTTTGTGAGATAACTTAATTGTTTTTATGTTCAATTAATTTAAATTTGTACAAACAACTAAGTTAACTTAATCAATTTGTGTTGAGACAACATGAAGGATTTGTGTGGAACCAAGCATTTTTTTCGCTCATATTTTCGTTGACAAAATTACCACTGGTTCTAAATAACACCCATCCCTTGTGTCTCAATATGAGAGTGTGTGCTCATTTTTGTATATATATATATTTGTGAGTCCTGGCCAATCTCCTGGCCTCGGTTAGAAGACAGACCAGCAAACAAAGTGCAGAGCACACAACACCAGCTCACTGCAGCCAGCCGGCTTTCTGCCAGCTGTCTCTGTGTTCTCCCACACTGCTGCCTATTCATGCAGGCCTTAATTGGAGCTCCTGCTTTTAGAAAGAGAAAGAATGAGAATTCAAGAGGTTTAAACATTCCAATAAAAACACAGTATGGTAAATGCATTGCACAATATGACTTAGAACGGGTTGCACAATGCTAGAGAAGGGTAGTGTATGTTTTCCATGTAGATTTACTTTTTCGTGGACGTAATGATGTAAACGGTGAAATTTTCCATTGGTTATTGCATTATTACATGATTGCATATTTAATCCTGATAACCTTAAACCCACTACTGCAAGCATTTTCACTGTCCCTGTCACTGTCAAAGCTGTTAGACCTTGAACCATTGTTTGTGTAATTAGCATGCAGTGAGCAATGCCAGAATCCATCATCATCATCATCAGTATGTGCAAAAACAAGGGGGCAGTAGGTAAACACTGCCAACACTACTTAAAGCTATTTGTCCATCCATTTTTCATTTCTGTGTACTTGCGTGCACAAATGAAGTGGATGCTAATGAAGTGAGTTTTGGGGTGAGGATAGTCTGTTTGGCTGATGAATGAATGATGGGAAACCTGTTAGAAATATGTGTGCGGTTCCATACAGTATGATATCCTAATCTGTGTGTATTGTATGTTTCTGTTTATGTGTGTGTTTTAATGTGTGCGTGCCATGGGTAGAGTCATAAATGGATGCAATGAAGCGAGTATAATGAAAGCATAAAATAGAAACCGGAAGGAGTGCAGGAAGAACAGAAGGGGAGGTTGAGGAATATTAAGAGAGAAGAGAAGATTAAGAGAGCTGTGTTGGTTTTAATGCACTGTTCACCTCACATTCTCTTTTTGGTTGCCATGGAATTCTGAACCGTGTTTGTGGAGATGAATAACAATATTCAAATGCCAGACATTATTGCAGCCTCAAAGTTGTGTAGATCTACTTGCTTGCTGCTATTCACAATACTTTTGTATTATTAACAGATAAACACTAATAAAGCTGCTAAAAATACTTGCTAATTAACTGGAAATTTACTTCGTTTATTCATTTATTCATTTTTTTTTTTGGATTAGACCCTTTATTAATCGTGGGTTGCCACAGTGGAATGAACCGGCAACTTATCCAATATACAGTATGTTTTACACAGTGGATGCCCTTCTAGCTGCAATCCAGTACTGGGAAACACCCATACAAATACACTACAGCTTTTTTTTATTCAATTCACCCGTATTGCATGTTTTTGGACTGTGGGGGAAACCTGAGCAACCGGAGAAAACCCACGCGAACTCAGAGAGAACATGCAAACTCCACAAAGAAATGCAAACTGGCCCATCTGGAGCTTGAACCAGCAACCTTCTTGCGGTGAAGCGCCAGTGCTACTTTTAACCACTGAGCCACCGTGTCGCTCCGGAAATTTACTTGATCATTTCAATTAAAATTGATAGGTATATCTGCTTTTATGGTAAAATTGTTAAAAGAGGCACCGGACCTCAATAGTTAATTTGGTTGTATTTGTATTGTTAAAAATAATATTTATTAAGTAATAAATGTGTAATTTATTAAATGATCAGTCATGTACATTCAAGTATTTTTTAATAACCCAGATGCAACCAAGTTTACCAAGTTGTATATTATTATTGATTGATTGATTGATTAATTCATTCATTCATTCATTAATTTTTTCCTGGCTTAGTCACTTTATTAATCTGGGGTTGCCACAGCGGAATGAACCGGCCATTATTATTATTATTATTATTATTATTAAATAATATGATTATAATGTAATAATATGATTTGTAACTGTACTAAAAATGTTTGTATCTTAAATAGGCATGGAACAATAACTGGTTTAGGGTAGTTTGGAAAAGTCAAAGTTTTAAAACAGCAAAAAAAATTCTGTTATACCGTTCCTAAGGTTTATCTAAAGCTGTTTTATGTATTTTTTAGGTGTTGTAAAGAAATCTTTGTTTGGTAAACTAACGAAACCTAGCAGAAGGGAATGATTTCTTTTAATTATTGAGCCTGACATCTTTTCTGTTCAAAAATTATTATAAATCTGAATTGTGTTCAATGGGGGAATATGTGTTGTTTTTTACTAAGACATGTAAAAATAACTTAATTTACAGCAGTAATAACAATACTGTGAAACCATGCTATTTTTATCCAAAGTAATCATTAGAGATGTCCCGATCTGTTTTTTTTGTCCTCAAGTCTGAGTCATTTGATTTTGAGTATCTACCGATACCGAAACCTGATCTGATACTTCTATAATGCATAAAAAAGAATAAAGAAGAGCAAAGAAACAGATCCAGATATTTCAACATTCACGACTCTGATAACAAACAGAGCACTTCTGTCAGCTTGATCAATCAAGTAATAAACAACATAAATTTGTCACTTTTGGACATTAGTGCAACAGTAAAAATGCATAAAAGATTAAATATATAAACAAATAGCACCTCTACTTAAAATACCCGGCAGGCAATCCCAAGTTTGCATATCTCACAGTTTCCTATGACAATGTTGTCATCATCAACTTTATAAAACCTCTAGACCGCAGACATACTCACGCTTTCTGATTCAAGTTGCTTCTATGTTCTGCATTGCTGGCATTTAACCAACAGTGTCTCTGCGACAAAGGGATGTCATGCTGCATACATTGCTGTTTCTGTGTGAAGTCAAGAAAGAGGTCTAACTCTATGCCACCACATAATTATAGATATGTTAAAAAAATATTCAGATACATATATACATATATATTCAAGTCCTGATTGAGAGGTTACATTCAATTTAAATCGAGTCTGAAACCGCATGATCGGGCCAGATTTCTGATTAGAAAGTGTTGTTTTAAACTAAAAAAGTACACTGCAAAATTCATTCACAATTCATTCATGCTGCCCCAACACAAATCAATTAAGTAACAAATTTGGGTGGATTGAACACAAAACAACAACGTTTTCCTCAAGAATGTCAAGAATTGTGTTGATTCAGCTCATTTTAAGCAAGTAGTTTGACAAGCAGCTAAATATGTGTTAAGTATACAATCAAATGTGTTGTCTACTGGAAACAAACATTTTTAAATAAATGAATACAAGTTTTCAGCAAAAATAGAGGTTTTTCAAATGCATCTTAAATATAATATTTTTTTATCGGCCACTCTTAGAAACAGCAGTGAAATGCCTAGGCCTCCCTAAATCTGACATGCTTATAGATACGGGTATTGCCCGGGCACATGCAGTAGTATACACTCCCTCTACTGCTCAGAAATGTAAATGCACTCCAAACCGACACCAAGCACATAAGTGTTGGGCTTAATATTCATCATAACAACATCACATGATTGAGATGCATTTTTGTTTTTACAAAGTGCATATACTGCAGATCTTCATGTGGCCTTTGCATTTTTCTCTTCACCCGTTTCTGTACAGGTAGCTACACGAGAGTATGTTAGTTTTGAGGGAGGTTTCTGCTTCAAAAATGATTTGCTGGCACTTTATATAAAAAATAACATACTTTACCTCAACAGGAAAAGTAAACTCAGCAAGCTCTCAGAACATCTTATTCAAATTTGCACTCCTGTCATAGTTAATTTCCTCAAGTATTGCAAACGGAGACAAAACAAACTGGTTAGAGCAAGAGGAGGGAGAGATTAGAGAGAGAAAGAGGGAAAACATGACTTGTGGTCATATACAAACATCATCAGGAGAGCTGCTCGTGCAACTCCCTTTCTCTACAGTCATTAAGTCACTATTTTTGCTGTTCAAACTACTTATTTAAAGTTAGCTGAAACAACACAATTCTTGTTTTTTTATGAGACAACATAATAGTTTTATGTTTAGTCCACTTAAATTTCTTCAGTTAACTTAATTGATTTGTGTTGGGACAACATGAATGGATGGTGTGGAACAGTGTGCACTTGAAATGCGGAGGAACAGAAAGAGGACAGCATTGTATTGTTTGGTGTGTGTGTGGTGTTAGTCTTTACTCTTGATGGTGTGCTTTGAAATGCTTTTTCAGTTTCAATTTAATTTGTCTGCCTTTTAGCCAAATCAGAAAATGCTGTTTGTTCTGTGTGTCTGTTTAGTTGGATTATAGATTACAAGAGAGAAAATGCAGCTCTGCTTTGTTCGTGCGAGGAAAAATCCTCTGCCATTCACATCACTGGCAGCATGATGGCTTGTTGTTTACAACACTGCAACCTGGTGGAGGTGTTACGGGGCTGACAGCAATTCTCTGGAACACACAAGCATCATTCGTTTTCAGTGAGAGTTAGCCATTTAGGCTGATGTGAATGGCAGTGATGGCCGACTTAGCAGTATGTTTACATGCCCGTTTCTAATGGAGTCACAGCAGGTTTTTGCCTAGTCAGGCTACAGTTTTCATCCATCTAAGCATGACACAATGCATAAACAAATATTTGAAGGATTAAATATGTCACATGTCATCTCTCTCTTACTGAGAAAACAAACAATGGAGAAGCCTGTTGTAGTCAGCATTAACTCATGCTATCTGTCTGTTAGTTTGATCTGTCTGTTAGTCTGCTGGTTCGAGTCCCAACTGGGTTAGTTGGCATTTCAGTGTGCAGTTTGATTGTTCTTTCCATGTTCGCGTGGGTTTTCTCTGGGTTTTCTGATTTTCCCCACAGTCCGATAACATGCGCCATAATTGAATTGAATAAACTTAATTGGCTGTAGTGTATGTGTGTGAATGAGTGTGTATGGATGTTTCCCAGTACTTGGTTGTAGCTGGAAGGGCATCCTCTGTGTAAAACATACTGGATAAGTTGGTGGTTCATTCTGCTGCGACCCCTGATATATAAAGGGACTAAGCCAAAGGAAAATGAATGAAGTCAATGGTTTGTTTTAAAATGCTCTGATTGCTGAATCAGCTGTTTTGAATGAATCATTTGAATAAAAGATTCAGAGTATCACTCATTACGACAGGAACTTGTTGCTGCCTACTGCTGGTGTTAGTGTTATTTTTAAATTAATAACAGGCTTAAACTTGCCAAGATAAACCAGCACAACAACATGCTCATTAAAATAGTTAATACTGAGATCAGAAAGATCTCAGCAAATATGAAAAGCTTTTTTGTCAATAGACCCTTTTCACATTTCCGGGTTTCTCAGTAGCGGAAGTCGTCATAAATGGAAAAACTTAGAGCTCAGTAAATAGGAGAGTAAAACAAATATCTTTTTTACAATCTTATTTGCTCAAATAATAAAAGAAAAACTCCACAATGATGTTATAAAGACTTTCAGAAGATGGAAAAAAACTTATGAAATAAAACTTAGTGAGACTGCTTATGGCAGCCAGAGGAGAGAATAACATCAAATTTACTGTCCTGTTGTCGGCACGTCGACATATGGTGCAATAGCATGTCAGGGCGTTCCAAGTTCGAATCTTGGCTCGAGGACATTTCCCTATCCCCCCCCCCCCCCTCTCTCATTCTTTCTCTCTCTCTCTCTCTCTCCAACTTTACTTTCTGTCTCAATACTGTCCTATCTAATAAAAATAAATCTTTAAATAAATACAAATAAATTTACTATCCTGTCCCATAGACGCTGTATTAGAAACGTCTCGCACAAGCGGTAATTTGTTTATTGTAATTTGAAGGAAAGATGATATAATGCATACATAAAGACATATAAATGTGCATATGTTTTAAAAAAAAAATCAAAACATTAAAAACTTTCAAGGATTTAAGATGCTGATGACTGTAAAACACATCATAAAAGGGTCGATATCACATACCCTTAGTCCAACTTGTATTCCAAACTAAATTATTTTCCAGTGGAATTAACATTAAGCAAGCTAAATCATTTGCAAAGCGTGCTCACATTTAGATTGGTGCTCAATAATAGAGATACGTGACTGTAACAGTGCATTTCACAAAGTTGAATAGCTTCAGTTTCATTTGAAATAAAGATAGGCAAATAAGGTAACTTATAAACAACATTCGTTGTGGATTTTATTCGACTCCTTTATAGAAAAAACAGCAGTAGCGATTTTTACTCTTTTACTCAGCTTTTGAAATGTTACCTTTAGGACGCAGGTTTAAAATTCTAAGCCCGAAGAAATGCTTATAAAAAGTCATTTATTCCAATTGCAGTTGTTGTGTTAAATGGAATCACTGTTTAATGTGAATGGTGCAGTTGTTAAGAATGATCTGCAAGAATATGTTTGGGGCTAATTAGGTTTTTAAGGTTTTTATTTATGTTGTTGTTATGACAAGTGTTGCTATTATGTGATTGTTGTATGTTGCAGTGTTAAAGACCAATTTCCTTTCTGTGCCAAGCAGAACGGACAACAAAGTTTAAACTAAACTAATCTTTGCTAACATTAGTAAATAATAAGACATAATATGCTTATTATTGATTAAAGATTAAAATTAATATTGCTGTAGACATGTTGTCAGATCACATAAACTATTATAATTAACCAATATTAATGATTAAAACCTTATTGTAAAGTCGTTCATTCTTTATTTCTATTCCACTTGGTGGGCCAATAGTTTTTTGGGTTTTCCAGGAAACTGTTCATTTCCATTGCTGTATTATGCTTGCGTATAAGGAGCCTCTCTGCTTTTCTGCTATAGACACTGGTTAATTGGGCTCTAGAGAAAAACTAATTCCATCAACACACACACACTCAGCAACATCCCCAGCTGCTCATGTACTGGAGAAAAGGCCTGCGCTCCATTTCCTGCTCTTCTTCACCATTAGCATCCCATTCCAACACACTCTACTTACACATGCTTGCCTCTTTAAAAGACGTTTCACACTTGAAATTGTTAAAAGCTCACTGAAAAAAGAGCAATCTATCACAATTTCATATATGACAAATATAAATAGCTTATTAATATATATTTTAAATAGTTTTAAACAGAGTACTGACTTTTATTTCATAAAGAAGAACAAAATAGTGGTAAGTAATAATGACAAATTCTCAATTCTTAACCCCTTATCAGTAATTTTGTTGATCTTAAAATTCTTTAATCATTTCAGAAAATAAAACTGTCCGTGGAGTATTAATTTTTCTCAGATGTGCAGTGTTTTCAGTGCATTTTCATATTTTTGTAGAAAGCATATTAAGTAGAACAGCGCTGACTTTAATAGCCGTATGTCTGTCTATAGAAGCAAGCATGTTGATCCTGGCGGGTACGTTTACATGACAATGATGTACTTAAAAAAGCTGTAAAGTTTTTAAAAGTTTCACATACTAGTGACAGCATTGTCAAAATAATATCCCTGTGCACATGTATCCATAGAAACTCCGTAATAAAGCATTGTATTACTCATGCCAGGCCACACTGTGAAAAACATCCCTTAATTAGCAGGTTTCATTTTGTGATTCATGTTTTTTTCTGATTTATTTATGGTTATGATTTGCATTATGGGATCTTGATCTCCGCTCTGTCGAAAAACTAGTAAAATTCAACTTTTTTAGTAGTTTGAAACAATATATTGTATAAGAAATTGTATATAGAGAATTAAATACAGTTGTAGTCAGAATTATTAGCTCCCCTTAATTATTACTCCCTCTGTTTAGTTTTCCCCAATTTCTGTTTAATAGAGATAATTTTTTTAACACATTTCTCAACATAACAGTTTTACTAACTCATTTCTAGTAACTGATTTATTTGATCTTTGCCATGATGACAGTAAATCATATTTTTCTTGATAATTTTAAGACACTTTTATACAGCTTAAAGTGACATTTACAGGCTTAACTAGGTTAATTAGGTTTGCTAGGCAGGTTAGGGTAATCAGGCAAGTTATTGTATAACAATAGTTTATTCTGTAGCTTAAAGGGGCTAATAGTTTTCACCTTAAAATGTTAAAAAAAAAACAGTTGCTTATATTCTAGTTTAAATAAAACAAGACTTTCTCTAGAAGAAATAATATTATCAGACATACTGTGAAAATTTCCTTGCTCTGTTAAACATCATTTGGGAAATATAGACTATATATGTATAAAAAAAATTAAAATCAAGGGGGTGGGGAGGGGGAGGGGGGTGCGGGGTGGTGGCTAATAATTCTGACTGTATATAACAGAAAATGCACTGGTAGTTTAAGAATTTTATAAGAATATATATTTTTATAAGAATTTTATATATTAATTTACACATCACACACACATAGAATGAATTTGCTCTTGTTTAGACCAGAGATTGTATTTTTTACTGACGTCTCTTTGGAGTTAACAAGAAGCTTATGAAAGTAATCCTTTGTACCAGTTTCAGCGGTTTTATTTAACACGAGTTTATCTAAATTAGCAATACAATTTTTGTTTGCTACTGTATTTTGTATTGTTTTAATTGTTTGGTTTTTATAGAATGTCTGCAGCAATATGGTGATTCCTGTCTAGTACAATATATATATTTTTTTGCTGTTTTCACTGATAGTTCACTTTAAATAGAAATTATTCAAGCACAATTTGAAGTGAAAAACCTGTTTTTAAAAATGTTTTCAGTACTTTGAGCAAACATACCCCTTACTGCCGATGTTTTTGTGGTTTATACTTTGCAATAATATACATTTTTTGGTCACACTTTACAGTAAGGTTCATTAGTTAATGTCAATTAATGCATTTACTAACATGAATAAACAATGAACATTTACTACTGTATTTGTTCATGTTAGTTAACGTTAGTTAATGAAAATACAGTAGTTCATTGTTAGTTCATGTTAACTAATGGTACATTAACTAATGTTAACAAGCATGGACTTGGATGTTAATAATGCATTAGTAAATGTTCAATTATAATTAATAAATGTTGTACATGTGTTGTTCATGATTAGTTCATGTTAGTAAATGCATTAACTAATGAACCTTATTGTAAAGTGCATTTTTTTTAACATTGAATAATGAATTAGCTGACACAAACAACTTTGACAATTTGTCCAGCCTTAATCTTTGCTAACATTTGTAAATTAAAGGATTATAAATTAATAAATTAATTAAAGCATACTAATAATTCAAATCGTTTTGTAAAGTGTTTAATTCTTTATCTCTTTTTCCATTGGGTGGGGGAAAAGTTTTTGGGTTCTCCAGGAAATTCTCCATTTCCATTGCTATTTTATACTTGCTCTCTGCTTTTCTGCTATAGACACTGGTTAATTGAGCCGAAGAAAGAGACTAATTCCATCAACGCACAAACATCAACCCAGACAATCTATCCCTTCAAACTGATAGAAATGTCAGTAAAGTTCACTTTTTCAAACTTTACAAATTTGTCAAAGTATTTGGCAGATTAAGGCTTCATAATGCATTTTTAAAGCATTCGACAAATAATACACATGTGCATCACATTTTACTAAATTGAAGTTTTGTTAAATTAAAAATTTGTATTCTGAATCCCGATTTTAAAAGTTTTCAGTTGTCAGTTTTTTTTTTTTTTTTTTTAAATGTGTTGATGGTGTAAATGCTGTTTTACAAATATCCATCAACTATGAACAATCTCTTCCCTTTCACCAAAGTGAACTTTTTAATCAGAAAGTCAATTTTACAGAAGGGTGAAATACTGGGACACAAAGGTAGTTTAGGACTAGATGTACATCACTAATCAACTAATATTTCCTCATTATTATGGCTAAATATTATAGGACCTATTATATAAAAGATGTAATTTATAGCAAAAAAAAGTGGGTTGCCCTTTATTTTACAGTATGTGTACTTAACATGTACTTACAGTATTCTTGCCTAAGAAAGTTCTGAGTTATATAACTTAAATACATGGGTTTTAAGGTATAGAATAGGATTAGTAGTTGTTACCCAGTTTATATAACGACTACAGCCCTATTTGCATAGGATTAGTATTATCTAGGGCCTTGTAATATTTAGAAATGACCCCTCATTCACATTCAATCATGATGGTTTTACAGTAAAAACAAATATCATGAACAGAAGAATGTTTGTTATCACATATACATCCTATACGTCTCCATATAATAATTCTTTTGTTTTTTCTATTCTGATGTTTTTTCAGGTTTTTATTTCTGCAAATTGTATTGTTGGTGCATATTGACATGACTGTGCACCCACAATACTAGCAAAACACTCCCAACACAGCCATCCATTCCTTCAGAGAGATGGATAAAAAGTGGACCAGAAAAATTTATACAGTATACGAATCACAGATATACCGATTCACATGGGACTAATATCTCCACAGGTTCAACACCCTGTGTTCAGCAAAACATAGTAGGTCATTTGCTGGGGAATTAATTTTTTACAAATTACAGACATGGCTGATTCACATGGGATTAAGATCATTGGCAACCTCTGCAATTATTACAGTTGACTAGAGGTCATCAGGTAATACTAATCCCATACGAATACAGACTCAAATATATACATGACGGTAAAATAAAGTGCAACCTAAAGTGTGATACATTAGGTTTCATGTACCCCTGACCATTACCCCTCATTTGGACTAGTGGGAAAAGCCCTTACGTCAGCTTTACCACAATAGATATCCCACACCGGTTGTGCTGAAGTGTCATTGTAAATCACCAGCACTGCAGCAGAACATCCAATCAGAGGCGACAAACACACTCTCACACTCTTGCCTCCAGCCTCTGTCAACTGTAAACACAGACACATCTGATCAAAACCAGTGTAAACCTTACAGTATATCTGGATTTACCACACTAACTCTGTATATTTCCAGGCCTGTAACTTTCTCTTCATCCCAACACCCCTCCTTTTCTGTCAAAATGTGTACAGTAAACACAGCATGCCCGTACCTCGTCCCAGCAGGTCTGTGACCGCCTCTTTTTGAGTGGAGCTAGTTTTAGAGATACCCTTTCAACCCGGTACTCCTGAAATAATTACCACATGCAATCAAACTCTCAGGCAGATTTGTTTTGTACATTTTATTTTCCACCATGTTTGTCTTGGATTATGAGGAGGCTCCAATTTGGACCAGACGCCTGAGCTCTTCTAAAAAGGTTATGGGCTAAAATGGTCCAAGACAGATGGTTGAATAAAACTGAGAGCAGAGGGAGAATTATGAGAAGAGTAAAGGCAAGATGAAGGGGATAAAAGGGGGAGTGGGAGCTGTATCCTGGAATAGCCAGCAAGTCGAGCTGTTAACTCCGCCTCCTCACCCCCCTCCTCTTTCTCACTCTCTCTCTCTCTCTTTCTCTCTCTCTCTCTCTCTCTCTGGCAGTCTTACAGTCTGTCATTTGAGCAGACAGTGAGAGCAGGAGGGAGGAAAACAGGGAGACTGAGCTGTGCTTTTGCCTGCCGTCTTCTCGCTTGTGCAGTGACACCCCTGAGACTGGATATCCGGACGGTTTATGATTCCCTAGCAGACTAGCTGGACTTTTGCTCCTGTTGGGATTTGTTTTGAGGCTCTCCCCACACCTCTTTGGAGTTAACGCTTCAGGCATATCCCCGGCGTGAACGTGCGCGTGTGATGTGCCATGCCCATGCCTGCTAATCTTGTGGCCAGCGATTGGGGTAGACCATGAAGGGGGGCCACCATCATCGGGGCTGCGCCTGCCACCACTTGTTTCGGAAAGTCCTGGCAAAGTGCGGCTGCTGTTATGCCCGGGTCAGAGGTCAGTGGCTTTAACACTTTCACAGGGGGTTTGATTTCAAAGATATGCAGGATGAGAAATCTTGGAGTACTATTTGAGAACTTCTTGGTGTGTTGTTTCCATTTTCCTCCCACACTGGTGTTTTGATTTTCATATTTGGGCTTCGATCCTCTTCCAGATTTGCTTTGGCAGATGCTCACCCACCTCTTTCTTATCTCTGAGTATGAATGTATTGCGTTTCAGGCGTGTCAGGGGATTCGTCTTTTTGTTTTTATTTTTTTTCCCTTACGCTCACGCTCAGCTGGAGCAACAGATGTCTGTCACTTCTCATGGTTACGGCTTCCCCTCACACTTTTCATCTCACTCCCCCTCTCAGAAGCGCACATGAGATTATCGAGCGGCAAGAAGGGCGCGTGTGCATGTGTGTTTATGTGCATGCATTAGATGCAGTGTTTATGTGTAGGACAGGGTGCCATGTGTTCAATAGGGGGGTTTGGTGGCGCACGTGGGTGGATGAAACACGGGAGGCTTCATGGGAACATTTGTTCCCCAATTCAGCAGTGAAACGCTCACTAAGGACTGTCCCTTTTTGGTTTACTTTTGTCTTCATGGCTTTTTGGTCTCACCATTTTTTTCAGCCAATGCATTCTTTTATTAATAAAGTGGTAGTTTAAATTAAAATTTCCAATTCTTTTATTTGCTCCCTCTCAAGTCATTTGAAACATTTTTGTCAGTACAGTGAAAGTCAATGGGGTCCACTGTTCTTTTGCATCCCTTCTATTATATTGAGTGCACTATCCCTTTCAAGTTTGCACTACTAGTGTTAAACTGTGTGAAATTTAGCTTATTTAATAATTTCAATATCTTGAAATTACATCTATTCAGTTGATTTTTGCTATATTTGTTTAAAGTGAAAAAAAAAATTGTTTATTTGATCCTTCTCAAGTCATTTCAAACCTTTTTTGTCAACACAGAGAAAGTCAATGGGGTCCAATGTTCTTTTGCATTACTTCCATTATACAAACAAAAGTAGTTTGTTTATATAATACATAATATCGTTTGTTCTGTTTCTGTTATGAGTAAAAAAAAATTTACACTGTCTTCAAACAAACAAACACAAACAGAGTAATTGTGGCCAAATATTATATTTTAAATGCAATATCCCCTTCAAGTGTGCCGTAGTAGAGTTTAACTTGGGAAATATTGCTTATTAAATAATTTAGTTATCTTGACATTACATATATTCCGTTGGTTTTTGCTATACTTGTTTAAATTAAAAATTCCAATTTTGGTATTTGCTCCCGCTCAAGTCATTTTAAACCTTTTTTTGTCAGTACAGAGAAAGTCCAAATTTTTTTTGCATTGCTTTCATTATAAACAAAAGTTTAATACAACAGTTTGTTCTGTGGCATTAAACAGTAAAAAGAAAGTCTTGGCTTGAAACAAGCAAACAAACAAAAACAAAGTAAATATTGCCAAATATTATATTTTGAATGCACTACCCACTTTAGGTTTGCAGTAGTGAAGTTCACCCTGGGAAATATGTCTTATTTAATAATTTAAATATCTTGAAATTACGTCTATAAAGTTGGTTTTTGTTTTACTTGTTTAAGTTAAAAAATCCAATTCTGTAATTTGCTCCTTCTCAAGTCATATCAACCCTTTTTTGTCAGTACAGAAAAAGTCAAAGAGGTCCAGTGTTCTTTTGCATCCCTTACATTATATAAACAAAAGTAGTTTATTGCATTTTTTGTTGTATTACACAGTAAAAAGACAAAAATACAAACAAAATACAAACAAAAATAATCAAAGTAAATGTTGCCAAATATTATATTTTAAGAGCATAACCCACGTCAGGTTTGCAGTAGTGGAGTTCAACCAGGAAAAATATTGCTTATTAAATAATTTAATGTCGTGAAATTACATCTATCCAGTTGGTTTTTGCTATACTTGTTTAAAAAAATCCAATTCTGTTATTTGCTCTCTCTCAAGTCAGTTCAAACCATTTTTTTTTCAGCATAGAGAAAGTTAAAGGGGTCCAAATGTTCTTTTGGATCCCTTCTATTATTTCTTTTTCAAGTTTGCACTACTAGTGTTAAACTGCGTAAAATATTGCTTATTTAATAATTTAGATATCTTAAGATTACATCTATCCAGTTTATTTTTGCTATACTTATTTAAAGTAAACAGTGTATTTTTATTTGATCCTCCTCGAGTCATTTTAAACCTTTTTTGTCAGTATAGAGAATGCCAAAGGGGTCCATTGTTCTTTTGCATCACTTTTATTATATAAACAAAAGTAGTTTATACATTTTTTTCTGTTGTATTACACAGTAAAAGGACAGTTACACTGGCTTAAAACAAGCAGACAAACAAAATCAGAGTAAATGTTGCCAAATATTATATTTTAAGTGCAGTATCAAGTTTGCACTGGTAGAGTTCAACCAGGGAAAATATTGCTTATTAAATAATTTAGATATCTTGACATTACATCTATCCAGTTGGTTCTTGCTATACTCCATCTGTTTTGAGTCTGGAATTGTATAATTTATGTAAAACATGCTGCTCTAGAGCTTTCTTCGCATGCTTTTTTTTTATCATCGTTTCGACTCTGTGGGGCTCTGGCATAGTTCAGATGCTTAGTTTAATCTCCAGCGCTTATGTAATGGATATTCTTCCTCTGAGCCAGAGTATGTGCTTTCTACCTTCATTTAGGATCATCGAAGTTAACCTCAGACATCATTCTGATGTCGTGACAATCTGTGCAAGCCATCTAGGGGCTGCTGGGTATCTGAAATAGATGTTGTTTGTTGTAGTATCTGACGTTTTGTCCATTCCTTTGCTGTTGTTTGATGGTGTTTGAATTCTCTTTTGTGTATTAAAATTTGAACCCTAAAAATTATTTTTTAAATGACATACAAATCCAAAGAATGTACCGAAGACTTGATCCCCAATTTTTTTATCCATACAAAACATGACAAAAGTGAATCTGTATAATGAGTAAAGATATAAAATAACAATTAATAAATATTTTGGAAGTATTATCTTTAAAGAGAGATTTTTGATGTGTAATCAAAGGGTTCTTATAAATATGTTATATGTACGTATGAGTGCATATGTATGTATGTATGTATGTACATACATGTTTATGTGCATTTATTTGTATACTATATTGTTTATTTTTGGTATATATACATCTTTGTTGCGGTTTCATTTTATATGTATATTATAATTATTAATTATCGAATTATCGGTTATTGATAACCGAATTATCGGTTATCAGTATCGGCCAAAAAATCTGTATCGGTGCATCACTAATATTATATATATATATATATATATATATATATATATATATATATATATATATATATATATATATATATATATATATATATATATATATATATGTAATATTAGATACTGATAACCGATAATTCTTCAGACTTGGAGGCCGATAGCCTATATGTATGAGCCGATAATTATAAATATTTTAAAATGTTATATTACAGCAAACTTTAAAAAGGTTGAACTACTCTCATGAACTGAAGAGTCTATACTGGTGATTAGTTGAATATATCGACCTATATTCACGATTTTACATAAATCAGCATGCAAAAAAAAAAAAAAAAATCATTTTCTTCATAGCAAATTTAAATGCAACTTTACTGTTGCATAAAAATAATAGGTTAAATAACAAATTGGGATTTAATCAACAAGCAAGTTAAATATATTTTAAATAAAATGAAAATGAAAGAGCTAAGGACTAAACAGCTCAAATGTTCTTGAATAAAACATGTTACAGTAATGTACAAGTGTACAAATATGTAATGTCTGAAAAAGCCTTTTTTAGAGGTGTTTTAACAGTTCAGAGCCACCATACAAGCAAAAAGCTAGATACAGAATGTGTTACTTTAGAAAATACGGCATAAATTCATTCTATTTGGCGTTTTAAATTCTTTTGAATACATGTAGCTGCAGTGCTTGTCAATCAGATGTGTGTTCGTTATTGCTGTCAATCGTGGGAAAAATGATCAATGAAAGTTTATGATAAACTGCTGTGAGTTTCACTTAACTGTGGGGGCAGATTTGCCCTCGGAGTCAGATTTTGATTTTACACCTGATCATTGAGCTCTGATGACTTTATAACAAACAAAGAGCATAATATAAAGACAGAATGTGCGGCGAGTTGAGAGCCCGTATGCTGGATTCAGTGGTCAGCGCATCTAGGCTCTCCCCCGTTGATCTGTGAAGGCTGTCAGATGTGTGTGTGTGCGCGCGCGGTGACAGCTCTCACACGCGCTCGTTATAATCAGTATGAATATTCTGATTAAACTGAATACAATCTTACATCAACAACACATGGCAAACAACACACTGATAATTAACAAATAATCATATTAGATTACAAACAACCCAGCGAGTTGTTGTTTAGCACGTGTGCAGGGGCTGCAGTTTGATGTGTTTGTGTATGTGTGTTTGTGTGAAGCGGAGTGGGAGAGACAGAAAAGAGGAGCGTTTTTTTTTTTGCAATGTTTTCAGTGATGTTCCCTCTTTGGTGACTGATTTTGTTGTACCACAAGGAGAGTGATAAATGATTGGGCCAAGTTACAAGTGTCTTCGTTCATTCATCGGCTGCTATTAAAAGAGAAGAGAGTTAACCCCAAAACTAATAATATTTAGCCCTGGAGTAATAAGTGAACACTCAATCAAACATATCTACAATGATAAGAAACATGGTTACTTACCGAGTTATTAACGCACAGCAATACCACATGAAGAAAAGACGGACTTTGAAGAAATAAACAGTGTGAGGAGAGCTCCATTATAGTGCACTGGACAAGTTCCGCCCACGCAAGCGCGAGGCAGGCAGATCTGCATTAAAGATATCGGCCTAATTTAGACATCGGATAGATAACGATAATCTTAAAAAATTGCATTTATCGGCCGATAACGATATGGTCGCCGATATATCCTGCATCCCTAATATATATATATAATTAAAGTCATAAATTATTAGCCCCCTTGTTTATTTTTTTCCTCATTATCTGTTTAATGGAGAGAAGATTTTCACATTTCTAAACATAATAGTTTTAATAACTCAATTCTAATAACTGATTTATTTTATTTTTTGCCATGATGACAGTAAATAATATTTTGCTAGATATTTTTCAAGACACTTCTATACAGCTTAAAGTGACATTTAAAGGCTTAACTTGGTTAATTAGGTTAACTAGGCCGGTTAGGGCAGCCATAAAGGGGCTAATAATTTAGTCCTTAAAATGGTGTTAAAAAAATTTAAACTGCCTTTATTCTAGTCGAAATAAAACAAATAAGACTTTCCAGAAGAAAAAATATTATCAGACATGCTTTAAAAATTTAACATCATTTGGGAAATATTTAAAAAAGAAAATAAAATTCAAAGGAGGGCTAATAATTCTGACTTCAACTGTATATATATGTATGTATATATATATATATATATATATATATATATATATATATATATATATATATATATATATATATATATATATATGTGTGTGTGTGTGTGTGTGTGTGTGTGTGTGTGTGTGTGTGTGTGTATGTATATGTGTATGTGTGTGCATAAAATATTAAGTAAAAATATTATTTACTGTCAGCATGGCAAAGACAAAATAAATCAGTTAATAGTTTTTTAAAACTATTATGCTTAGAAATGTGTTGAAAAAAATCTTCCCTCAATTAAACAGAAATTGGGGAGAAATAAACAGGGGTGATAATAATTCAGGGGGCTAATAATTCTGACTTTAACTTTATATATATATATTTTTTTTCATTAGTTTTTATTATTACATATTATATATATTATATATTTTATACATTTTTGTTACATTTAAGTGAGTGTCTTCTGGGAGTCAATTAATTATTTTTGATGGTGGCCAGTATGCTTCTAGAAAGAAAAAAAAAGAGATTGCTTTTTCAAGGGTTACAAGGGAACTATAACTTAAAACTGATTGATGTATTGGTCAAAACAAACTACCTAGTGCTCTTTTAATCAAACAAAGAAAACGTTAATAATGGCAGTGCACTTTCATCAGCAAAGGTGAACGTCTCAAAGTGACTGTACCCTGTGGTTACATATAGCGCTGCTCTAAGTCAGCAAATATAATTTTAATGTTGGACATTAGCATCAAGCTCTCTTCTTTAAATATAAATCACATTAAGAGAAAGCTGTAGGCAGATGGAGGCGCTTAAACCCATATGTGCCTTCCTCCCACCCTCCTCTTCTCTTTCACTTTCCCAGCCTGACTCTTCTGCCTTGGAGATTATGTGCCTCTTTCTGACACCTAAGCTCTATTCTTTATGATAGAAGGCAGTATAAATGGCTGGTTTATGTAAGGGCGTTTAATCATGCTTGGATGAGGGCTAAATGTTTATTCAGCCCTGGGAATAAAGTACACAACCTGAATGTGCCTGGAGCAGGAGGGCTGTCGACGTGCTGTTTTCTGCATGGTTAAAGGGGCAGACGTGATTGCATGTGCGGGAACAGCTATCGGCCTGGTGCACAGCGTCACGCACATCCCTTTTGGGACCCTACAGATGTGTTTCTGTTGTGGCGGCACACACATGTCTCATATCTAGAGTGAATTGCTAAAACTTGCATGCACCCTCTTTGTTTTGATGTTGATTGGAATAACAATCTAGATTGCAAAGAGATAATTATCTACACATATCAGTGTTTCTCCAATGGTTTTTCCTGGCTGTGAGAGGTGTAATTGATGGAAAAGACCTTTCAGGAAGCAACTTCCAAAACTTCACAATCCAGCATATGTTTCACGCAATGGATGCCCTTCCAGTCACAACCCAACACTGGGGAACACCCATACACTCTTGCATTCACACACATACACTGCGGCCAATTTAGCTTATTCAGTTCACCTGTAGCGCATGACTTTGGATTGTGTGGGAAACTGGAGCACACAGAGAAAACCCACGTAAACACGGGGAGAACATGCAAACTCCACACAGAAATGCCAACTGACCCAGCTGGGGCTCGAACTAGCGACCTTCTTGCTGTGAGACGATCATGCCACCCACTGTGTTGTTATGGATTATCTTATGATAAAAATAGGTTACAGAACATTCTTCTAAATGTGGTAGCACTAAATATATTTTTAGATATTTTACGCTACAGTCTAAAAATGTCTTGATCAACAATTCAAGTTACAGTAAAATGTATCAAATATGGAGTTAAGTAATTTTTAGATTAAATATCTTTCATTTAATATAAACTTTTACATTTTTAAATGTTTTAATATATAATTTATTCTTGTGAAGCAAACAGAAGTTTCAACCTTATTACTCCAATCTTCAGTTCTACCAGAAAGACCAGGGAGATAATTATGATTTTGAATTACATTTATTGATGAGTATTATTTCACAAAAGTGTCATTTAACAAAGCAGGATTTCTTTGGCGGAGACCTCGTCCATTGCTTGAATTGGGAAGCTTTTAGATCCAGCTATATGACTGCTGAGGATGAAGGAAGGGGCGGAGCCTACCCCCTGGACAGGGCCAAACTTGTGGTGGTAGAGAGGATGGTGGGTGAACGTCTACGTTGGTACCTGCAACCAAATGAATGAAATGAATGGACAGCCTATGTTGAAGTCAGAATTGTTAGCCCCTCATTTAACTTTTTTTTTTCTTTTTAAAATATTTCCCAAATGATGTTTAACAAAGCAAGGAAATCTTTACAGTATGCCTGATATTTTCACTTCTGGAGAAAGTCTTATTTGTTTTATTTCGACTAACCTAATTAACCTAGTTAAGCCTTTAAATTCAGCTGTACAGAAGTGTCTTGAAAAATGTCTAGTAAAATATTGTTTACTGTCATCATGGCAAATAAAAAATAAATCAGCTATTAGAAATTAATCATTAAAACTATTATGTTTTGAAATGTGTTGAAAAAGTCTTCAATCCGTTAAACAGAAATTGGGGAAAAAATTAACGGGGCTAGTAATTCAGGGGGGCTAATAATTCTAACTTTAACTGTATATTCCTTGTGTCTTGTGGCTACCGGTTGGATCTGATTGTGATGAGTGATGTGACATAAGGTCTTCCTAATAGAACTAGCACAGAAAAATTACATTTCTGCTCAAGATATATAATTTTTTATTTGTTTTGTTGTCAGTGATTACTTAGGAATCAGTAATTGAATTATTTGCCTTAATCTGAATAAGAATAATATGATTAAGACATTTACACAAGTTGCTTTTTGAATGTTCCTTTTATGATCCCGTTTTACATGATATAGCACATAGTTTGATAAACGTCATTGCATCACATCGCTATTCACATTTATATGGAGTTTCATGTAATATCAGGTGTTTCATTTTTAATTTGTTGACTTTAATTGCTGTTTGGCACTTTCACTTTCATTCAGGAACATTTCATTCATGCCCCCGTGACAACATGATATTGGATGTTAGCTGTGTGTGTATGGAATTTCCTGCCGCAAAATCCATCGAAAAGTCCTACATGATGGTAATAGTTTGATGAAGGTGTTTAAAAATGCGTCTTCAAAAATGTGTCTAAAATCGGCATACTCCACGCGTCTTAATTTGATTTCTGTTTAGTTCGATTATGACTTCAGTCAGATTAGGGTTATTAAAAATCCCTGTTTACATGGTCAACTCTTAATCAAAGTATTGTCTTAATCATATTAAAATCGAATTATTGGCGTCCATGTGAACAAACTCTGTGCTTTTAGTACATTTCTATGTGGTTTTTAGGGTGTTTTGAACTATTCTAAGTCAAAATAAGTTAGCAATTACATTTAGGCTTTTATATTTCTTGACTGTATGTAAATGTAGTGTATTTATACCAAATTAACGGTATTGTTCTTCATGCACAAACTATATGTTTGATGTATAAACAATTTTTGTCACAAAAGCTCGACCACTTCCATCAGTTCCCCAGTGGTATAGCCATCTTTCCGAAGCCCAGCAAAATGCAATCACATTGCTTTTTCAGCCAAACCATCATTCTGGTAATTGCACGGCGGTGTAAGCTGTTTCTTTTCCACTCTGCAGCTGTGGATGGCTATTATTTACAAACCCAGCAGGAATCTGCCATATGACGTCTCTTCTTTCCGTCCTAATGAGCACCAAGATACAAGACGCATGACAATCATCTGTTCAGACGCTATTAAGGTGACCATGACTATGTAGCTGAGACAGTTCCCCACTGATACCTGAACAAAAAACACTCCCTTGCTTAATAGGATGACTGCATGTGTGCGTATGTATCATTCATAGACCTACTTAGAGAATCAATAAACTTAGAACAGAAATCTTGGACGTAATGGCACCACGCATTGACTTTATAAAATCAAGCATCAGCAGAGCTTACAGCTGAGACAGCACATTTCAGTGTAATTGCTATTAGCATCACGCTGAACTCCCAGCTAGAAAGAATATTGTTTTGAGTTAAAAAAATAAAAGCAAAGGGGACAGAAAAAATAACAGAGACAGAGGAAGTGAAGGACGGATGCAAACGTTCTGAAGAGACATAACTCAAGAATTGTGTCTGAGCCCAGCTAAGAGTTTGTGTTATCTTTTAAAACTTGCTTGGCTCTGACAGAAACAGGAAGCTGAGTTTTTACCTCAGGAAAAAACACATCTTTGCCTAAAATGAGCTTAACAAAAGAGCTTGTTGCAGCTGTGTTTCATGGAGAAGAACATGCCATGGGAGTGAAAATTATTTCAGATGTCCCATGGAAAAGATTTAGGACTTGCACACTGATTAGCATGGTCGTGTTGTTTGTTAGCATGTTATCTGGCTTATTGTAGCAAGTGATTCAAGTCTTGCATTGATGCTTCCTGGTTAAACTTGATTAGTTAACGAAGAAGACATTTTTTGGAGGTCAAATACTAAAGTGACGCAACCGTTTAGTGAATTTGCCTAACTTTCTAAGAAAGCCAGTGCTCCCTGCCATCTCTGGGAGTCTGTTGTGACGCAGATATTTGAAGTTCCAGCCTCATCCTCCTTTCTCAGCTTGACCCTGCAAATGCAATTTACAAAAGAAAAACAAAATGGTTTCCCCAAAACTGCTTTATACAGTATGTTACCATACTACATGACCTTCAGAGGCATGTAAAGCCTCTTACTCATTTGCTTTAAAGGGCTAGTGAGGAACGATGCTTTAATGAAGCTCGAGTTTGAGCATGTGCTTCTCGTCATGGTAGTGATTAAGAAGGAGACAGTACCACTCTGCAGTAAGTCACAACATCTGCTGCTATATTGCGTTTCTACCACTGCAAAGCCCCCTACACTTCTGGTGGTATGTCACAAACCCATAGGTAATCTTGCTTTTATATAGGCTTTCCAGAGCACAGGCAGTCATAATGTGTCAGACAGGCTCCAGTGGCAGGAAAGAAGTAAGCGATTCGAGTAAGGACCTTTGCGGCGTTTCTCTGCCAGGAGCACAAGTCTCCTTTCCAAGTCTCTGTTTTCTTTGGCCGTGCTGTATATTGAAACCAATGGCTCTGTGCTTTCTGCCTCCCCATGCCTTCATTTTCACCTGCAGGTTTCCTTTCTTGTTTTCACCACAAGCCAATTTCAAAACCCTGCTGGGGTGATGCCTGCGAGGCGAGATAAAGAGCAATTAGAGGTGGAGAATCGGTCACAACAATTGTTTGTTACTCCCCATCTAATGTACACATAAACAACGCATCTGTGTTTTGAGAGCCAGTTGCATAATACAAGAGAGAAACTTGTCTCTGTTTGATTTTAACATGTTCTTTGTAAATCACTTGAAAAAATGTAAGCAAACCCTTCCTTCTTATTGTTTGTTAGCATATTGAAATGTGTTCCAAATTACCCCCTGTACTATAACTCTTTATTCCAGTGCTTAACACTTAACTTAAGATTCTTTTTAGCTAAGCGGGTTAACGTTTTAACAACAACAAAAAAGTAATAAATTAAATTAGCTATTGCTTTACCTATCTAATGACTTAATGCACAGATCCAATATACTGATACACATGTTTTTTTCTCATCTGCATTCACTTACAAATTACTTAGCTATTTAAATAATTGATCCAATTTTTACTCTAATTTGTATGTATTATTGTCAAGTGCAAGTAGACCTGAAATAGGACAGTATGCTGTTCAAAACGCAGCTGTCTGAGAATAGTTCAAGAATCTTAGATTGTATCGTATGTTGGTATGTTATGGCCTGTTTCTACCGAGTGGTACGGTACGAGTCACCCTTTGTCAGGCTTGCATTTCCACTTCCTAAAGAGTACCAATGGTACTAAATAAATGCAACATATATGAACACTTGAAGCCCCTTACAGTCTCAAATATGTTACCAATTACAGAAAAAGTACACAGCATACATTTAGTCCTTATTTGAGTTCAAAAACAACACACAATATATAGCCCACAGTCAGTGCAAACCTCTCATCTGTATTTTTATTTGTCACCAGTACATGTAACCTCTGTTAGAAAGTAAATCCGTCAATTCCGCACGTTATTATCATCAGCTCAAAAAAGTTTGTTATTTTAAATATAGACGCATGACCAGCCATCGCGAGAAAGTGAAAAAGCTTGCACTTTTTTGACGGCCTTATAAACAAAAAGTGGAACAGGGTAGATCATGCTCTTTTTCTTGGCTTAGTAGCTGTTTATCAAGACAACGATGAAGTTTGTTTAAGCTCATGTTGACCACGAGCTAGTGACAGATCTCTGTAAGCCAATAGCATTCAGCTGCACATCTTGTGGTACCCTTTTGTTGTGCTAGGTACCCTTTAGAAGGGGTACCCAAAACGGTTCACTTTTTGGTACATTTTGGCAGTGGAAACGGATGAAAAAGTATCGAACAGTACTGTACAGTACCACTCAGTGGAAACGGGCCATTAGTTGCACTTGAGTGGTTTAAAATCCCTTGTTAACACAGCAGTGGTTCATTGGGGCTGTGTTATTTCTGTCATCTTTCGTCCTTGCACCGAACCATTGAGAAGTCCTTATTTTCAAACCGTACTATTCTCTACATCAATTCAATACTATAGTTGACTGACTGATGACTGATTGAAATTGAGACATTATACTCACTCACAGTGTGTAGGTATTCTCCAGCAGCTGGCCTTTGACTGTACTTCAATTATACACTTGTTATTGCGGTACATTATAGGGTTGTATAAGTGAACATGGTAATGTCTTCTATGGTTTCTGACACCACAGTAAGTGGTACGGATACAGCCATGCTCAAGAATTAACCGCTATGTAAAAGTTAAGAGCAATTTACAGATTGGAACAACGATTCCTGGAAGGGACTGTTTTTTATTTGATACATTGTCTGGAGTTTGAAGTATGCATCAACATGTCCAAAAACAAGAAACTCAAAGAAATTAATTTAAGGCAACACAGTCCTGTAGCATGCAAGTAATATAATACAACCACCTTGCAACCAAAAGGGATGAGTGTCCATCAAAAGGTCCATTTCAAATGTATTCCTTATTGTTTTTCTTCTCTTTAATCTAGTTTGTTAGAGAAACCCAAGGTGAGCTGCTCCTTTCCTGCTTTGCTTCATCTTGATCTCTGTATTCCCAGGGTCTGGCTGGATTTGTCATGCATGCACATCCAGGCCACCACAAGCCCACCTGAGGCAAGTGTCTCTGAACAATCTTGACTCAGCCTCATAATGAGCTGGCACTCGCAATGCTTGGCAGCTACTCAACCAAGAGAAGGAGAGAGGGCTTCACAACTACTGCAATAATAATTATCTCATACAAAAAAGGCCGATCTGCTCCCATTGCACATGAGCTCTGATAAGTGGCTCTTCAAGGAGCTTTCTGATTGGACATGTTATTAGCTGCTATTTAACAGATGTTTTTTCTTTTTTTTTAATGCAAGGCCACTTACCAGGGGCTGTATGCTTGGAACAATCTGGGTTTAAGTGCAAATCTCAAGGGTGCAATAATGCTGATGCCAAATGGCATGAGCTCTTTAGCACTGAACCTGCAACCTTTTGTGGCAACAACACTTGTCTTTGCAGTCCATTTAAAATCAAAATGTACCACTAAATGTGTCTACATGAATGGATTGATAGAAACTATTCAAATTGGATATACTGAGAACAGATATTTCTTGGATGGATTTCTGATATCTATCCATTCATCATAAAACATCTATAAATAATTGTAGTCTATGCATTAAAGTTTTTCTCAGTCACTGTGGTGCATTTCTAACAACACTATTTACATTTGCACAACAGTTAATGCATTTTTCAAAACGATTTGTCATTTGTAGCATTTTCTTATTCCTTCCAACAAATTGCAAATGCTTTTGGACATGCATCAATTGCTTTCATACAACTCTCTGCTGCTTTATAACTTTATCATTTGCTTATGTCATGTCAATTCAAATTTAATAAACTTGTGAATGCTGAATTTTCATTCCATATAAAACTAATAGTCCTCATTTCATTACTCGAGTCATCACATACAAAAATGTTGAACTAGTTGTCAAAATCTGTAAAGCAAATTTTTTTAAACAAATTTAAATCTTTATTTTCCTGAAAATATCTTCTAAATTGAACAATTTGATGAATGATTTACAGACCTGTGTATGTTGTAGGTTCAGTTTCATTATGCAGAATGCTGTGAATAAATTAGATTTGCGAAGAGCAAAAGCAGTAAAAAAGTGAAACATACATATTCAGTGTCTTGTACTCAGATACCTCAGTAAATGCAGTGATGTCTAACTTTACTGTAGTTTTCAAATGGCTGTGCAAACAGTATACAGTGCTGTCTTGAGCATTTTCAGGAAGTGTCACCAAAATCTGACTTTTTTGAATTGGAAAAATGTACAGAGTAAACTGTCATAATAAAAACATGACAAAACTATTTGACTATCTTGTTCATAAACAATGGTGTCAGGACTTTTCATTTTACAAAGACACTTTCATTAACATCAAAACTAGCCTTTGAAGAATGAGCTATTCATGTGACATGCTTTTGCAGGTTATCAACTAGGTTTTGCATTTTGTATTAATTGTTTTGAAAAATGCATTAAGTATTGTGCAAATGTAAATAGTGTTGTGAGAAATCCACCAAAGCCACTAAGAAAAACTGCATATTTGAGGGTTTTTTAGATGAATGTATCTGATATTGTTTGGCTAAATGGATTGATAGATTTTATGAATGATAGATATTTTCGAGTAGATACAGACATATTCATCGTAAATAAATAAATTAAACATCTATCTACCACCTGTTTTAACCATCTACTTTTGGATGAAGATATATGGATATGATTTGTGATGGATATGTCAGTATGTCATGGTGGATGGATTGGATAGTTTTAGATGGATCAAATCCATTTGTGCAAATTGCAACCTAATATATGGATTAATTCATATACTGTAGTTTCTCATATTATTGGATAGATGGGCAAACAGTGGGATGGATGGATGGATGGATGGATGGATGGATGGATGGATGGATAGACAGACGGACATACAGACGGACAGACATACAGACAGACAGACAGATAGATAGATAGATAGATAGATAGATAGATAGATAGATAGATAGATAGATAGATAGATAGATAGATAGATAGATAGATAGAGAGATGGATGGATAAATAGATGTCCTTCTAGATATGGATGTGTAGGGGCATGATCCCTCATATCGCCGGATCACTGAAGTTTATAGATGATGTTCTGTTTCACTTCGCAGACATCTTTTTTTGTCATTCACTTATAAGGTCTCATTCCTCCATGTATTATGGAAAAAGCTGCAAAAATAGAAAAACTGAAAGCTAGCTGAGGTACTTGAGACTGCTCGTCGCTCAGTAGAAGGAGATATTTTTAACACGCCATCCCATCCCCCTTTTTCTTTCTATCTGCCTTTCTTTCCTTCCTTCCCTCCTATGCTCTCCCTCTCTTTCTATCGCTGTAAATCTCACTGATATACTTTCCTTCCATCCCTCACTCTTTCCATCTCTTACTCAGTCGCTCTCTCTCACACAGACACACACTCACAGCGCCTTCAGTAGAATGAAGAAATAGCCCCAGTTGAATATTGGGCAGAAAGTTGTATGATATGCCTGTGAGGAATGTGAATGTCAAGTGGAGCGTTAAGATCATTCCAGGGGCAAATCCCACTTTCTGTTTTCTTCTCGTTGCCTCTCTCTCTGAGACAGGCTAAATTAAACTTTTGTCCACAGCTGGATGCAATAACCTCCTCAACTCTAGTCACCTTTGCTTTTCCTCAGCATTTCTCGTCTCTGACCTCGAGCTCCCCAAGGAGGGCTTTAATATGTGGCGAAAATCATCCGTTAGCATGGCCATTCATCTTAAAGGCCACCGCTCAGTTGGCATCCTTAATAATGTGTGATCTGAAATCTGCCATCTTCACTCACGGGACCACAGATCCTCTGAAGCTGGAAATGTCATTTTTCTAATCATATGTTATAGTTACACCACCCTCCTGCTAATCCTTGACCCCTCAGAACCCCATCGAATAGGGCTGTGCAATATGTCAGTATATACCGTATAATTAAATGAAATTTCACATGTCAAACGGTAGGGTTGTCGTGCACAAATTTCAAAATAAAAGTCCGATATAAGCAAAATAAGTAAAAAAAAATTAAACTTTTTTTTTTTTTTGACCACACTGAAAATGTTCCAGCGACACAAAAGTTAAGAAACACTACAATAGAGCACCTTTGGGATGTCGTGGAACAGGAGGTTCAATCAACAAATCTGCAGCAACTGTGTGATGTTATCATGTCAGTATGGACCAAAATCTCTAAGGAATATTTCCAGTACCACGTTGAATCTATGACACCAAGGATTAAGGCAGTTCTGAAGGCAAAAGGGGGTCCAGCCTGGTATAAGTAAGGTGTACCTAATAAAGTGGCCGGAAAGTATATATTGTTTACATGTGTACTTTTTTATAATTTATATGAGTGCAATATTACCTGCCATTACAGGGAGGCAGAACAAAACACGGTTAACAGCATTGTGAGAAAGCTTAAAAGCACCATTCTTACATTATATTTTGTTAATATTTATTCTATATTTCTACATTTTTAATCAAACATTTGCTCTGAAGTTCTAAATAAAGCCGGAAATATGATCACATTTCTGAGTATGTACTTTAAAATGTAAAAAGAAACAGTCTCTTGAGTGTGATCATATATATATATATATATATATATATATATATATATATATATATATATATATATATATATATATATATATATATATAAGCTATTAATCAATTGAATTTGCAGAAATGTTCATTTATATGGTGATAAAAATCATTAACAAAATTATGATTTCTCTTATGATAAGAGATTTTTGTCATATTGTCCTGCTCTACTCTCAAACATGTCTTTGCATCAGTGTAAAGATGGGGAGAATGAGGTAACAAGTTATTAGTCGCGGGACTGCATTCCATGCCTTGTTTAGAAAAAAAAGAAAGAGGGAGGACATCATTCTTCTGAATTCCACATTCTGCTGCTCCTTGAACATCATCCGTGCTCTAAATTGTGCAGTGATTCACAACATTACGAATGCCAGAATGAGCCACACGCTTCTGTTGTTTATCTTGGTGAAGTGTTTTCATTTACCGTTGATGCGTTTTTTTAGTGGCGCATCATTGAATCGTGTTTTTCAACACAAAGGCCTTTCTGTCACTCTTGGCAGTCTGTGGAAGCCGTTTTCCCTCGAGGGTTCTTCACGGACTACATTGGTAGACATATTTTCTTGTAGTGAACAAACAAATTGTGTATTGGAGCAGAAACAGTTCTTTAACCTCTTGGACCAACAGCAGCTTGACTCCATTTATGCAGGATACGAAAAAAGGACAGATGCTCCTTGCTAAGGCTCAGAGCGAGCATGAGAATAATAGCTTGTTTATGAAATCCAGCGTGTTATCCTCTTATGCAACAAGCCAGTGACTTACTAAGAAATGCATGTGTGTATACAGTTTCTTCTGACCTTGGACGGAAATGAAATACGTGTAGCTGACAGTGTTTTTAAGTGAACATTATGTGCTTTCTTTTTAGAACGGAAAGTGTGCTGCTTCAGTGACAAGCTTTGTTAGTTAAGTTACTCCTAGTTGTGATGTATGAGGCACAATGCTGGTTTGATTAGGAGCAAAGAAAAAGAGAAAAAAATGGCCTCTTAGCACTTTGAGTGATATGCACCATGATGATACATATGATTGTTGACCTTGTCATGTTGTTACTGTTGGATTGAAAACTTGTATGAGCAAACCAACTACTGACTTCATTGTTTACATCATTAATTCAGTTATGGACTCTTGCATTTGTCATTATATTATTCAAAGTTTACCTAAGTCAAGCTTCAATGGAGTTTTCTTTTACTGTGCACATCAGAGATGTGTTTTTTCTTTGAGGAATTAAAGGGACACTTCACCCACAAATAAAAATTTACTCACTAATTATTAGTTCCAGATATTTCAGTTTCTATTTTCTGCTAAGCACTAAATAAGATATTCTGAAGAATGTTGTACATCGGTATCCATTGACATCCATAATAGTAAATTGAGCTACTATGAAAGTGAGTAGTTACCAGTTTTCAACAGTCTTGAAAATATATTTTTATGTGTTCAGCAGAATAACAAACTGTGTGCTGTGAGGCAAGTAAAGGGTAAGTAAATGATGACAGTTTTCATTTTTTGGTGAACTATCCCTTTAAGTGAATTATGTTATGCTTTTGCCAACTCTTAAAAGGAACTCTTAAAAGGGAACCATTATAAGAAAAGTCCTGGAGAGATGCTATTCAGTTATTTTGACTACAAATAATATAGGCTGATTTACAGCTAGGGAAGAAAAGGGACCACTTGAAAAATGTCTGTTCCTCTGGATTTGGTAGTTTTGAGTAAAGTGTCAATATTTTATTCTAGAAATATCAGATAATAATCATATAGTCATTTAAAGCATTTCCCCCCCAGAAAATATTAATTTATTAGAATAACAAATATTTTTATTTGGTTAGGATTGAATATTCAGCGGATTCGAATGTTATTCGATTAAATAGGCGTTATCAGTGGTTATCAGCTGATAGATATGTGCCAGTAGGAGCCTTCTGCAACGACTGGTATAGGCTCAGAAGGCTGTTATAATTTGTTCACATGGTTAATCAGCTATAGATCACATTCGGCTGTGGCTGGAAGTTAAGGAGGATTATTTATATTATTTACCAAATTTTTGGCGACGAAGTGGCACAGTAGGTAGTGCTGTTGCCTCTCAGCAAGAAGGTTGCTGGGTCACTGGTTCGATCCTCGTCTGGGTCAGTTGGCATTTCTGTGTGGAGTTTGCATGTTCTCCCTGCGTTTGCGTGGGTTTACTTAGGGTGCTCCGGTTTCATCGACAGTCTAAAGACATGCTGTACATTTGAATTGGGTAGGCTAAAATTGTCCGTAGTGTATGAGTGTGTGTGGATGTTTCCCAGAAATGGGTTGTGGCTGGAAGGGCATCCATTGCGTAAAAACATGCTGAATAAGTTGACGGTTCATTCCACTGTGGCGACCCTGGATTAATAAAGGGAAAGCTGAAAAGAAAATGAGGAATGAATTTACTAAATTTCACATGAATTGTATTTTATTGACGTCTCCCTCTACTACCCCAACCCTAAACCCAACCATCACTGTAATGTAAAAACAGATCTGGATCTGTAGTCTTTACTATTAGTGTAGCTGATTAACCATGTGGATGGATAATAACAGCCTTTTGAGCCTACCAGTAGGTAGAGAAGGCCCATACTGCCCATATCTATCAGTTGATAATCACTGATAACTCCCATTCAATCTAGTTATAACATTAGGAGCGGGTGGAATATCAGGATTATTAGTACAAATACAAATATTGATTTCTTATCTCCTTTGAAGTTAAAGCATTAGTATTGAGTTATCTACAAATGTAAACAAACAAGAATAAAAAGATGTGCAAAAAATGCAACAATTAACATTTTTATTTTAAAAAATTGAAAGAAATGTCAACAGTAGTTTACATGATTGCATTTTAGGGCTGCACGATATAAGAAAAATCTGACATTAGCTGATGACTTCTACAGCATCATATCGTATATTGGCAAGACTTAAGGACTCTACCCATACATTCAATCAGAAACGGGGTAGCTTTTAACAGTATTAGCATAGCATGTAAAGGAAAAATTGAATGGTTGTTATTTTGTCTGTCTGTTGTATTATTTTACATTTGATTTGTATATTATAATTGTTATTTTGTTATTATTTTTATTATAATTAGTTTACTTTTTTTTTGAATGTTGATTTTGTATTGAGAATTTTATGTTGTGTGGGGTATAAAAGTTCAAAATAAAAATAAAAAGTTAATGACAACATAGAACAGCTCTATTTCATTAATCATTAATCCTTATTTATATAGGTTGAGTTGATTTTGTAAAGGTGTGAAATAAATATAATTAAATTTCAAGAATATTTACAATAGAGCAAAGAAAAAAGTAAAAAAGTAAAAAAATAAACAGTTTTTTTTGGTTTTCCGGAGAGTCAAACAGTATTTAGATACAGAAATTTATTAATTTAATGTACAATAACACTGTGTAGTCTTCATTGTATTAATAAATCAATACATTTGCTCTTCATTTAAGTTGACATCAACAAATGTTTTGCGTTACTGTGCTCGAATGCTTTACACTTTCTTGAAATGCCTTTAAAACACATGCAAATGATAAAGTTTTACTCTGTTAGGGTAATATGTTGCAATGACTCCACAAATCTTATGTATTCTCAATTGTTGATTGACAACCTAACATTGCATATCCTGTGATGTGACAATTGCGGACACACACATTGATATATCGATGCTGAAATTATACATTGTGCAGCCCTATTACATTTTATTCCAACACAAAATCATTAATCAATATCTAGTTGGTCTCTTAATGTTTTCCACAGTTGTATTTTGATGATTGATGACTTTGCTATTGAGAGAACCAAATAATGAAAAATAAACAAAGATTTCCTCACAATCACTCATTTGATAGCATTTTAACAGTCAGTCAATCTCCTGCCCTGAACATGACAGTGATTGGCTCGAGCATGACTTTGATATGAGGGATAACAAGCTCTCTGTACAAAGTGAACTTTCAGAGGTGTGTGCTCTATATGCATATGTCAGTCTATGGCCATAACGTGTGTGTCTCTGACAGCTTTTCTTCTGTGTGCTTGTCCCTAACTCTCTTCCCTTGGGGTTTAGTTGCCATGGCAATGCGAGTTAGAAGAAACAGAGAGACATGGGAAGGAATGGAAATTTGCACTGGAGGCTTAACAACCATTATTGGTCTTCACATACACTGTATACAGTCGAGCTAACTATGATGCGCCTTTGAGTCACTGCAAGCATCTTCGTTTGTAAATACGACACAGTGCAGATGGTGATACCAATTAAACTACCTCAACATAGCTGAGAAGCCAGGCAAAATAAGACTAGAAACATGGGCATGACATGCTATATAACCTCTAGCTTGCTTAGAATCACACATCATTCAGACTGTTAAATGATTAGTTTTCGCTTACCGAACGGATTTTAAATAAGCATTATGTTAATAATAACAATGAGAAGGTGTATCTGCAGGGGTAAGTCTGCGCTCTCATCAGTAGAAACGCTTTCATATTGCTAAAACATCACAGCAGATGCTGACTGAGCTCATCTGCCTTTTGATCTAGAATGAAAGCAAGATGAAGACATTTTATTCTACCATTCTCTTATCAACAGGTCCTCTCAGCATGGCTTTACATCCTGCCATGAAAAATCTAATCTCCAGAAACCAGACCTTTGACTAAAGAAAAGCTCATTCTGGATGAAAAGCCATCTAATTGTTTAGGGATTCAGTTGTTTAATTTAACTGATTACATGATTCAGTTCAATTCATTTTTATTTATATAGAGCATTTTCAACGTGGATTGTGTTAAAGCAGCTTAACATAGAAGTTCTAGTAAACTGAAACTGTGTCAGTCCAGTTTTCAGAGTTGAAGTTCAGTATAGTTGAAGTTCATTGTGGTTTAAATTTCACTGCGGAAAGTCCAAACAATGAAGAGCAAATCTATCGATGCGCAACCAAGCAACCCAATGGCGAGGAACAAAGTTCCCCAAGTGACAAAAGTGAAGGTTATCGAGCTAAACAACATCAAGAGAAACCAGACGTAGTTGGGCATGACCATTTCTCCTCTGGCCAAACTTCTTGTGCAGAGCTGCAGTCTAGGCGCCAGGAGTTAGAAAATGCTGAACGTCCATTGTGGAGAAGCTACAGGTGTGAGTAGGTCACCTGCAAGTGTTCATGTTGACCTACAGAATCAATGCAGAGACCTGTCTGTTACTGGGTCCTTTAGAATGCATTCTCATGCTCTCCACTCCTCCATGACTACCACAGCATCTGCTCAGGATACGACCTGGTCCAGGATTATTGAGACCTCTAGAAGTCCTCTATGGTTCGCGTCATCTTTTCACAGGACTTAAATCACATCAATGCCGCTGCACAATCTCTAGAGGCCTTGGGATGAATATCAGGTGGAAATAGAGAACAAAGAAAACAATTAGCGCAGCTGGTGTTAAACAAGAGATTAAATATTAAGGCAAAAATGAAGTGCTATAAATATAAATAGCAGTTATATAAACAAACATGTAAAGCATATGAGTGTTTCTAACAAAATTTCTCATGCATTAAGACAGGAGGGATGTGTCCAACAGGTGGCCACTCACCTGCATGGAGCACACTCATGCATCATACTGCTATGTGATGCATTGTGTATATGCTTCACTAAAAAGATAGGTCTTTAATCCAGCTTTAAATTTAGACAATGTGTCTGAGCCTCAGGAAGTCTATTCCAGAGTTTAGGTATCATAAATGAGTGGGCCCGGCCTCCTTTAGTGGACTTAGCTATTCTGGGTACTACCAAAAGCCCTGAGTTTTGCGATCCTAAAATGCAGGTTGGGTGTGGGAATTGAGAAAATTCAGTTGAATAACATATGCATTTTGATTAGGGAATTACCCCCAAATAAACTTTTAAACAATTGTTGTGCCATGAAATATATATAAGGGTATAGTTTGGTGAACTTTTTAAACCAAAGTCACAATTTTCAATAAGGTTGCATGAGTTAATATTGTTAATGTATTTACTAACATTATAATGAACATGACTTGTGCAGCATTTATTAATCATAGTTCAGTATTTACTAATGCATTTTAAAGTCACATTTAACTTTTTATCATTAGTTAATCGTTTTGAGTTAAAATGAACAATGAACAACTTTGTTTTTTATTATTTAACATAGACAAAGATCAATAAACATTGTAATAAATGTATCGTTTATTATTTTTTTATGGTAGTTAATACATGAACTAACATTATCTAATGAAACCACGTTGTAAAGTGATACCAAAATCAAAAGATGCAAAATCCTTAACATAATAATGCCTAGTGAGTAAATCATGATCATCAACAGAGAATTACTTATTAAATATTAAGAAAATAATTTTTAGTTATTTTCTAGTTGTCTATCAGAGAAGCTGCATTAAATATCCAAACATTTAAAAATTTCAGAAAAGCAAAAATGTTATAAAAGTGCTTTTAATTGAGAAAAAAAAATATAGAGGTAAAGAGCATTTGAGTTCTAACGTAATAGGCGTTAGTAAAAGATGTCAGCTTTACTTGAGAAATAAAAAGTTGGGTTTTCTTGTATCATTGGTACATTTATTAAAGACAAACAATAGGGGCAATGCATTTTATAGCTGTATAAACTCATTCTATACCACAACCAAAACCCTTCCGGGAAACTTAATGCATTTTTAGATTTTAAAATGTTTTATGCTGTTCTGTATGATTTATGTAATTCTCCTCACCAATGAAAAAAACAGAAAAACATCCCCCCTGAGGTAAAAATGACTGGTATTACTGAAAGCTGTATAATGCAGGGACTAACAGGACCACACGCAATATAAGTATATATTGTGTTATTTTTCTGATTATTTCTGAATTAAAGCTAAAGTTAGATTTTCTTGCTTTCCAGCTTATTGTGCTATATATATCGAACTGTGTGAGGTCTGTTGGTATGGTGTTTGATACTTGTACTGTAGAAAAAAAGCTAAATTTTCTCTACATTCTGCAATGCAGGAGTCTCTGCTGTGGTTGTGTGTGGGTACAGAAACAGGGAGGCGGATGAGCAGGAAACTTCGGGGAGATGTTTTTTTTTCTTTTTTGCTTCTAATGATCATAATTGTGGAAATCCGTGCCGTGCCACGTGGACTCCCTTGTACTGCAAGGCTTCTTTTCTGGAACAGTCTCCAATCAGTGGCATCTGGGCCCACAATTCTTCCACATGAACCAAATGGTGCTGTAGGCAGATGAAAGCTTACACACAGGGAGGTCCACCTACACACACACACACACACACACACGCATGCATGCACGCACGCACGCACACATACACACATACACAAACACACACACACACACACACACACATGCACATTGTCACACGTCTAATTGCTTTGTGTGTTGTGACGGAAGACAAAGTACAGTAAAGACACGAAAAAGTGTTAAAAATAACTTCAGACAGATGTTTATGGACGGAAGCGATGCGCATAGAGAGTGTGTTCATCCCAATGGGTGTCTGTTATTCTCCTCTTTAATTATCCCATATAGGGAACAGGTGCTGCTGGGTTGTTTTCAGTCTGTGTGTCCACGTGATAAGGATATTATTGTTGCCCGGGGTGGAGTTAAAAAACCAGCAGATTGCTCACGATTATCATGTATGAATCTTTCTGCATAATAGTTTCATAAACATAAACACAATACTCTTCCGCTTGTCTAAATTTATATATCATGTTTAGTCAAACTTGATTGATTGTGTGTAAACATTAGGCTGATTAATTAATTGGTTTGTTGGTTCATTTTGTTGTTGTTGAGTCTCTTTGTTTGCCTGTTTCTTTCTGTCTCCATTGATCAGCTCTGGCCTGGGCAATTTGTCCATTTTTGTCATATGATGTCATTGTTTTAAAAAAAATGTCCCCCTTGACACACTCAACTGCAGTGAAGAAGTTTGCACAGCAACCGTTTGGCCTCCTTTCTATTACGTCATGAGATTCATCTATCAAACAGTAAAATCTCTGGAGCCAATTGCAACAAACTTCCTAACCTCTGGAAACCCTTAATTATAACAAATGAACAATAAATGTTTTTGTAGGTTTAGTGAAACCAGCTGCAGTTTATATTTTGTGAAAGGGCACCTATGATGAAAATCATCTTTAGTAAGCTGTTAGGACAAAACTTTGTGTAGGTATAGTGTGTCCACAGTCAAATTGGAGATAAACACAACAAATTTCATCTTAAAGGGCATAGTTTACCACTTTTTCATGATTTAATATTAATATTATGGTTCTTCTGTGTGTGCCAGTTTAGGCTCAGTTCAAAACACAGTTCAGATTTTTTTATTATAGTGTGTTCAAAAGTGTCATGTTGGGGGCGTTTATGCAGTTTGCTGTTTTAGGGGTGTGTTGCTTCACATAAAAATTAGTTTCAGCTTCCCGCCCAACTTAACACGGGGGTGGAGCCAAGAGCTCCCCCGCTCTGTGTTTTCAACAGACAGGCAGACTGTGAGAGGGAGCAAGAGTGAGAGGACCAGCATTCAGCCGTACATGTATGACTCGGACACAGACCAAGCAGAGAGTACAAAATCATTTCCGTGTCGCCCAGCCGCCAACTTGAAGCGCCATTGTGTGTACCCTGATAGAAACCTATGTTTAGAATTCTAAAACTCATGGTGCTGCGTCAGCGTCGCGCCACGCAGAGCAGCGCTTCTGGTGTGCGACATGCAGGCAAGTTAATTTTTTTCCAATGGAGAGATGCGCACATGATGCGCATGCACTTTTCTAGCTGCACCTAGTTAAGATCACAGGGAGCTTCTGTGACCTCGAGAAATGCAAATGGCTGAAGTTTAAGGTAGACGCAATGAAAAGTACACATGTTAGCAAACCTACCTAAAGATACAACCAATAATTCTGATTACAGCAATTATGTGGTGAATGTTGATCTTGTGTTGAGCCCAATGAGCCTGGCATCTAAAAATAGAGCAAGGATGTTCCTTTAGTGATATTGCTTTGAGTTGCGATGAAAATGGCGGACGTGAAACAACAAACTGAGGATATGGTGACGTCAATAAATGGGCCTGTCAATCAATATTTGTGGGCAGGGGGACCGCACTCCTAAGTCAAGCTGCGGTCGCTGTGAAAACCGCTCTAATTGGTCCACCGTTTTTATGTTGTTAAATTAAAAAAAAGGACTGGGTGTGTTTATATCACCCCAATATGACGGTCTATACACTATACTTATACACCTGTCTGTCTAAACAGCTTGAAAAGTAGATTTTTTACTATAGGTGCCCTTTAAAAATTTCCTGATATTAAAATAGGATTCAAATCCCTCCAGTTTTGAGGCCCACCTCAATGTAACGTAGGAGTGCAGTTTTCCTGCCCACCAAATTGATTGACAGCTGCATATTAACATGTTTCCATAGTAATGCGTATAATAATATCAACAAGACAGAACGTGCTCAAAGCGACTTGGATTAAAAGATCTGTTTAGCTTGCTGTGATCATTAATCATCATCAAATGTGATCAAGAATGAGTTTTACAAGTTTAAAACGTTTTTAAAACAGTGCATGTTTGCAATAAAATATGTTAACAACAGTAAAATTGCTGTAATTTATCACCACAGCCACATGTAAGTACAATTATAAAAGAAGATGCTTCAATCCCAGTTTGTGGACATTAAATCAGGTTTATTTTGTACATTAACATAACAGATATCCATATAGCTGTGGATAATAGCAAGTATCCTGTCACATTCGCCATGCAAAAACAGTGCAAAGTTAAAAGCGCACGTTCTGTGTGTGTGTGTGTGTGTATGTCTGTGTCTGTGTGCGTGCGTGATCTATTTAACGGCATTGTGTGTGACTCATCGGAAAGGCTTGAATTAACACCACAACAAATACATCAAATAATCATTGGGAAATTCTTACTGTAGTATTTCTCACAAACGTTACGTGAGATCTGCTTCCTTCATGTCTATCACTGTGCTGTTTATCCGATGCATCTGAGGCAGAGACTGAGGCACACTCTGACAGGCACGTGGGAACGGTGGGCAGGGAGAACTAGCATTAAAGACACAGGCATTAAACAGCTACATAGTGTTCAGAGCAGAAAATTCCAACATTCTGAAAGGTTTAATAAATAATCTGACGGGTGTTTTGAGCTGAAACTTTACAGACACATGGAGACACATAGACTTATCATCAATGTTGAAAAAGGGGTAAAATAAGTACCCTTTAAAGTTGATACAATTTTGGCATATGGGAAATTAAAAGATAATTTGCTCTAAAATTACAAGTTTGTTTATCTACTTGTCATCAAGTTGTTTTGTCTTTCTTTTTAGTAATACTCTGAAGAATATTCCAACAGTTTTTGTCCATACAATGGAAGTATGTGGAGTTCAAAACAACTTTGCAATTTTGACGTTGATTCTATTGGCAAAAACACTTTTTCACAAAAGCTTGGTTAAGTTTTTTAGCAGAATGAAAGTTGACATTATTTGTTCGCTTGGGTCTTGCTGCCTAAATATGGGTTTGAACTGTCAACATTGGTTTATGCTGAACCCTGTTCTTTTAAAAAATCTCTAAACGTTTCCCTCCAAAACTGAATTTCTTTTTAGCTGAAGAAAGACATTTTTGGTATGCTCTTGGATGGATGGCCTGAGAATGAGCAAATAATCAGGAAATGTTCACTTTAACGTGAACTGTACCCTTTAACAAAGTTAGATGTTTTCTGAAGTCGGTAGTTTCTACATGTTTGATTTGATTTGCTCATTTGTTTGCATCGGCGTGGTTCAAGTATCGTACTTACACATTTTATTAAATCAGTTTCTTATGTTACAGAGTACCTCTGCAGACACTCAATCTCATTCACAGATCTCACTCTTGTAATATTGACATTCGCATTGAGGATTCTGTGGTGCTTTCTGAAGCTGACAGTGAAAAGATACATCTGAGTCATGGGAAACTGCGAAGCTCATCGTTCTCTCTTAGTGACCCTCTTCTTCTGGCCAGTCTGAAACAGCAGCAGTCATGGCTCGTCTGCACTGAGTGTGTCAGCAGTAAGGGTTGATGCCGGGGTCGACTCAGGTCTCCAGTCTGGGGTGTTTTTACATCTCCTTTACCTCTTTTTCATAGTGTCAGCAGGGCTTGAGCCAGGAAAGCAGATAGCCATGGTCTGGGTTGTTCATCTGTGGTAGCTCATGGCAAGAGGACAAGAGAGAGAGGATGGGGTTGCGGTAGGAAGGCTTTTGGGAACAGCTGGGCAGGAATGCTGTGGTTTCTTCCACAGACCAGTTGTTCATCACCGCTGTGGCGTCTGTGCCATGCCGCTCAATTTCCACAGCATCATACAGACAGCATTAATAGACTGGTAAGCCTCTTACTCAGATCCTCTGGAGCGTGAGACTGTGATCACTAGTGCATTTTGCAGTTTTTATGGCCGGTTTTGCTTTTCAGAGTCATCAAAATGCTCCAAATCCAGTCATTTCATCAGATTATGGTGTTTCAGAGAGGGCAGGTCATGTGACCTCAGCATGTGCCCACGCTTAAAATAGTGTGTGATGGTTTAACTTTTCTCAATGAGCCCTCTGATTGAGAGAGTGTTGAATAAGTAGGAGCCGATGATTTCTGACTTCTGGAGTTTGCACCTAATCAGATCGCAAGATGGATTAGTAGTGTATGTAAATGTTAAGCTGCATTTAAGATGTGCTCTGCAAGTCTTTTGTATTCCTGAACGAAGCATATTTGACACTTGTGGTACTGTTAGTGTTTCAATAAATATGCTTTCAATTGATTTAGGATAGGATAATATATTTGCATATTTATCCCATTAGAAATAAACAAACTGTCTTCAAGAAACATGGTCTTTACTTAATATTATACTGATTTTAGCACAAACTGAAAATGTATCGTTTTGACCCATATACAATGTATTTTTGACTATTCTCAAAGCTATACACATGCAACATAATGGTTTTGTCCAGGCTCACATATGTGCAAATGAACACATTAATTTAATTTAACCTTCTCCAGGGGTGCATTTTCGAAAACAATTGTTAGCCAATAAAGGTTGCAAGTTCCATCGTTACAAACATAATTCATTGATTTGGCATTTCACAAATCCATTGTTCCAACGAACATTCGCAAACTACGTCGCAAACTTGTACGCTTGCAACTACACCTCTCGAGCTATAGTTAGAAGCATAGTTCCTGGCTGTGCTCTATTCCCATTTATCCACCCTATGCTCTATTCATTTAGAACATTCTAACATTTAAACTTGGAATTATAAAAAAGCTTTAAAGGCATCACTCTTAAGTGTAATTTGCTTTCAAAGTATTTCTACAGTTCAGTTTTAGCGATCTTCATGTTTACAATTGCGCTCCTATCGCAGTGCACTTTAAAAACATTGATGTCATTTTGAACACAGCTGTGGCTCATGACCAAAGCTATAGGTGACCTGTTATATAAAAGCAGAATTTATGTTGCGTCTCCAAAGCTTGTGAAAACAAAAACATAGCATACGTTAATGCTTTTAATTTGTAGTAAGTTATTTATTAAGGACCTGTACTGTATATGACATGGGCCTGTTGGTTAGAACATTTCTGCACTGGTTTGCATGTGTCAAATTGAAAAAGTAGACTTTTCAAAAAAAAAAAATAAATAAACAATATCCTGTTTAATAATAATAATCATCATTATTAATTTTATTATTAAAGTAGAATTTTTTTCATTTCCTAATAAATAATAAATATTACATTTTATTTCTTAATAAATAGCCTCAATATTTATTTATGTATATGATTTATATATGATATTAGATTTTTTGCTTTTGTAAGTGATGTTATGTTTTTAAATAGAATATGTAATGTTCTCAATATTTGTAAAGGAAACATTGGCCCTATATGTGCCACTTACATATATTTCAATTATTAAGGAAAACGAGTGCGTGTTTTTACCAAAATGCGTGTGCGTGTAAAACAATATAATTTGAACAAAGAAATTATGGAGTTCCTATCTAAAGAAGTTGTTACTACTCCGTTTAGAGCATCATTATAGTCATTTTACGCTATAACTATCCTGGTTCAAACAATAAATCTGCAACAGAGAAACTATGGGTTCTGGGAAGCGCTACATCACTACATTGATCTTTTTCCAAATGATGCATTGTACTTTGATAGTTTAGCCGTGAGATACGTTGTTGTTTTGGAAACCCACCCCAGAGCTTCTCCGAGAGTCACTCCATCAGCATTTTATCAGCAAGTAATATACACAAATGCAGTTTCTAAAATGTAATTAGGTTTTGTTAAAGGTATTGTAAAATAATAATTTGTTATTTGTTTTTAATTGGACATATTATGTTTACTAAAAATGTAAACTAGTTATTGAAAATGAGTCCAGAGGAATTCAAATGAAAAAAAGTTTAATCCAGACAATTTAAAGTGTGTGAAAAAACATACATTTTAAAAACACACAAAAGCAATTTGAAGATTAAAAAGGTATGTAGGTAAAAAGTAATGGAGATTTCATTGGGAACAGGGAAGTTTTTTACCACTTGTTCCCAAAGCTACTTCACACTATTAAACATCAAACTAACATAATTAGTGTTGCAGACATAATCAAATGTGAGAAAGTCAAACTCTGCTATAAGCAGCTTTACAGAAAACAATCGTGTTGTTGTTCCAGCTGGAGTAAATTCAGGGTTGATTCAGTTCAGGAAGATTTTCAATGCTGCGAAGTCAATTGAGCTATAAAGTAGGTGTGCAGAAGACAATAGTTAAATCGCTCTAATCTCAATTAAATTATTAGTCTCATCCAGAAGAATCTGTGCATTCAAATAATACATTGATGTGGTATTATTGACTAATTAAATATTTTTAAAGAGTAAATAATAATACAGTGATACAATATTATTGACTATTCAGCATTTTTAAACCCCAGCCAAGCAAACCAAAGTATACAATGTCAAGAAATCCAAACTCCATCAGATGGCAATAATGGAGATCTGATGCTGTGTTAGAGATGGCAGAGGTCTAGTGTCTTCCCTCCTTTGAGAGGACTGAAGTGCTCTTATCAGGGCTCCTATACCCAGTGTTTTGGTGCATTCATGAAGCAATAATTACTTTCAGCCAATCCAACTATGTGTGTGTGAGCTTGAGTTCATATTCATGTATACACTTCTGCTTCCATAATATCCGGACACTTTCTGCTCTCCTGTGTTTTTCTGCATGTTATTGTGTGCTTAAGTGTTCAGGCCCTGTATTTGCAGAAGTAGCAAATCCCTTTCCGTAGTCAGGAACAGAAGATCAATAAATCTAGAGAGATGACTACTGGAACACACAGAGTTTGTTTATGTGTATGTGGTTCTTCGTTTATGGCCTGTGGTTTCACAGTTTTCATATCGGTCACTCACAAAGGGTTGCTTCTCTTTGCTTATGCCATAACCACACATTTGTTGTTCATATTTGTGGGGGAATGATGACGGATTTGGACAATACAATGCCATTTAGAAGCCATATTAAAACAGAAATGAAAAATAAAGTAAGCACACTGTAAAAAAATATTTGTAAGTTAGCAGTTTTCTATATTTTGTGATTTATATTTTTAGTTTTTATTTTCCCCTTTTTATTTATGCTTTAGAATCACATTATGAGACCTTGATAATTCTTTTGACAAAAATCTTCTAATAAGCTGCCAGGACATTTTCTGTTAATTTACAGATTTATTTATCTATGTTTTATTTCCTAAATATTATTTCAAACTTCTAAAATGTCAATAAAAGTAATTTTGTTAAACTGTACAGTTGAATTTTTAACATCAAAAGTCGACAGAGCAGAGATCAACGTTCCATAGGCAAGGCAAGACAAATTTATTTATATAGCACATGTAATACACAGCGGCAATTCAAAGTGCTTAACATAAACAGGAATAAACGAGACAAGTATAAATAAAATAAAAGCAAATAATATAAAAACAGAGGAAAACAGCATAAAGACAGTTTTTCAATATTCCAAAACACCGGTGTATCATATTTTCTCATTTTACTCTGCGACCTTCCCATTCACCCTTTTTCAGTACCTGTTAATCTATTGAACATTTCCAACAGATTCGATTTTTCACTTTAAAAATTTAAAAGTTAAGCTTTACAGCTCGAATTACATGCCCCCCAATTTCAACTTCAACTTTCTGGAAGTAAATCGCATGACCCCTGATTTCTGCTAAAATGTGCATAAACGTCACTTTGTTAAACTTTAGAGTTGAATTTAACATTGAAAGTCGACAGAGCAAAGATCAAGGTTCAGTGTTAAAAGCTAATAATGTGAGTTTAAATGGCATGAAGTTTATTGCCATATACTGAAAGCAGCAGCAGATAGTTCGCCACAAATATAAAATAAACCGTTTGAAATTAGATCTGTGAGTCAGTGCAAGCCAACACATATCAGGGATTCAGCATGTACATTTAATAATGTTAAAGAGGTTTAATATGTATTAAATAGTTTATAAATCTTACCATTTCGTTCGAGTGCAGTAGCTGCACTATTTTGGTGCTGAATAGCTTATGAATTTCTGTTATGTTGGGTCTGGTGCAAACAGCCCAGTTGCTTATCACTGCAAATCTCATCAGGTAGCGTGTTGTTAGGGCACAGACTTACAATGTAACCTGCTCAACTAATGTTTACATTTGTAATGTTTATGTTATTAGCTGATTAATAACCACAGTCTGGTATTGTCCACTGGAGGTCACATTTTCAGTTGTGGACGTGTTCTTTGAGAGCCATCCTGACTGAATGAATGAAATATGCAGTTTTCCACCAAGGCAACCTTTGGTGCTGAAATATAATTGGCTAAACTGGCATTGGGTGGGTTAAAAGGACCACAAACAACAAAGATAGATGTTTTGGCACGTAACGCACATTTTCAAAGCAGCATATCTGACTTCAGGATTGTTTTTCAGTTATACAAGTATGCTTACTTGGCATGTTTCATAGATATCTGCTAACATATTATTGTATTTTAATGCTTTAGAAGAGTCAAAAACTTACATACAGCACCTTTAATGAAGAAGGATGGAAATCTCAACTGTTTATTTACTTCTGCTTATTGCTTCTTTACTGTGGTTAGATAGAAATCCATACCGCCACAGCCCTAATAGATAATGTATTTTATATGTTTTATTTATTTTTTTGCTTGTGAAGTGTTGCTGAAATTTCTCTAACTTGATTTCTCTGTACCTGTTGATACAGACAGAATGTGTACATGTGGCAGCAATTGAACCTTGAACCCTCTCAGTCTAATAGAGTATTGAAGTCTTCTTTCTCAGTCACTCTTACGTCTTGTTGCTGTCTGTCAATCTCAGACTTCAGCCTGTCTCCTCTGAAAGCCCTTAGCTCACGTCAACCTCTCTCACTTTTACTTCTTTTATCTCGCTATCGATATAATCTGACCTGGTTTTTGTTGAGAATTGAACACAAATGAATGGAAGGGGTTGGTGTTTGTACTTTTTTTTTTTTTGAGCGTAGTGCATTTAGACTGATTTGGTGAGGGTGGGGGTGGCGCAGGGCGGCTGGTGGTTGAGGGTCTCTGGGGTTAAAGAGTGTGCTGTGCTGCAGGATGGGGGAAGTGGAGGAGAGCAAAAGAGCATGTGGCTAAGAAAATGCAAAGGAGATGGATGGAGAGGGTGGAGGAGCAGCCGAGGGAAAAGCCAAGTGCCAGTGCTCATTAATTAAACAAACACCCAAAGGGAAAAAAAGAGCGATTAAAGGGACAGTTCATCCATGTTTGAAAACCTTTTGAATTTCTTCCAGAACCAAGTAGACAAGAAGTAGTGTTTTATCTGTGGAGATTGAAGTCACACACTTTGCTCAGGTGTGATTTGTTCACAGACTTCAACAGAGTGTAAAAATCTTCATAGTTCTATGGGTCTTGTCTATCCAAACTGATCTTCAAGGTGATTTGCTATGGCATTCTACAGCTTTTAGACACTTAGACAGTTTTCTTGGTTGTGTTTTGGATCATTGTCTTGCTGAAATGTCCATCCTAGTTTCATCTTCATCATCCTGGTAATGTAGATTGGACAGAAGCAGCTAATATTAATTTATAATGACGAAGGGCAGGGGGTTGCTGAAAAACTTCTGAGACATTTTAGCTGCTGTCTGGGCTTTCACTGACTTTCTACACCTCCCTTTCTTCATGTGTTCAATACTTTTTTCCTGTCATTTCATTTTATTACACATAACTTAATTTGTAAACTAATTAGGTGTGTTTTTTTCATATTTGTATTTCTTTGGATGTTCTCAACATCTATTGAAATTTCAAGTTAACAGCACCTTTAAGAACATGTTTTCTAAGAAAAATGGTGACGTGTTCAACACTTATTTTCCCCACTTTCTATTAGTACTTCACATAACGCAGTAGCTTTTGTTTTGTGACAAACCAGATGAAATTTCAATTGTTTTTCAGCGCTAATCTTGTCACCCATCAGTAAATTGAATTCTAAATTGATCATTAATCATCAGTAAATTTTATTCTTAATTGGTCAATAATCATCAGTACTGTAAATTGAATCAGATCTGAGAATTTTGAAGTGAAATGCAGTGATATGTTCTGGTGAAGATACAAGTAGATTTTTTTTTTTTTTTTTTTTTTTGCATTTAAAATTAATGGTAACCTGAAATTCGAAGCCTCAAAAATAAACCCAGAGTATCATAGCGTTGGTGAATGGATAAATGGGTACATGTATTTTTAGTAAATCACTTTTTGGCTTTGTTTTTAAAATGGTGAAATGGATGTCATAATAAATTTTTCATTGGCATCAGAACATTGTGAAACCAATGAGATTTTAGTAGCAGTTTTCGCTTCAAAATGCTTTATAAATAAATGTGTATTTTGCTCATTTGACTCTTTTGGACACATTCATGAAAGAAGTGAATTTAGAGGTGAATGTACTGTGTGTTATAAAATCTTCTTAAAATTCACAAAACATTCTGAAATTATTCTAAAATTACATTTTAGTTTGATTTATATATATGCATAGTAATTTAATGCATGTTTTTAATTAATTAATTATTCTTTGGTTTTTCATTGAGAAAGAAAAATTTGTGTTGAAATTCTGTTGAAAATGTTATCTGTCTATTAAGTGCTGCAACTGTGCCAGTTACTTCAATCATTTACATTTAAATTGAGTCATTCAGTGATTCAACAAGCAAAGGCAATGCACTGAAGTGCTAGTTATACAAAGTAACTTGTTTGTACTCAGAGAGTTTAGTGCTCGAGTTATTTTTTATTGCTTCTATAGGTGAACTTGGTTTTATTCACTGAGGTTAAGGTTCTTTCGGATGAGATGGATTTTCATATGTGTGAAGGAGACCAGTGAAACCACAGTTCATAGGAAGATCAATATGATGTATGAATAAATCATTCAAACTGAATAACTGATTTGTGTAAAAAGATTAATTGAATAGATATTTTATGAAACCTAGAGCGATATTTCAATTCACATTAAAACTGTACATTGTACAGTACACAGAAAAGTACTAGCTATTGCACAGGCATGTCATGAGTTTGCCATACAATGCGATCATGGATTAACATCTATGTTGATCCTGGAGCATCATTTTTGTTCGAAAATGTAATCCATGCCATTCCCTACCCATAAACCCAACCATAACTGTAAATTAGTCTCAAAATCAGAGGGGAATAATAGTTAGATAACAATCATGTATAAGTGCACAAACCTAACTGTAAGCCTAAGCTTAACATAAACAGTAAATGTATCCCTGAATTCTGATTGGCTGATTGGAATGTTGTTTCAGTATCAACAAAGATGTCAATCCAGGAACATGTCCTACTTGGTAAAATCAGGTTGGCGTAGCACGCACAGATAGTCAGTGACTAACAAAACAATTGATCACACAGTCTCACACAAAGCTTCAGAAGTATTAAAACTGCTATTTTTATAATACTTTCATCATGCCCTTTTAAAGTTTGAAGTCTCACATGAGAGAAAATAGATACTTATATGTGTTTAGAGTGTAAGAAAATGGTAACAGGATTTTCATTTTTGAACGAAATGTTCTTTTTGTAAAAGAATCACAGAAAAGAGGGGATGGGGGGGGGGGGGGGTTAAAACCCCAAATAAAGCTGCGAACTTAAGCATCAGGCTGCATTTAATGTCTTGCTGCATTGCAAGGAAAAACTAAGCCAGGAAATGACAGTGATCACAGCCAGCCAGGAAACCAGCACTCTGATTGAGGGCTAGAGATGGTGCGTGTGACCACAGGCTTGAGCAAATGATGTTAATGGTGCAGTGCAGTACAGCACGGCACGATCCAGAGTGTTACGTGTCCACTCAGGGGAGACTGTCCTTCACGCACACACACATACACACACCTGTATGAGGCGTAAGTGAAATACAATCTAAAGGCCAGGTCTGGGCTGAGAACAAGCGGTCTGGAGTGAGAGCGAGACAAAGAGCAGGAACTACATACTTCACCACAACAGAGAAAAATAGACACTACAGATGATTCTGCGTTTTTGGCTACACTCGAACACCGCTCTCATTCCTGGCTGGATGATGCTCTTATTGTAGAGTACAAAAGGACAATGCAGTTACACTACACAAGCAGTCTTGACACAGTAGATGGATAGTTCAGCAAAACAGGAAAATGATGTTATCGTTTCAGATGTGTGTGACAAGTACTATAGGATACAATAGAAGATATTTTCAAAAATCTATATAAAGAAATTCCAAATGTTTTGGGCGTCATTGACATTTTTTCTACGGCTGTAGCATATTGTTAAATAAACTGGCATTGTGATGTTACGTATGTAAAGAAATGCAGGAAAATATAGACCCTTTTCACATTTCCAGGTTTCTCAGTAGTGGAAGTCATCATAGTTGGGTAGAGAGCAGTGAATGGGAGAGTACAACAAATAAATACAGTATATTCATTCCGCTGTGGCGAACCGGATTAATAAAGGGACTAAGCCGAAAAGAAATGAATGAATGTGTTTGTGGAAAAGCAGGCAAGTCCGCCGACCTAATATATGAGCGGGGCAGAGCAGGATTCTCCCTATGACCTCCCGCCCTATACTTTTTTTTGTCATGATCTGCAGTTTCATTTTAAACTTGGTAAAGGCGAGCTTCTTTGGCGATGATGTATAGTGTTTAGCGGCCATTTGCACCGAACACACAGTGAATGCAATGCATGGAGATTCAGGCCAACAGCTGATCCACTCATTTTTTGTAAATAAAACATTATTAGAGATGATTTTATAAGAAAATACTACTTCACTTTTTCCACTTGGAATTTAATTTTTAATTAAAGGGATACTTCACACAAAAATGAACATTTTATCCACATGTTCCAAACATGTTCGACTTACTTTCTTCTGTTGAAAATAAAAGATGATATGCTGACAAATGCTGAAAAAAAACATTGACTATCGCAGTATTTTTTGGTTCTTACTACACTCAAAAAAATCAACTAGGCATGTATTGGATTTACAAAATAAAAATTTGTCAGATTGAAAAGAACAAATCAAGTTTACATATGTTAAATTATTAATTCATGTTATTTGAAACTGAATCAAGAAATAATCAAATGAATTTGATCAGAACATGTTGATTCAATGAGACTGAGACGCTTCAAATCGACAACTCTCACTCTGGAGAGTCACTTCGCGCATATCAGTAGGTGGCGGTAGTGCGTTTGGATGTCACCATACAAAAACAACAAGAAGAAGTATCACCGCGTGTTTTCGGCACAGTTTGGGAATTGGTTTTCTCAAGAGCTTGAATGTTATGCATGTTATGTTGTTGGCTATATGTTTCCTATACATTTTATACTTTTACATTTTGAATAGGAGTACCAAAGTGAAGAAAGCTGTTTAAACTCAATTGGTAAAAAAAAAATGATGTTAACGTCCTAAAGGTATTGCTTGGGGATCAGTTTTCTTAAGAGCCAAGGTTATTTTGTTGGCTAAATGTTTCTTATACACTTTAAATTACATAATACTATTTTGGATATTACATAACATTGTACAGAATATTAAAGAAGAAATTTGTTTAAATGTGATTGGTGCCTGCTAAAGGCTATAATAAAAGAAATATATATACGTATAACATGTTTTCTGTCCTTTTTGTGTTGAATTACTTAATTTTAAATCTTGCTTCATAGTATTGTCATTTAAAAAATGTAATTTAAACAACAGGGCGAGGCAGTGGCGCAGTGGGTAGCACGTTCGCCTCACAGCAAGAATGTTGCTGGTTCGAACCTCGGCTCAGTTGGCGTTTCTGTGTGGAGTTTGCATGTTCTCCCTGCCTTCGCGTGGGTTTCCTCCGGGTGCTCCGGTTTCCCCCACAGTCCAAAGACATGTAGTACAGGTGAATTGGGTAAGCTAAATTGTCCGTAGTGTATGAGTGTGTCTCTGTAAATGTTTCCCAGATGGGTTGCGGCTGGAAGGACATCCGCTGCGTAAAAAAACTTGCTGGATAAGTTGGCAGTTCATTCCGCTGTGGCGACCCCGGATTAATAAAGGGACTAAGCCGACAAGAAAATGAATGAATGAATGTAAACAACTATATTAATCAAGAAATTTAATTCTTTTTTTTTTTTTAAATAATTTTTAACAAGACATAATTTTGTTAAAGTAAAGCTTTAGTGTTACATTGAGTAAATAAGAATCATTTTAATTAGAATAACACAATACAAACATTTTGAGTCAATTAGTTGCAAAGAAGTTAGACTGACAGATTGAAACCATGTTTTATCTACAAATGTGCTTTGTGTTCATACAACATGTTCAAAGCAGTTCAGGTTTACTTGATTGGATTAGATGCATAAAGGGTGCCTCGATTAAATCATGTTCATTCAACAATTTTTTTTTTTTGAGTGTATAGATATATTAGTAGCTGTTCCAATTTTTTTTCCCGAATATCTTGTTTTAAGTTAAGAAAAAAGCAATTCACTGTTTGTAAATGATTACTTTTTTAAGTAAAGCAAAAAAATAAAATAAAAAAATCAAATTTATACTGTAGCAAACAGAAATTTGTATGTTTGGTGATTTAAAAAAATTCATTTTTAAGAGGGGCATCATGTTTTATTTATGTTTGGGCTTCCAAGAGTGCACTCTTGAAGTGTTGCCATGTCCACTTATAATAAGTGGTGCTTATTAAGCATCTTTGGGTTTAACTCGTCCAGTTAAGGGAGTTAACAAAGAAGGCAGGTGCAGGTCGCACAAGTTAAAGTTTAGGATCAGTTTGTTCTGATTGCCTGTTTTTCATTAGTTGGATCTAGCAACACTCATGAGTCAAGTTTCTTTGAAGGGATGATTTCAAATAAGAAATGTCTTGATATTTAGTTGTGTTATGTCATTTGTGTCTGTTATGTTTTATTTTAAACCATTTTAGGCCATTCTGTAGCCCCCTGCTTGAGAAATACTGTTGTAGGTAGGAGTGTTTATTAGATTTTTGTCAGGACAGCTCTTCGATCCAGAAGCAAACTTGCTTTTTCCGTGTGTGTGGGTGCAAATGAGAGCGAGCCGGGGTAAGGTGCAATTTCCAGAAATTAGATTACAGCTATATTAGATTGCTGCAAAGTGGAAGTAGATTGAAAACCAAATCATTCTTGACACATTTATTTAGCTAAAGCAGTTTTCCCCCCAAATAATATTCTCGCCACATAATATCATCACATTTAAAAAAAAAAAAACTGTGTTCACTGAAGTTCTGCTTCCGCCTCCAGGATTTCAGATAGTATCTAGCTTTCTTCAACTTTCCACCACAGTTTACATTACTCTCCATATCCTCCTTGGATTGTAAACAGAACTTCCATGTATTTCGATATACCTTGTCCCGTCCTATAGGAAGATGGAGGATTCATCAGTTGCAGGTGTAGTGACTCAACCCAATCTAAACGCGATGACTAAAGCTCTGTAGGTCTCCTGAGGCCTGAGCCGCTCTGAAAATTGTGGCCCATTAGAGCAGCGCAGCGCCTGCCTCAGCACTCCACCACTGACAATCAATATGTGGAAATGGAGCCTAAATTCCTGGAAAGGTGGACTCCAAAACACACTGGCCTTCATGTGCCCTCCCATAGCAATCATTACCACAAACATCACAAGCAGTTGTACATATTATATTATATTATATTATATTATATTATATTATATTATATTATATTATATTATATTATATTATATTATATTATATTATATTATATTGCATTACAATATATTATATTATATTATTATTTAGTGTATATAGTGTAGTGTATAGTATAGTATAGTATTAATATTATTATATTATCAAAAATGTTGCAAGGATTTGTTTGTGGGAATAGCCAAAATATATAGTTTTAAATAGTTATTAAATAAATATTGATATTTTATGCCAAAAATCATTAAGAATATACTGTAAAAATCATTTTAAACGAAGATAGAAATGTACTACAATAATTATATTAAAATGTATTTTTGACATGCAATAAGCATCACTAAAAACTTAATTCAAACAATTTCAGTTTAACTCTTTTTATAGGCAAATCTCAATCAGAGAGTTACTACAAGTGAGGGAAAAATTATTTTCACAATATTAAAGAAAGAAATATTGGGTGGTATATACATACATTAACAAATGACACCTATTATATATATATATATATATATATATATATATATATATATATATATATATATATATATAGTCTTTAACTTATATATATATATATTGTATATTATATATTATGTATATATATTGAAATTAATGTATTATGTTTTTTCTTTCCCTCACTTGTATTAACTCTTTGATTGAGATTTGCCAATAAACAGTTAAGGGGTTAATCATTCTGACCTTAAAATAGCTTTTTTTAAAAATTAAAAACTGCTTTTATTCTAGCCAAAATAAAACAAACAAGACTTTCTCCAGAAGAAAAAATATCAGACATGCTGTGAAAATTTCCTTGCTCTGTTTAACATAATTTGGGAAATATTTAGAAAAGAAAAAATAATTCAAAGAGGGGCTAATAATTCTGAATTCAACTATATATCTATTTTTTCATATTTGAATAAACTGCAACAGGTCATACATGCATCCAATTATAGCTGGGCGGAGAAGGGTTTTTCCAGTTCAGTAGTATAATTCTTTTAGCAATTATTAAGCAAAAGGCTAATACACTGTTGACTGCAAAGATAACAGCGATACATTACATTAAGTCTTAACAGTGCCACTAAAGGACATGGTTAAATTTTTAGAAGAAAAATATCAGAGATTGATTTAGAAAATTGATGTCCAAAAAGAGATTAATTCTGGACAAAGGCAAAAGGTATGATAAAGGGTAGCTTGAGTTTGTTGGCATCTGTCACAAATAGGATCAGTTTTGTCCAATACATTCTGCGTAATAGTTTAAAATGTATCAGTTTATTATTTAATACCTTATTTTATTAATTAGTATAATTTAATCAATTCAATTCAAAGTTGAATTATAGCTCTGTTAACATATTTCTAAATATAGTTGAACTGTTTATACCTCTCTTTTGCTGTGAAGGCAAAATCCTTAAACCATTTCACAGTTTGAATCACAGATTTTCTCAAACATTTTGCTTTGATCACCATTAAGAGTCATTTTATTCTTCCTTCTCAGATTATAGTGTTTGAAAGTTTTTAGAAAGTGACTAAAAATCTGCATTATACCAGAGCGCAGAGATTGTGAAGCTTAGAAAAAGGAACAATCCCTTCTGTTGCACCAGATGACTTATAAAGTCGGGGCTCAGAAGAGAGCGAGAGAGATTTAGAAGAAGAAAAATTATCATGAAGAGGGAACTGAAAAAAGAGCACAGCATTAGCAGATCACTGGGGACAAGGGCAGCTCAGGTTTAATATTGGGCTTAATTTAACTTTTAATTATCAATTTGGTTGAACTGTGCAGTGGCTGCATTATCAAAATGCCTCTTTGTAATCTGCCCTGGCTCTTAGACACACCATTACATGAATGAGTTCACACACGCACACACACACTCTGCAGACTGACAGGAGAATGGTTTTACTTTTTCATTTCAATATTAGATTCCATGCTGTCTCTGTCAGAGTGATGGAGAAAAACACACTTAAGACGAGACACAGCAGGCAAAAACACAGTTTTTTCATGCACCTGTCAATTTTGAGAATTTGTGCTTTTTAGCTTTCTTATAAAGTGTTTTCAGTTCAATGTAAAGAAAACATCCACAGTACTTTAAGTATTTTTGCCTCATTTATTATTTGGCCAAAAAATATTGGTGCAAGGTTCATATCATACGGTTCCTTTTACAGCATCGATAATATAATTTAATCAAAATAAATTCAGATACTCATACTAAGCATTTGTTCATTAGTTCAAGCAGAAAATTTGTTTAAAAGCAGCTGAAAATTCTGTGATAAATTAAATGTTTGTTCTGTATTTTAAAGATATGTTTTAGAGCAACTGAATTGAATGATCCACTTTATATTGTGCCTCAATCAGGCAGTGTAGATCATTGATTTTGAACAAACCAGGTCTAAAACACAGCTATAATGGCAAAATATTTTACTGGAAGTTAAATTATTCAAAATTAAAAATCTCCCTATAAGGTCTATTTGTGTCTGCAGTCTCAAAATATTTATTTTTCTTTCTTGCAAAAAGAGCAATTGGATAAAACAAATTTTACAGTTTTATTCATATCTAATGTATATTCTAAAGGTAATTTGTGGTTCATATGTGATTTGCCTTATTATTTTACAAAAAAAATTGTTTTATTTAAAAAAAAATTTTGTTTGTTTGTTTTGATGCACAGTATTTTCTGAATTATGAAGTTATAAAAAAGATTCCTTGAATCCCCTCTGTAAAAAAAACACTTAACTCGAATATGTGTGGAAAAACAATGTATAGTATTTGTTAAAAATAAAAATACATTTATAGACAATTAATTTAAAACACATACAAAAAAATCCTTTAGAAATTTATATTATTCTTTAAAAAAAGTTATTTATTCATTCATTTTACTTTGGATTAGTCTATTTATTTTTTCAGGGGTCGCAACAGTGGAATAAAACAGCGTATGTTTAACGCAGTGGATGCCCTTCCAGCCTCAACCCATTACTAGGAAACACCCATACAATCTCACATTCACACACAATCATACACGATGACCAATAGCTTATTCAGTTTACCTGTGGTAAATTCAGTTGATTAGACATTATTTGAAACGGCATACATCTGTCTATGTAAGGTTCCAGGGTTGACAGTGCACGTCAAAGTACTAACCAAGCATGAACATAAAGGAATTCTCTGTAGACCTCCGAGGCAGGATTTTCTCAAGGCACAAGGCTGGGGAAGGTTACAGAAAAATTTCTGCTGCTCTGAAAGTTTCAATGAGCACAGTGGCCTCCATCATTCGTAAGTGGAAGATGTTTGGAACCACCAGCACTCTTACTAAAGCTGGCTGGCCATCTAACATGAGTAATCAGGGGAGAAGGGCCCTAGTCAGGGAAGTGATCAATAACCCAATGGTCACAGAAATGTCTGAGCTCCAGCATTCTTTTGTGAAGAGAGAAGAACCTTACAGAAGGACAACCATCTGTGCAGCAATCCACCAATAAGGCCTGTATGTTAGAGTGGCCAGATGGAAACCCCTCCCCTCCTGGAATTTGCCAAAAGGCATCTGAAGGTCTGTCATATCATAAGAAACTAAATTCTCTGGTCTGATGAGACTTAAATTTAACTCTTTGGAGTAAATGCCAGGCATTCTGTTTGGAGAAAACTAGGTACCATTCATCACCAGGCTAATACCATTCCTACAGTGGAGCATGGTGGTGGCAGCATCATGCTGTAGGGATGTTTTTCAGCAGTTGGAACTGGAAGACTAGTCAGGATAGAGGGAAAGATGAATGCAGCAATGAACAGAGACATCCTGAATGAAAACCTGCTTCAGAGTACTCTTGACCTCAGACATCTTCATCTCAGACGGTTCATCTTCCAACAGGACAATGACCTAAAGCACACCACTAAAATATCAATGGAGTTCCTTCACAACAACTCGGTGAATGTCCTTGAGTGGTCCAGCCAGAGCCCAGATCTAAATCCTATTTACCATCTCTTGAGATATCTGAAAATGGCTGTACACCGTTGCTTTCCAACCAACCTGATAGAGTTTAAGAGGTACTGCAAAGAGGAATAAACAAAAATTCCCAAAGAGAGGTGTGCCAAGCTTGTGGCATCATATTCAAAAAGACTTGAGGCTGTAATTGCTGCCAAAGGTGCATCAACAAAGTATTGAGCAAAGGCTGTGAATACTTTTTTACATGTGATTTTTCAGTTTTTTTTCACATTGTCATTATGGGGTATTGTGTGTAGAATTTTAAGAAAATAAATGAATTTAATCCGTTTTGGAATAAGGCTGTAACATAAAAAAATGTATAAAAAGTGCAGCGCTTTGAATACGTTCCGGATGCACTGTATAGCGCATGTTTTTGGAGTTGTGGGGGAAACCGGAGCACCCGGAGGAAACCCACACCAACACAGGGAGAACATGCAAACTCCACACAGAAATGCCAACTGACCCAGCTGGGACTCGAACCAGCGATCTGAGCCACACTGAGCCACCGTGCTGCTTTAAAAAAATTTTTATCTAAACCTATATATATTTTTAAATAAAATGAAGTCAGACAAGCTGCATGAAATCCGACTCTTACGAACCGAAATACCTTTGCATAACACACAGATGCCTGCAACAACACATGCACACATTTATTTATTTTTCTTTGCTCCCAACAGTTATATAGCATTATTTTAGCTGTCTTGTTTACAGCCTGTTTTCCAGCGATACGACGTGTTAGTTTTTCTTTCTCTGTCTCTTCCTGTATCCACTGTGCCTGAGGCCCGTATTTGTTCAAGACCTTTTCGCTTCCCTCCTGTCCTGAGCCCCTGCTCTGCCCCATACATTCATCTTTCCACCTCAGATCGCCTTACATTCCCCCCTGCTCACACTTTCATGTTGCCCACCGGCCGCTCCGAGCTCAAACACATGCTCTCCTAGAAATGATGGCCTGGTCCTGCCAGCGGGGGGCCAAGGGGAATTCAGGGTTTCCTCTTGTCCAGCTTTAACTATTGAGTCTCCGTTGTTTCCGTCTCGCCGTCCCGCATAGTTAATGTGTTATGAAGGAACTCATTTTGTTAGAGGATACTGACTGCAGTTTCAAGGACCTGTGACTTTGTGCACCAAACAGCAGGATCTTTTTGTTTGGTAAAAGGCCGTTCAGTAGCCCTGAGGTCTGGGAGATCCAGTATAACCCCATTTCCCACGTACTGTATGTGGGTAGTTGACAAAGAGGCAGCAAAACCACCATTTTTGAAGAATTATATTGATGTAGTTTGAAATCTGGTGTTTGAACAAATATAAGGAGTCACTGACTTTATTAATTCTTTCACTGTGTATTTTAAAATAAATTAAATGAAATGACACCTATGATGAAAATCATCTTTTGTAAGTTTGGGCAGAACTATGTGTAGGCATAGTGTGTCCACAGTCATATTGGGGTGATATAAACACAACAATACTCTTTTAAAAAAATTCCTGATGTTAAAATTGAACCCAAATGCTATTTTGAGGCTCATCGTAACATGACGTAGGAATGTGGTTTCCTCGCCCACCATTTTGATTGACAGCCGCATATTAATATGTCTCCATAGTACCTCGTATAATCATATAAACAAGACAGGATGTGCGCAAAGCAACTTGGATTAAAAGATCTCTTCAGCTTTCTGTGATCATCAATCATCAATAAATGTGATCAAGAATGAGTTTTACAAGTTTAAAATGTTTTTAAAACAGTGCATGTTTGTTATGAATTACTGCGACTTTACCATCTTTATCAGCATAATATAAACAAATAATAACAATAATAATAAATTATGAAAAAAAAATTCTCCATGTTAAAAATATTTCAATAAACAAGGGTATCAGACCGAAGCACAATAAAACATAATAATTTTATAGTGGGTGTCCTTTAGGTGCTCCAGTTTCCCCCACAGGCCAAAGGCATGCGCTATAGGTGAATTGGGTAAGCTAAGTTGTCCATAGTGTATGTGTGTGAATGAAAGTGTATGGGTGTTTCCAGTGATGGGTTGCAGCTGGATGGGCACCTGTTGTGTAAAACATATGCTGGATAAGTTGGTGGTTCATTCAGCTGTGGCAACCCCAAATGAATAAATGGACTAAGCTGAAAAGAAAATGAATTAATTAATTTTATAGTGGTTTCAAAAAAGGTATATATATGAAAAATGTAGAGACAAAAACTTTTTTTAGAATAAAAATTGTTTATATCATGTAAAATTAGTAAATAGTGTTGCACCAAATGACATAGTTTTGGTGATAGAATATAAAATATATACCAACTGTAAAGCCCCTTGTAAAGGCTTATATTAGACCAAATTTATTAAGGAATGTCCTTTTTTTCTTTTAAAAATATATTATAATTATTAATTGAATAATGTGCATAAATAAAATATTTAAATCATAAGACTATGTTAAAATTTGGCTTAAATGTTAACAGTTTAATAACAAAGCAGTTTTTATAAAATGAAAGTCAAATAAATGTTTAACCATTTACTACGTTTTAAATGCTAACTATATAAATTATAGTAATTTTTGTCATGTGTGACAGTGAAAATGCAACACCCCGTCAACAACACATGTATTACACTGGCCATATTAAAGATTTAATCTGCTGTTGAGGAAAAATGGAAATCTCTTAATCTGTTTATCAAGACTGTTTTGTTAATGTGTCAAATAAAAAATAAATGATCATCTGCACGTCTACACACATTTATATTAGTTTAAATGTTGGCCTATTTACTGCATTGTAAGACATTATATTTTCATTTTGCTACACTTGTTGATATCACAATATAAAAGGGCTGTCTAGGCATTGCGAGAGGGGTCTGGCTGCAGATGCAATCTGAGCTGCATGCAATGCTTTTGAATGGGCTCACCTAACCCCACCCCTAACCCTACCCTTCACAATGACGTCACTAGCTCTGTTGAGTGCATTGTGTCTGACATTGCATCTCTTAGATATGCAGTCTCAGCTTGCATCATAAAGGCTGCATCCAGATACTATTGAGCATTGCACGTATACTTTCGTGATTAATTTTCATGAACGGCTCCTTTAAACAGTACAATTTTGTCATCATTTAATCTCCTGCCACCTGTTCTAAACCTGTTTGAGTTTTTTAGTTTTGTTGAACACATGAGAAGATATTTTGGAGAATGTTAAACGCTGGTAGCCCTTAACTTCCATAGTGTTTATTTCCAAAGGCTACCAGTTTCCAACATTCTTCAAAATATCTTTTGTGTTTAAGAACAAGCTATTAAAAATGACAACAAATTATTAGTCAAGTAATTGTGACTAAATGTTATTTTTGGGGGGGTGAACTATCAGTCCCTGAATTCCCCTTGACTCTACTTTCTGTTCTCTTTTGCTAATCAGACTGAACATGGATTATTTAAGCAGTTTTCCACTTGAGTTTGGAGTTTGGGTTCTGTTTTGTGTCGTTTAATTAACATTTTAATGTAAATGTGGTCCCACTCTTCATGTAAATTAGGTTTCACTACAATCAGGGTTATAATATCAATGGCCATTCATTATGAATGGCCAGATCCCGATTACCATTTTATAATTTGTGGTTTTTATTAAAATAAATATACACCACTTTATTTTTCAGGACACTTTTTTGACAACAGTGAATAAACTTATTGATATTTGGTTATTAGTTCATGGCTCACAAGATTTCTATAGATTTCAGTGTTCTTTCAATACTATGTTACTTTTGTAGTATTTTTATTTATTTGTATTTTATATATATTTTTTTATATATTTTGTAATTTATTTAATTAATTAATTTAATTTTTAAATTTAAATGTATTAAATACGTGTGCCTTTTTAAAAACATTTTTATTTTTACAATACAATGTTTTCTTATAATTTAACATATAATTATCATTTATAAATGTTATTTATGTATATTAATATATCTAAGCAACATACTAAATTTGATATTGTGATTTTTCAGGCAATGTTTATATTATACCAAAAATATTTAATAGATTTACCAGGTTTATTATAGTTAATTAAGACTTAATTCATATATAAAGTTGTTTTTTGCTATTTACATTAAGCATTAACTGAATAAAGTGTGCAATTAAATCAACAAATATCAGCCATATTTTTCAAGGAAATGTTTTTGTGTTGTTCCTATAGAAAAATGTGTGACATGTTCTGTGAAAAAATACTTACAAATTGACCTGTTTAATTACACTGTACAGACACAGATTTAAATGATACTGCATCTCGGTAGTTTCCCCTTGGCTGAGGCTATCTAGCTATTAGGAAGCATCCTTTCTAATGTGTTGAGCACTCTGTCAGTGCCGTATTAAGAGGATGTTTCTACCCTCACCATCAGCACTTAAGCATAGGTTTGCAGCTTTCAAATCAATTCAGTCCCTCTGTTTACTAGCAATATAAACGGAGCATCTCTTCCTGCAATTTCAGCCTTGCTGTAGTTGGGCTTTATCAATAAAAAAAAAAGACCTTGTGTGTTCTGTTCCATTGCATCGTATTACTACAACAAACACACTGGTTATAGTCTTGCATGTGGAATCTAATGATGAATTTCACATTGTTTCATGTGGGTGTTGGCGCTGATTTGTGGAGGATACGGTAAGCAGCGGTTGCCGGTTCCCAACCGCCTTTAGTTCCTGATAACATTCAGTTCCCTCGAAAGAAACACAAAACAACAACAAAAAACAAGCAGGGTAATGAATTGGGTTTTGCCTTTTCATGACAGCTCTTTCTTAATCTGTCTGATCCAAACTGAGTGTGCAAGTCAAATAATTCTTTTACATTTTGTGCAAAAGATCCAAAGGAAAAATATTATATTTATTTTTTTGGCCATAATCAAGCAAATCCATCAGTTATTAAGATTTATGGTATTAAACTGAAAATTAATTTCTTCTTTCTTTCAATTTCAATTTCCTTCAATTGCATTTAGCGATTCTGGATACTGTTGTCTACCATATTCAAAAAGTGAATTTAATTTAAAAGTCATTCTCATTTTCTTACTTCTTGTTTTAAATCAGAAATTTCTTGTAAATCTTGCAGAGAATTCCAAAGATACAACAAATAACACATTAAATTACATGTAAAATATATACACAAAACAATAATATAATATATTTTTTTAGATCCCTGTTCCAAAATCCCACCAAAAAAATGAGGTAATAAATTGGGTTTTGCCTTTTCATGACAGCCACTCTTTCTTAATGTGTCAGATCCATACTTAGTGTGGATCCAATATTAAGATTTATAGTAGCAAGCTGAAAATATTTCAGTTTCCATCAATTCAAATTGCAATTCTGCAAACTATTGTCTACTTTATTCAGAAAATGCATTTAATTTAAAAGTCAAACAAATGAACAAACAAACTAGGTATTGATTTGGTTTTGCCTTTTCATGTCAGCACTCTTTCTTAATTGGTTAGATTTATACTGAGTGAGAAAGTAAAATAAGTCTTTTACATTTTGTGCAAAAGATCCAAAGGAAAAGAAAAACTACATTTGATTTTGGTCATAATCAAGCAAATCTGTCAGATATTAAGATTTATAGTAGAAAACTAAAAATATTTCAGTTTAAATTCTTTCACTTTCAATCGCCTTCAAATATATACACAAAATTATTAATCAAGCAAATCTATCTAAATCTAATATGAATTTCTTTTTTTTTTTCAATTTCAATGTCCTTCAATTCAAATTGTGATTCTGCAAACTGTTGTCTACCTTTTTATGAAAATATATTTAATTTAAAATTCATTCTCATTTACTTTTACATTTACTTAATTATTTAACTTCTCTGCTTGTTTTCAAGCAGAAATTACAAGTAAATCTCGCAGAGAATTCCACAGAAACAGCAATTAACACATTAATATACATGTTAAATGTATACACAAAACAATGAAATAATATGTTTTATACGATCCCTATTTTAAAAAAAAACAAAAAACAAATAAACAAAAAATAAGATATTGAAAATAAGAATTGGGTTTGGCCTTTTCATGTCAGCACTCTTTTTTAATCTGTCAGATCCATACTGAATGTGGACGATGAATGTGAATGTGGAAGATGTTTTTTACGTTTTATGCAAAAGATCTGAACGAAAAGTAATCGAATAATCAAATAATATTTGATTTTGGCCATAATCAAGCAAACCTTTCAGATATTAAGTTATATGGTATGATTTCAATTCTTTCCGTTTCAATTTGCCTTAATTCAAATTGTGATTCTGGAAATTGTAGTCTTATTCAGAGAATACCTTTAATTTAAAAGTCATTCTCATTTTACACATTGTTTTCAACCTGAACTTGCTTATAAATCACAGAGAATTCCAAAGAAACAGCAATTAACACATTAAATTACATTTCAAATGTAACCACAAAACAATGAAATCAATGTTCCCTGTTCAAAAAAGAAAAGAAAAAAAAATCGAGGTAATGAATTGGGATTTGCTTTTGATAACTGCCACTCTTTCTTAATCCGTTGGATCCATACTGAGTGTGGAATGAAACCATTCGTCATTTTTGTGCCCCGTGCGGAGACATCAGTTTGGCATCAGGAAAGCAGCTTTGCCCTGCTGTTTAGCCAGCAATAAGAGTTATAATCCCTCCACTTCAGGTTGTGCTGAATTCCTTTTGGGTTGAGGTCAGTTCCATTATTACGCTGATTATTCCCCGACGAAAGTGGAAAGTTTGTGGATTAGAGCTCAACGGGGGATGTTTCTCTGTGTATCAGCACAAATTCTAGGTCAGTTCTGCTACACGAAACATTAGCTTAATAAATTAGTTGGACCTCTGCATTAACCTGCATGTTCTGTTTGGAGCCTGAGAGACCCTGAGGCCATTTTAATAGCCAATGTTAAATCATAAATGTTACTTGTCTGGATGCTCGCAGGCAAGTGCTGCTTATTCTAGCTTTTTCTGATAAGTGCACGCAGGAGTGTGTTAATGCCATTATTTTTGTCTGTATTATGCATATAAAGAGCATTTGCAAGCAGAAGAACATTGAGTTTTTTTGAGTCTCTCTGGGGCTTTTATTGTGCAAGTTTCGCAACTGCAAATACAGCTGCCACCCCTCCCCCAACACACCCTTACTTTTTATTTGTTTTTGTTTGTAAGAATATTTTTTTAACACAGGCTCATTCTGAAAACGTAGCCCTATACATTTCTGGAGATCAGGAATTATGTAGTAAGAAGTACATATGGCTGCATTTCTTCTTTAAAATGAACAATAGGGGGCGATACTTTTCCTTTTTACGCTTACTATTTACTTCCGTATGTACGGCTTTCTCACTGTTCAAATATATCCAGTTTGCTTGCCATGTACATTGGTAGACTTGAAACGCAGAGAGGAGTTGACCACAACAACAGGATTCAAGTCCGGCGAAGAACGGTTCCAGAAAGCGATAAAGACAAAAATTTTAATAAACAAGTAAATTACAAGGTGAGAATGTGGTAGGATTTGAAAACGTGGTAAAAATAAGACAAGGGCGTTTCTTTTTTGTCTGGATTGCTTTTTAAAACTGTTGGTTTGGTTTAGAGAAGTGGGTGGGCGGGTCAATCTGTGCTTTTGAAAACACTATCGGTTAGGTTTAGGGAAGGAGGAGGGTGGATCAGTCGGTCAGACGACAGCGGCTTCTGGTAGATTTACATGAACACAGCAGGCGCTCATGGCACTCCCAAGAGAAATTTGAGATCTCAAAAAGCATACACGGCAGCCTCTGGTGGATTCGCGAAAACAAAAACAGCAAAAAAATAAATAAAAGAAAAAACGTTCCTCCTGGGCTGTATTTGGCACTCTCCAGAAATCTATACAGAGCCATTTTGGGTTGGTATTTTTTGTTTACAAATATATTTAAATATGTTTTTGTTTATTTGATTGTAAAACTAACAATTATCAAATGCCATGTTAGAAAACATTTTTGCTTGCAGAACATTCTCTCTGTTAGCACATCAGTAAAAAACATTTTTTTTATCCAGCTTTTAAATTCATATAAACTAACTTGACACACAGACACAGAAACAGACACAAACAAATAAAGGATCCTTAAAGGGCCAGTTCACCCAAATAATTAAAAAAAACTGTTATGAATTACTCACTTTTCACTTCAAAACCAGTTTTGGTTCAAAACCAGCATTCAGAAACAAGGCTGCTCAAACAAAACTCTTTGGAACACATGCTAAATGTTAGCGAATTACATGTATTTTACACAGACAGAAATGATTTTGTAACTGAAACTGTTTAACAAAGTTTAAAGTAAAAAAATAATTGGTTTGACAATTCACAGAAGTCAGAAAAGCTGATTTTTTTCGTTGAATTTATTTTATTATATTTTTACAATGACCCCAAACAAAACTAATTCAAGACGCTTCTCTTGATGCATGTCTGATTTGTGTTCAGGTTAAAGCTGGCTGCTGACATACTACTGAGTATGACAAATAAGATTAATATTATTTTAACTTATGGAGGAAATCCTCTTTATTACTATCAAATAATATTTGGAAATAACGTGTAACAGGTATGTAGCTTGATGTCTGGGCATAACATAGTGTTTGTCTCTGGGCAAAGTGTATATGTGTTTGTGCTGTCAGACTGTTGGGCTGAATCAAGGGGTCAAACAGGGGCTGGACTAGACAACTGAGAGACTGAAACATGCGAAGCCTGTTCTCGCTGCCACTGATAACCTCAGACAGCCACTGTTCTGGGTCAGGAAGAGAGTAGTGGGGGTGAGAAGCACATTGTGAAGAGAGAACAAAAAAAGTTGGTGACCTTCCTGTGGACTAGGATTAAAGTGTGTTTCCTGTGCACATCCCCCTCTGTTCTTTTCCCAGGGTCCCTCTGACACCAGCACCGTGCTCTCAGCCTGGGCCTGGACTTTGGGGCGGTGGTCTATATTTAGCTCTCCAGTGTCACACGATAGCTTGGCTAACCAGTGGAGCTTCTCAGAGTCTGCCCTAAACCAGTCTGAGTAGCCCTTATGTGATTAACACTGACTAGGATGTGCGGCACGAGGCCTGTCTGCATGGGTCATGTGCTGAGACACTCACATGCATTCAGTGATGACAGCGTACATGTTGTATGCACACACAATTTAGGATGCTCTAATAAAAACACTAGAGCATCTGTATCTCAGTAAAGATTTTATTTTGAAAATATGAAAGTGAACATTCAGACCTGTTTTTTTACCCAGAGAGAGCAGTTATCTTGTATAGTTAAAAGACTGTTGATTGTTTAGACAAGAGATGCCTAAAGTAGGGCCTGCAGGCCAAAGTTGGCCCATTGTAACCTTTAATTTGGCCCACCATCCCATCTGAAAGGAGAGTAAGAATGATGGAGAGGGTTGGGGCGAATGCCTTTAACACAAAGATTGTCATTTATAATTTGATGTAAACTTTTTTGTTTGTTTGGTTGCTTTTTATTCATCTTATTTAGAGCAAACTAAAATTAAATGGTTCAATTGAATGTTGTTAAAGAATCGAATTTTTAAAAATGTAAATACTGTCACTCGATGGTTAGAGGACTATGCTGAAGACATCGGCGAGCAAATCAATGAAAATACTATTTAATTCTGTAATAAATTAGATTGTTTTGTTTTTACTGACATAAGTATTTTATAAAATGTAAAAAAAATGCATTACTTAATATAAAGCAATGTTTTTTAGTCATTTTTTAACAATATTAAATAAATTAGGAAATTAGTGGCAACTATATATACCTTCGGCCCACTAGCCTCAATCAAGTTTGGTTTTGGTCCTTTTCAAAAAAGTTTGGGCACACCTGGTTTAGACTTTTGGTATCGTTATTTGTTCCAAGAAGTCATCACAGAAGTGCGTTTATTATTGAATTGTTTGTTCAAAATATTCATTAAAAAATGTTGATTCATCCAGTAATGCGTTAAGTAATGTCTGTGGTTGAGTCACTCAAGCATTGGCTCAAAGATTTATTTAGAAATGTTAATCCTACCAATAATGATCAATTGAAGTTTTATCAAGCAACTCAATTAACAAATTGTTCAAGGGTTTTGCAAAAAATTCTGATACTTCCAGAAGATTCAAGAAATGTTCAGAAAAGTGAAGTCTTTATTGGTGAGTCACTGAATCATTGGCATTGAGCCATAATATCTGTTCATTTAATTGAGTGTATTTTGGATGTTTCCTTACTATTGGATATCTGACTTGGAATTTTTTTGTAATTAATAGTCTGAAAAGAAATGAACATGTCAGTTTTATGTTGTTGTTAAAGTTCATCAATCAATACAGTATCAAAATAAAGAAAACATTATAGAGCAGCAAATCATCATATAGAATGATTTCTGAAGAACGATGTGACACTGTACACAAGAGGAATGATGTTGAAATTCAGCGCTTCTATTATATAAAGGAATTATTTTTGAAAACATAAAGCATTTACTTGTCATAATATTCGTACATTACATGACAAAATATGATCATGCCTTGATTTTTAATTTTTTAATTAGGACAGTAAAGTCTGACTTTGCTTAGACAAAAGTCTTGCCACTTAACAGAAATAATGTACAGTATAGAATAAAATGTTATGGTGCAGTGGAAAAAAAATTTATATTGTGTATGACTCCTATGAGCTTGAACAACCGCACCCATACATCTCTGCAATGACTCAAATAACTTATTAATAAAATAATTTATAATGGAAAAGAAAGTGTTTGGACTCCTTGAGTTCATCAAGATTTTTTGGATTGATCTTCAATGTCATCTTATTACAGACATGCTCAATAATGTTCATGTCTGGTGACTGAGCTGGCCAATCCTGGAGCACCTTGACCTTCTTTCTTTCAGGAACTTTGATATGGAGGCTGCATTATGAGAAGGAGTGCTATCTTGCTGAAACATTTACCCTCTCCTGTGGTGTGTAATGTAATGGACAGCACAAATGTTTTGATACCTCAGCCAGTTAATGTTGCCATCCACTCTGCAGATCTCTCACATGCCCCCATACTGAATGTAACTTCAAACCATAATTTTTCCTTCACCAAACTTGACTGATTTCTGTGAGAAAATTGGGTCCATCTGGGTTCCAATAGGTCTTCTGCATTATTTGTGATGATTGGGATGCAATTCATCAGATGAATCATCAGAATAATCTACCTTCTGCCATTTTTCCAAAAGATCCAATAAAGTCAGGTTATTATTTGTAGCTCTTTTACTTGGGATCGACGACAAGAGTTTTGTCAGTAGTAAAGTCTGTGATGGGAAAAATTCTTCGCAGTGCCTTAGCTATGGGATATATTTAGTGTTATAGTGTGTTTATGTAGAGTGTGTTTATATATAAGACAGATTTATTTTGTTTTCTCTGTGCTCTCGATGGTTATTCCCGACCTAATTCCTCTTTCTTCTCTTTGTCTGTCCAGACTCATACTCAGCCGCTGGCAGTGAGGGCAGTATCTCCACCTCGGTGGCCTCTCTGCCGCCCCAGGCTTCGGGCAGTTCGGCCCCAAACTCCCCAGGCTCCCGTCGCTCTGTCAGCACCCTGAAGAAGTGGCTGACAAATCCGGTGCGTAAGCTTAGCGCTGGGGCAGCAGGAAGTGCCAAAGGGGAGCGGCAGGTCCGCAGATTGGAGGGCAAACCCCCGCCTCCACCCACCAGGAGCAGCCAAGAATTGGGCAGCCCACAGTCAACAGAGGAGCAGTTCACCATCCTACCAGGCATAGACAAAGAGCTGGTGAGGAAAATGTTTTCATGTGTCGAAAAATCACTCAATATTAATAAGTATCAAATAGCGTTTCACAGAAAATCATAAATCTTTATTTTATCATGGACTCAATTATTGCATTTATTTTTTTCAGTGAAGATAGACAGTTCTTATTGAATTATGCAATATTGCTGTATTTATCATACATTTTTATCTTTGTTCCTGTTTTTTGTGCGATCTTATCTTCTTACAATGACATACATTCTCTGATAACATGTTTAAGGGTGTGTTGGAGGGCCAATACCAATCCACCATAATTCAGTAATCCAATCAGATCTTACTAGGCAAAAATCTAGACCTGCTCTTTGTGTTTAAAGGGATAGTTTACACAAAAATGATTTTAAAAAATGAATTTACTCACAATTTTCTGACCCTCTAATTGTTCCAACCCTTTATGAGTTTATTTCTTCTGTTAAACACAAAAGAAGATATTTTGAAGAAAGCTAAAAACCTGTCCTCATTGACTTCCATTGTAGGAAAAACGACTACTATGGAAGCCAATAGTTACAGCTTTCCAGCTTTCTTCAAAATATCTTCTTTTATGTTTAACAGAAAAAGAAAGTAATAAAGATTTGAAATAATTAACGGGTGAGTAAATGATGACAGAATTTTCTTTTTTTTGTGTATGTGAACTATTCTTTTATCCTTTTAACTATCTTTTCCCAAATCTTTGAGAAAAATGAGTTAGGCTAAAACAGCCCCTATTTTAGATTATAAAAGGTCATATTTTAGTTTTGGGGTCACCAACAACAAGCTGATTTGCATGCAAGGTCTTTCATTGTCTTATAATATGCATTTAGTTTTACTTAATTATCTCAATGACTTCAGCGCAAGATGGAGAGAAATGCCCACCATGGCTTTGAAGTAGCACATAGGGTATGTGAGAGCCCAATGCAGGAATGCAATAAAGCAATGCAGTTAAACTCCAGCATTTTACTCTACTCTTAACGCTAACCCCAAGTATTAACAACGACACACATTCAGTATTAATCCACACAGTGGCAAAAGTTTAACTATGTTGAAAATTGACCGAATTACACGTGTATGAACAGCTGATGGTTGCCATAGCAAAGGCAAACAGCAGAGGATCACGAGTTCAGAAACGCATTTACATTGTCTTTTGTACAGCACTTTGGTCAGTCTTGTGACTGCTTTTAAATGTGCTTTATAAATAAATCAACTTGATCTTGAACTTGAACTTGTATTTAAATTAGTAAAGGAAGAAGCCCGAGTCACACATTCAACGTGGTTTAGGACACAATGTGAACAGCTTATCTATAATAGATAAGTGATTACAAGCTGTGCAAGACGATTACAACTTGTAACACACAATTAAACACATATATATTTTGCAAACTACACAAAATGAGGCAACCATTTTAATTACACTGACATGTTATGATATGGAGGAAGAAAAAACTGGTTCATATGAACTGTAACAGTTACTGACAAAGTCCCTGTCAAAGTCTGATAAAGTGTCATTGTAACGTCGGGGAGTGACACACACAACTGGAGGTAAGATCCAATATGAGGGTTTTATTCAACGTCAAGCAAGCAATCGTCAAATCAGGTACAAACAGGTATGTGTAGGCAAATCCAGAGTCATAATCAAAGTACAGGCAATAGGTCGTAGGGCTGGCGGCTAAACAGGATAACTAGGATAAACAAGGCTAGGATCGAGACATGGAGAAACAAGACAAGGAGAACCGCGTTGTAATGTCACTGTGAACGAACAAGACTCTGCAAACAGGATGGGTAAATGAGTGGCTTATGTAGGGTGTCTAATCAGTCTCTGAAAGTCCTCAGGTGTGCGAATGTAATCAGTCTAGATGAATGAGCAGGCGTGAGTGTGACCGGAGAGCATGTATGCATATGTAGACCAAGAGAAAGCGGAAGTGTAGGATATGTGAGAGAACCAGCGATCGCTGGAGAATGATCGCTGGTTATCGTGTCTGTCATACATAATGATCTCTGCTGCTCCTTCATTTAATAGCAAACGGCTGGCGAATCCTGCGTTGCAACATAGGTTATTGTATCACAAATAAAATAAAAAATAAATAAATAACAAGAACAAACACAACAGTAGGTTGGCTACACTGTGGTATTGTTGTGAAAATTAATTATAACCCTTTATTCCCCGCAGCCGAATCTCCATCTGTCAGTTATCATCTATTCACATCATGATCAGTCCCTTGATTCCTGCAGGCCCGCGCTAGCGTTAGTGTCTGAAGGAAAAGTCTCCTTCACGTTTTACTGGATCAAAGCAAAAAGATCAAACAAAAGATCTGAACCCAACACGAGTCATTCATTCAACTCTGAGTCGATTATTTCGTTAAAGAATCAATAATCAATTAAGTTTTAAACACGGTGCACTTTCACATTTAAACCTCAGCTGGATGTTTTTACTAACTTAGTGCTGTGTTACACACTGCATACAAGGACATTTTACAAAACCCATGATAGGAACTCTTTGAAAGTAATCAAAAATATAAATTGTTACATTAAATGTGGAATCTAGTAATTACATTACTAAATATAATTGTGTAATTTGTCTTTAGAAATACACAACAATTTCTAATTAATCTCCCCAGCTCTGCCTATGAGTATATTGATAATAAAAGAAAATTTAACTAATCAATTAACTGATTATTTGTTTCCTCAAACTGCAAGAATCTTGTTTAGAAACTAAGCAAAATAATCATGATGATCAGTTTAACCATTATCATGCAGCCGGGGTATCAACAAGCCTTCATATCCTGTTTGTTCGATCACAGAAAGTATCAGTTTACATCACACTACAGGTGTTGCTCTGTTTTTCATAACGCAGTGTGAGTTGCACCACACCGTGCGGCCAACTGCTCGCTACAGCCCTGCGGTTCGCCTCTGTCCAGGTGAACTGACCTTTAATCGCAGTGACCCTCCAATACACTTCTCATCATAGTCTCACACAGAGAGGAATTATGGGTCAGCTTTATTTTGACCTGAGTATTGATGTTTGGGAAAGACAGTGAAGGTTGTGGTTCCTGCTTGTTTTAAAGCAGTCTTGTGTACGTGTGTTTTGTGTGTGTAGGAGTGGAAAGATGGACTGCCTGCTCTTGGCGACTGTGATCCAGGTCTCCTGCAGTCCTACAGCTTCCAATCGGACTCTCCACAGGGATCCACAACACTAGGACAAACACAGGTAATGCTGTGATCAGTGTTTTTCCATTTTGATAGTCATGGTGTCAGATTGTGTTAGGGCTTGGACAAGAAAGATGTTAGACTACATGTTTTGCTATCTGACCACATCTTTAAAGGAGTAGTTCACCCAAAAAGGAAAATCCTGTCATTATTTACTCATCTTACACTGTTTCTAAATCTTCCATTGACTCTCATAGTATCTTAGTGTTCATACTATGGATGTCAATGACTATGTTTTTATTTAAAGATGCAAATTAGATTCATGAGCATATTGTATAAAGCATTGGAGAATAAAGCTATGTTTCCATCTAATGAGTCAAAAGAACAAATTCGTCACCTAAGAAATTGGAAAAATTGAACTTTGCTGCCATAGTAGAAGCCACAGTGGGGCTATTTTATATATATATATATATATATATATATATATATATATATATATATATATATATATATATATATATATATATATATATATATATATTATACATATACACTGCCGGTCAAAAGTTTGGAGTCAGTAGGATTTTTAAATGTTTTATAATAAGCTTCTCCTGCTCACCAAGGCTACATTTATTTAATCAAAAATACAGTCAATTTTGTATAAATGTGAAATGTTATTGCACCATAAAATAACTTCAAAAGTAGTTAATATTTAATTTAATCATTTATTCCAGAGATTTTAAAGATTTAAAGATTTTTATTACTCCAGTCTTCAGTCACATGATCTTTCAGAAATCACTCTAATATAAATTATTTTTATTATTATTGTTATTAACAAATAATATAGAATACACAAGACATGTCACTCGTATCGTTTTTAATGGGGTAAAGTGTAACGGTCAATATGGTGAACAAAACCCTGCCTACTAGTACACGTGGCAATCATCGATCGCTAAATGGCAAATAAATCCTGCCTTCTAGTACAGGAGCCAATCACAGGTCGAGACTCGTGAGTTTCTGCAGATTTTGTGTGATTCAAATGTTTAGAAATTAATCTAAAGACACAGTTGTTTATTTCATTGGTGATTCCTAATATGAAATTCAGTCATAAGCTTGGCAAGCAGTTTTGGAAAATTTGATGTTTCCCCATTCAGACAGAACGCCTGAGCATACTGCCTAAGGGGTGTTTTAAAGATGCCCGTCAAGTGAATGACTTGCCTTTTAGAGACTTTGTTATTAATGGTGTTATTATTAATAGCGGTAATAGTAATAAAAGCAATAATTACTGGAATGATTTAATATGAAACTACATACAATAAAAAACAGTTATTTAAAATGTTTATGAATATTAACAATTGAATTTAGTGTTTTTACATTTAATAAATGCTGCCTTGATGAACACAATCATTTTCAAAAAAAAAAAAAAAAAAGAAACATGAAAAAACTGACCCTAAACTTTTGACCGGTAGTTTATATATACTTATAATATTAATATAACGGGGACTGTCGCTGGTTTGTCCATTAATACTATCCCATCACGCTTACTTTATCACATGATCTAGTAAAACAAAATCACATGACTTTTTTTGATGTGCATGCTGGAATTTATTTGTAAATGTGATTCCATCATAATTTATGTGCATTTTTTTCTAATTGTATTAAATGTTTATCCTGCTTAGTTGTGCATATATATATATTTTTTGCTAATTTTTTAAATTTTAGTAATTCCATTCAACATTATTTTATTTGATCCATCCCAAAACGCTCATATAAATAGGTGGATGTAAACAAAGCTAAGGTCTGCTTTTTCCAACATTCTTCGAAATATCTTGTTTAGTGTTCAACAGAAGAAGGAAATTCAAAAAAGTTTAGTAAATTAGTATCACATGACACACAATAAATGTTTGTCCATTGTTTAGGGGCATGAGAATGTAACATTGATGTCTCTGTAACAACAAACTGATATGTGAAACTGTTGGATGTATTTTTTTCTGTGCCATAAATATTTTTGAAAACTTACCTATTAGTCTATCACAAGCACTAGCTTTAATAGTTGGAAATACAAAACCTTTCTTCTTTTATATTACAGGGTTTTGCTCTCATGATAGCTTTGCTTCCAGGTGGACTGTTAAAAGCGTGTCACACATATCACAGAAATCCTGTAAAATCATGATGATGACTTTGAAACTCCTGAAGAGATTCCAATTTGATTTACCGTATGTCTCAGATGCTCAGCCAGCAGTCTGTGGGCATAACGTTTTAGCCTGAGAGTAGGGATTTAGTTTTTTTTTTTTTTTTTTTTTTTGCCAGTTTGCACAGAAGTTTGGATGTGTGAGTTTCCACACTGAATGTGAGAGTGGCCAGATGGTCATCTGACTGATGGGTCATTTGTTGCCAGGCTCTCTTACACAGGGCGAACCTATAAAAGTGAGAACATGCATTACTCAAACACACTTCTTATAAAGTGGGGTCCAAAGTACTTCTATTTTTCGTTAGTAGGGCTCAATAGATATTTTTTCGTTTATGGTCACAAAGTTGTATGTATTTGATTAAACGTACAGTAAAACAGACAGAAAACAGTAAAGTATTAGAAAAGTGTTATTTAGGCATGGTTAACTAAAGTTGGGAAGCCAAAATTATAACTGGTACAGTATGTGTTAAACTGCCACTTTAATGACTGAGCCGTTAAAAGGTGTGGGAAGTACATTATAGAGGATTGAAAACATTCTTCTTTATATGGAGAAATCAATTAAACCAGGCTTAAAACCGCTTATTGTACTTTACATGCCCAATATTTCTAATCGTGCACATGGGCTTTGAATTGTATTTGCACTACTTAGTGATAATCACAGACTCAAAGTGTTGACAAGTGTATGTGTCAAGGGAAATAATGGATATCAGCTACTGTATGTTAAAAGTCACGAGAAGACTTTAAGGAAAGGCTTTATTCATGAGACTGTTTGGTACTCTAATGTACCATAAGTATATTTTGGGCTTTAGCATACATATTTTTTAATTATCAATTTCTTAGTTTTATTTATCTGTAGTTTTAAAATCTGAGATTTTCAATATGGTCTCAGACATTTTAGACCCCACTGCACTGTATATTTTTGTATGGTTTGTATCCTCTCTGAGCCAAAGCATATAATTTAATATAAAACACTGTGCCACACACAGGCACACACACACACACACACACACACACACACACACACACACACACACACACACACACACACACACACACACACACACACACACACACTCAAACACAAACACAATAGCTGGAAGAGAGCAAATCCTGATTGAAGGCTTAATGCACTAGCATTCATCATTCCATTCCATCAAAACTGATGATAGGTAATTATGACCAGAGGTGCAAAACAACAAGAGGAGGAACCTGAGATCCGTGAGCACTGTGATTATAATTGGAAATGAGTTTAACATTTAGTTCAGCAACAGCGTGAAGCTCACGACTACACATAAGTGAAACTAATCACAGAGACAGACACACAAGTATAAGTGTTACAGTGTTTATATTTAGGTGCTATTTTTATTTTTCACATTCAAAAGAAAGGGATTTATTACTTTTTTTTTTAAAGAAGACTCTTACTAGGCTCAGATTATTTGATCGAACGTATGGTACACTGTAAACCCTAGTAAGTTGAGACTACTCAAATGATTTGAGGAAAGTGATTCCCTCAGTTTGTTTGAGTAATGGGAAATTGACAACTCAATTAATTGAGTTGACCAATTGGTCTCTTTAACGAATTAACTTAAATGTTTATTTATTGCAGATAACTTAAATGTTTAAGTACAGATCATTTAAATGGCTAATAGACTAAATTTCCAACTTTTTCAGCTTTTATATTCTTCACTTACTCCCAGGGCTGTTTATATCGAAGGTGATATTTAGCCGCACCATGTTGGTGTTTCGTAACATCTAATTTTTATGAGGTGGGTCGTTAGCCCAACGTTCAACCCCCAACCTGGAGGACCAGAACATGCAGACATACACTACGGACAATTTAGCTTGCCCAATTCACCTATACCGCATGTCTTTGGACTGTGGGGGAAACTGCAGTACCTGGAGGAAACCCACGTCTGCACAGGGAGAACATGCAAACTCTAGACAGGAATGCCAACTGACCACCTGTGACTTGTGACCTTCTTGCTGTGAGCCGACAGCACTGCCTGTTGTGCCACTGTGTCACCCCTGTGTGTATATCAATTAAGAAAAATGTATACAAGCATTCAAATATCTACTTACTTACTAATTTAACTTTTCCCTTTCGTCAGCTGGGTTCAGGTAGTGCCTCTGTCTTGCTGCGCTTCAGCAAAATTCAGCATCACAAGCAAACTGACCACCTTGTGTCATATAACATACAGTTGAAGTCAGAATTATTAGCCCCCCTGAATAATTAGCCCCCCTGTTTAGTTTTTTTCCCCAATTTCTGTTTATTGGAGATCAGATTTTTTCAACACATGTCTAAACATAATAGTTTTAATAACTCATCTCTAATAGTTTATTTATTTTATCTTTGCCATGATGACAGTAAATAATATTTGACTAGATATTTTTCAAGACACTTCTATACAGCTTAAAGTGACATTTAAAGGCTTAACTAGGTTAATTAGGTTAACTAGGCAATTAGGGTAATTAGGGAAGTTATTGTAAAACAATGGTTTGTTCTGTAGACTAAATAAAAAATATATAGCTTAAAGGGGCTAACAATTTTGTCCTTAAAACGGCTTTTAAAAAATTAATAACTGCTTTTGTCCTAGCCGAAATAAAACAAATAAGACTTTCTCCAGAAGAAAAAATATTATCAGACATACTGTGAACATTTCCTTGCTCTTTTAAAAATATTATTAGGGAAATATTTTAAAAAAAAAATTAAAAGGGGGGCTAATAATTCTGACTTTAACTGTATATCGATTAATCAGCGCATTTGTCAAGGCAGAATATCAAGCGCAGCCAATCATTTTAAACTGAGGGATGGTAAATCGTTTAAATATATTAAAATGTATTAATTGAAAGTTTTTTTTTTTTGCTGTCTAATAAGTAAGTTAAATACACCTGTTTAAGTTTTGATGCCAAAACTTGGTATTTTAAATAATGTCAAGTTACATTAACTTAATATTTTTAGTAATGCCAACAGCGGGGTTTGCAGTGTAAAAACAGCAATATTGTGAAATAATTTGTAGAGTCTAAAATAACAGCTTAACATTTTAATATGGTTTTATAAGTAATTCTTTCCTGTGGTGGAATTCTTTGAGGAATACACATTTCAAAAAGAAATAAGTTTTAATATTTTTTTATAATGTCTATGTAAAGTATATTTAATATAAAAGTTAGCCAACATTTACATTTAATGATCCTACAAACAGAATTACCAGATAACTAGCAAAATATGAATGTGCAAGATATATTTGGAAGAGCAAAACCTTTCAATATTTAAATGTCAAAAAAGCAAACCATAGCTTATGAGAGAAAATGGGTCTTATTATACAAAAAAAAGAAAAGAAAAGAAAAGAAAAGCACATAATACCAAAAGCTCACATGAAATAAATTACAGTATAATAATATATAATATATATTAATAATATATATTCAGCATTTAATATTTCATTGTTCTTCTCTTCAATTTTTAAAAAAAAATTGTATTTAATATTTTTCTATAACATATAAATTTGAGTGTACTAGTTTTTGGACCGTTATCGTAAGATATTTTGTTAGATAAGCTCCAGATTTGGCTTCAGTACAGACTAATGTATATGTCAACAAATAGAATATTGTATTTAATTTAAAAGCTTGATTTGTGAGGGGTGTACTTAAATACAGTATGCTCAGTACTGTATATATGTTTGAATAAAGGATTTGAATATCACGTTGGGCCACTACTGTATAATGTAATGTATTCATAACAGAGACCAATGATGAGCTCATCATTGCATTACTCTGGGTTTTGTTTCTTTCCATGGAGAGGCTGAGATGTAGTTTATATCACAGTGGTTTGAGTCAGATCAGCTGACACTCCGCTTTGTACCTGACACAGAACCATTTGCTGTGGGGATTCAGCGTGAGTTTATTATTTGTTGGCTAATGGAAAATTCCTGAATGAATATGTAAGCACTGTTCGGATCCGGCCTGTCTCCCGGTCAGAGGAACGCAGCACATGTTTATCAAACTGGCTGTTTTGTTTGATTCCCCACACAAATGGAGGTCTGACACAGCAGTTTGACAGAGGAACCACTGATGATATAACTGTAATGTGAGTCCCAGCATAGCCTTTATACAATTTTTTGGATTACCTCTGTCTCTGCTCCAGCTAACTTTAACAATTTCCTGTCAAAAAACAACAACCAACATGATCTCAGCTTTTTATTAAAGGCCCAAGTAAAGGCTCTGGGCTTCTGGGTAGAAAACAAGCCGTGGAGATAAAAATAAAGGGGAAAGAGCAGGAGTGGGGGTTCTCCTGCAGACTGTGCCAAAATACATCTGGAAATGATCTCTGAGCAGACCTGAGAGCAAGGCAGGAGTGATTGCACTGCTCTAAAACACACAAACACAGCCCCACACCACAAAACAACACAACAGTCTGTGTTGCAGCACGCAAAGAGCAAATGCATTTACATGAAGGAGGGATACAAAAAATACACACGAATTACGCCTCCATTCTGGTGTTAGTGTGAAGTATGTACCTTTATTCAGCAAGGCTATTGTAAAGGCCTTTTTTTTGTAATAAATTATGTTCTTTAGAACTTTCTATTCCTCAAATAATCTTTGAAAATGCATCACTGTTTGCTCAACAATATTAAACTTCATACCTGTTTTCAGTATTTAATATATGCTAATATTCTGCTATATTCTATACATCTAATATGTGACCCTGGACCATAAAGCTTAATATTAATAATAGCTCATTTATTTTCCTTTGGCTTAGTCCCTTTATTCATCAGGGGTTGCCACAGCTGAACGAACCACCAACTTATCCAGCATATGTTTTACACAGCGGATACCCTTCCAGCTGCAACCCAGCACTGAAAAACACCCATACACTCGCACATTCGCACACATACACTACAGCCAATTTAGTTTATTCAATTAACCTATGCTGCATATCTTTGTACTGTGCTGGAAACCGGAGCACCCTCAGGAATCCCACACCAACAGGGGGAGAACATGCAAACTCCACACAAAAATGCCAACTGACCCAGCTAGGACTCAAACCAGCGATCTTCCTGCTGTGAGGAGACCAAATTAATAATAATAATCATAATAATGCCTTGTATTTACAGGCACTTTTCGAGGCAAACGCACAGCAATTAACAAAGCATAACATTTGCAGAGGTACAATTTGTCAATAGCTTTAAAAAAATCAATACAATTTAAGGGTCAAATTGATTTTTCTTTTATGCCCAAAATTATTGGAATATTAAGGAAAGTTCATGTTACATTAAGATATTTTGAATCTTCCCTAATGTAAATACAGTGGTCCTTTGTTATTTGTGAGAGTTACATTCTAAAAATAACCTGCAATAGAAGAAATCCGTGAAGTAGTCAGCTTATTTTTTCACAATTATTATAGATGTTTTAAGTCTGTAAAACCCCTCACTACCCATTCTATACACCTTTCTCAAACAGACATTAGCATATTTACATTTTTCTCTCTTGTTTAATAAATATAAAAAAAAGTATTATTGTTTAAACACTCTCAAAGTTCAAACCTTTGTAGAAAAATAAGTCCAGTATTATAGGATGAAAACCATTTGATCTTTATTTATTTAATCCGTAATGACGCCCTACCAGCGCTTAACACCTTCCTTTAGCATGTCCAGAAATTCAGCTTTTTGAACGGTGGTTAGCATCTTTTTCTGCCTTTTGGGGAGAAGCCGTGAAAAGTGAAACATGTTATAGCAAGGGATCACTGTATATCAAAACTTTTGATTATTAAAAATGCATTGCTAAGCACTTTATTTGGTCACATTTAATGTGGTTTTCTCAGTATTAAGATAAAAAAAAAACAGATCTAGATTTATTTTACACAGTATACTTCAATGGAAAGGATAATTATTCACTTAAGTCTGTTTTTGTGTTCTAGGGTCACATATGGTGATGTTTTGATAACAATTCACCAGCGGTATTCAATCCAATTCAATTCATCTTTATTTCTATTGCACTTTAATAATGTAGATTGTTGATTGGCTCAAAGCAGCTTAACATAGACGTTTTAGCAAATTGAAACTGTGTCTGTCCAGTTGAAGTTCAGTTTAGTCTATATACTAAAGAATAATTCCAAAGTCCCAAACCAAACAAGCCGTCAGTGACGAGGAACAAAACTACACTAATTGACTAAAATAAAGGGGAAAAACTCAAAAGAAACCTGGCTCAATTGGGCATGACCATTTCTGCTCTGGCAAAACTTATTGTGCTATATGAGAATTAATAGTAAATAATATATTATAAAATGAATAACAGTGGGTGTCAAGGTAGGGCAGTTGGTAGCACAATTGCCTTACAGCAAGAAGGTCGCTGGTTCGAGCATCGGATGGGTCAGTTGGCATTTCTGTGTGGAGTTTGCATGTTCTCTCCATGTTCGCATCGGTTTCCTCCAGGTGCTCCTGTTTCCCCCCATAAATCCAAAGACATGTAGTAGGTGAATTGGGTAAGCCGAAAAAAAAAATGAATGAATGAACAATATGAGTAATAAATAATACTAAACTAATGCCACAACTGATGACACGAAGGACAAATGATTTGCAATGAGCACTTTGTTATTTCGAATGTAGACGCCTCTAGCTGTTGTGAAGTGATGTAGACACAGTATAATGGCTAAAATTTCATTCGCTCTCTTCAAAAGAGCAGTTACAGTACACGGCTTTAAAAGTCTTGGAATATAGTGCACAAACGATAAAAACCACATGATGCTTTTATATTCTTGGTGAAGCTTGAAATCTTCAGTCCTTTTTACTTTAATTGAATGCAAAAGAACATCTAGTACAAAATATTCAAAAGAAGTCCTTTTGTGTTTCGCCGATCGCTCGGACGTGGAGCAATATGAGGTTGACTATGATCAAATGATGCAAGTAACATCCGTTCATTGTAATCCACATCATTTCTGAACATATTGTGTCACATTACTCACACACACAACACAATAACAACCTCTTCTTAAGCCAAGAAAGTGCTTTGTGAAGCTTTGATAAACAAACAATCTAAAAAAAACTGGGATGTGCTATCCATCATAAGGTCTGAGCAAAGGAATGCTGGTTTTGTGGAGGATGTGTGATGCTGTAGTGGAAGGAGTGTATTGTGTGTGAGAGAAAGAGAGAGAGAGAGAGACACACACCGGGGTCTTAAGAATGAAGATAAAGTGATGCTCCACAGGTGATTGTGACGTTACGCAAGCTGCTAAACAGCTCTGGTTAAAGGGCAGATCTTATCTATCTGGCCTTTAGTGTGTTTAATAGGCAGGAAAAACACAATAAATAAGTGTAATGGCTTTTTTGTGTTTGTAGAGGTTTTTGATTCTAACAAAAGGGGGATGTGTGTGTTGATGTGCACTACTATTGGAAAAACACTGGCACTGGTTATTTTTTTGTTGTTATTAGTTATGGCCACTGCACGGACCCCACCATATATATATGTCTTGAGGTCTGCTATTGATTTTGTCACACAACAGTGGTGATTCATATTATTTTACACCACACAGAGGAATCTAAATCAGTTAGAAGGCCAATGCTGTTGTTTAGTTTTGTGGAGAAGTAACTAATAATGGATGCTAAATAGTGATAAATGGTGTCTTAATAACATTAAGATTTCCATAAATAAAATTAAATGTAAACCATAAACCATTTAATTGCCTGCTCTACTCTACTATAATTTCACTGTTTTAAATGAGGACTGTTTAGATCATTTTAAGAAATCAAACCAACAAAATCCTGTTGTGCTACTACACTTGATTTTGGTTTATTGTAAATAAGAAAAGAAAACATTAAGTGAGAAACTGAAATATTTTATGGCATATTTTAAAAAGGTAAAGATGATTTAATATTGACAATTTTTCTATTTTCATAATTTTTTTAAAAGTAAATTGGTCTCACACTTCATATTTTCCTGATTTTCATATACATTAATTTCAATACTTTTACCATAAACCGACATATCAACCATTTGGTAGAAGTTGATATTTTAAAAATTATGGGCTGTGTTTTGCCTTGATGCATTGAGTGTGTTAACTAGCAACATTAGCAACATTAGCAGTCCAATTTTTTTTCTTGGTAGTTAAAGAGTTAAACATTTTTATTAATAAATAAAATAAATGTTAACTAAAATAAAAAGTGGCAAGGCAACATTTCTCATTTTCATTGAGTTTAAACTGAAAGGTAAATAAACATACTTTAATCCATATTATTATCTTTTCTTATTTTAAATATTTCTGTTTACTTTAAGATGTTAATTTTAAGTTTAATGCTCGAAGGTTGTTTTTTATTTAATTAAAATTGTAATCATTTTAATACTTCAGTTAAACTTCAGTTAAACTTGCTTAGACAGCATTTTCATGTTTTTTAGCACAATTTGTTATTTTATTTCAGGTTTTCAGTTTTTTTTCAGATTAAAAACAAATATGTTTCATATTTTTTTTTCATTTTGATTGAGATTAACAGTATCAGCATTATACTTTTCTTAATACATTCTTTTGTGTGACATTAAAGAAAGTATTTTAAGAGGTGTCTTTTTTTCCCTGCAAATAAACCAACATTTTCCTCTAAAAGTTATGAACATTCTTAAAAAAGGTTAGAAAAAAATCTGAATAATTTTTTGTATGTTTTGTGGTTGCACAGTACCATTCCCTTTTATCATCTAAAATTGAAGGTAAATTGTATTTGAATTAACAATAACTAAACAAGAACTTGCAGCCTTGGAGAAATATTTTTGCTCATATTTGTAGAAAATCTTACTTCTGAGTTACTGAAATCCTTACGAAGCATGGCTAGAAATCACAGTGAGGGACGTGACAATGAGTGAGGATAGTTTATGTCCTAGTTTTACCTTTGATATGGTCAACAAACGCATTAACAAAGACAGGACGTCTTCAGACTTCCCTTTTCCGTCTTAAATCATTGAATAACCTGCAGAGAAGTGTGCACATCTGTCCTCCGCTACAACAATGGTCCATATCAACAATCATATCAAAGGTCTGTAGCTATGTTTCATCCACCAATTTTAATGCAAATTTTGGAATATTACATAGAAAATGCTTAATGGAAACTACAAGATGCACATTAAATTTGAAAATGTGCACAAAAAACACATGTGCACAACTGGGTACGATAAAAAAAAAAAAGCATGAAAAAACATTCACCAAAAAATTCAAGCATGCACATCAAAAAAGTCATGTGATTTTGTTTTAGAAGATTTATAAGTCTTCTAAAGAGACCCATATCATAATTGTGAAGCGATTTGGGTGTATGGCCATACACAATAAATGCGCTATATACTGTAAATACACATTACGTTACATTACATTACAAGATCAGTACATTCTAAGATTTCTTGGTTATTCTAAAATCCCTTAACCGTCATTCATCAAAGTGGTTTAGTATTATTAACTTCTAAACTGTCTTATTTATTTCCAAGTGGCTTTGTCTTGCACATTTAAAAGCCACCACACATTCATTGTAATTCATTTTCATCTTCTGAGGTGCAAGTAATTTATTAAATTAGCAAAAAAGCCCCATATTGGATTTTCCTATCGCTGCATATTCCATTCTTTTCTTGATAATTGATGCCAGTTTTATCAGAAAGATACGATTCTAATCTATTTGACTTTAGTCGCAAATGTTTTATGTGATGTTCGACTTGCGTGTGTATAAATCTATTTCACATCTTTGGCTGGAAACATAGCTTTTGAGAACATGGTGACTTCACTGGGGTCAGTGGCATTGAGATTCAGGGTAATGCATCTACTCTGCCTGTCTGGTGTCATCATTATTGGTAAGCTCTGTATTCCAGTTATCATTCAGTCACTGTCATGCTCCTTTTCTGTCACCTAGGCAACCTGAGCTATTAGAACAGCTCATATCTTCCCTCTCCTCTGTGTTATTCCTTCTCTGCCCCTGCAGCCTTCCCCATAGTGAAGATCCTTTCAGAATGAAGCCTCGTTGCTTATTCGCAGTTATGCCCTGTGTGTCTGCAGATCAGCCAATGTACCAGCCAACAAGCTGACGACAACGGCTCGGTTTTGATGGATGACAACTCCAGCCAATCATCAGCCTGCGCAGACACCGAAGAAGATCGGAAGAGTGCCTTAGAAAAAAGCATGTGTGTGTGAAGCATGTCTTCTTCATTTGTAACTTGTGTACATAGTAAATTCCTTTTTTTAGTCAGCTTATTGTAAGAGGTTTTAATTTAGAACTTTTTTTTAATGACTTATTTTTAAATTTGCAGTATTTTACAAAGTAGTCATCAGATGTTCATTAGCACACCACAATGACATCATCTCTGATGGAGAGTTTGGTTTAAGTTGGTTGGTGGTCATTAACTGGTTCAAAGTGGTACCACAAACTAGGTTTTTGAAAATGCTTGTTTTCAACCAACTGAAGATAATCTTTGACCAGGTGATGGTCATTCTGTGGATGGTCATTATCTAGCTGGGACCAACTATTGACAACGGGCTCAGGAAAATATGTGCTACAGCCTTTGTTTTTGTGAAACCACAAAAACGTAAAGTACTTCAACCTATATTTGACTGCCATGTATTGGTAAAATGAATGCTATGGGGCAGTATAAGGCTATCCACATAATTTTTCATACTAATTATATTTAGACGGGCATATTATCGATAAATAAAGGATTATTTTCATGCAGTTATTTGCACAACACCAAATCAGTGAAACTGCAAAGCAACTCAACAGTTTCTCGGATTTATAAATGAATACATTTATCAACATATTTTAAACATGGTCAGTTTGCTTGGTAGCTCATATTGTACATTGTTGTGACAGAGAGATTGGTTTCAGGTCCAGGGGTGGATTTAAGTTAAGTGGCCGCTTAGGGCCCCGGAAAGTCTGAGGGCCCACAATAAGTACCTAGAAGTTTCTATAAATTACATATAATGTCATTTTCTATCATATTTTGTAGGCTAAGGGTCTAACAATACAAATTTAGCTTAATTAGTACATCTGTGCAAATGTGTCCCCCCAACCATAATCATGGATCAGTCCAGCAGTCAAATCAGATACAACATTTGGTTTACAAATAGTTTGTTCATTGTTTTTAGTTGTGAACATATTTTATGCAAACACATCTTAAAATGTAGAAATTGCATTGAAAAAGACTGCTAAATAAATAAATACAAATCGCAGTGTGCATGTTACTGTAGGACTTACGGGTCCCCCAAATCTGTCCCTGTTTAGGTCAGGCAAAGCATGGTTTTCAAGAGGTAAAAGCAGTGTAAAATCATGGTAATATGTGTGGTTTCAGTGTACTTTTCTCCTGTTTTCTTTTAAAAACTCTATTGGGTAGGTTTAAGAAAGGGTTTATGGCAATGGTTTGCTGACAACTGTGATTTATATGACAAGTCCTGCTTTGTGGACTTACAATAGTCCATTTTGAGGGATGTAAACGAAAACAATAGTCCCAACATATTTCCTGAATTACATTTTTAATTTCTATAGCTTTCGAGAATCCAAAAGGAGCCGCATATTGATAAATAATCTTATAAGAGCTCTTTTAACATGAAGATGTTATTGAATTGCCTCTTCCTACAGTTATGAAATAGTTTGAAAACAAGAAGAAATATTCATGAACCAACGACATGACCACATTGAAATATAAGAGTGAATACAACAAGAATACATATACGAGTGTACAACAAAACCTAATGTGTACTTAAAAGTATTGTATGTCATATATACACAAATGGAAACAGCATCCTCTATAGGATTTGCAATCTGAAACGTGCAGCGAAACATACCTGGAGCCATGAATTTAACACTTTACAAAAATTTGGACTGAGGCACATATTTTTAATGGATGGGCTTATGACCATCTTAACCAGTTGCAACTGTTGGAATATCTAGCCAATTCCATGCGTGTTCAATAAGAAAAGGTCTGGAGAGTTTTTTCTTCAATACCAAAAATATTAGTAATTTATTTGATACAAATGAATAATTCGATGTCAGAGCTCTGGGTTACGTTACCCCAATGCAATACAAGAATTACATTCAGGAGATTCCCAAACATACATTTCCTGACTCCAGCATATATACACAACTGATCTTAACAGGTGGAGTTTTGGTGTAACGTCACTTGTCAGTCATTGTTCAGTCCTCCATTGGCCCTTTGTAGCCCTAGACATTACTTCCTCTGTCTGCACCCTTTCTCTGCATACCAGAACTGAACAATTACGTGCATCTTTAATATATTTCACAACTTCTACAAGCATCATGACAACTTGTGACATGTCTAGACTAAAGTTCTGGAACAAAGGCCCCCACCCTCAATTTATTCTTATTCTGCTTTTTCCACTAGTCAGCAGTTCTTCTAAAAAGTATGCAGCACAGTAAAAAAGAGGACGTTTGTCTGGTCAAGATGTTTTATAATACAAAAGAGAAAGATTGATTAATCTGTTGTTAGTCTAAACATTTTTCTAATAAACGAAAACACAAAAATAAATTCATTTTCTCCAACACAACCATTTTAACCAGCTTTAATACCCCCTTCCAGTTTCTAATCGGCTGATTCAAATCAATTTAGCTAATGAAAATTCAAGCTAAAGAACATCTTAGTCTCGCTAATGACCTTCTTAAATAACTAATGACTGGCCAACTAATGACCATTTTAACCATCTGGAAGCTACCAGCTTGTTTTTACCATGTTTTTTTTTGAACATGATAGTTGGTAAACCAGCTAAGATCATCTAGAACCAGCTAAGTACATCTGACCTGTGAACTTGGGGCAGATCAAACAACCCTCACTTCAGTGAGACCATTTAACAACACTTCACAGATGGTGGCTAGTTCTGCTTTAGCTAGATTAGCATGGAGCTACCTTATGTGAAACATGTAAACAAATGTTTGTACCCTCAATGAGTAGGATTTCTACTAATAAAGGCTATTTTTGAGATTATATCATCCTTATAGTGCAACATATAATGTTATTTTTGTTCAGCTGTATTTAAAGGACAGCTAGCATGTTACTATTATGTTTGTTTTAGCCATAGTTGGCACAATAACAATGTTATGAGGTATTCAGATCTCACGCGGTGAAAATCTGGAAGGCAGGTTTGATGTGGGACATTTCACTGCTGAAATTCTCACCGCCAACTATGTCTGAAATTAGATTATCATTAGATTAGATAATCACCAGCTTGGACCGTTTAATGACTAGAGATCATCTAAATCCTAGCCATAACAGGTTTTGGAACATGGCATCTAGGAGGAATTTCTAGATATCTTTGATCAAATAATAACAATAATCTTAATTTAGATTATCTAATATTAATTCATAGACCATATTAATCAGCTACAGACTAGCTAAAGTTCACCCTAGAGCAGCACATGACTTTAATTGAGCTAATGACCATCTCAAACCAGCAAATGTGTTCCAAAACAGCTGCCAGCATAAAGAGGCAATTATAAGCAATAAAAGGGCCTTTCATCTTGTCCATAAATAGCTTCTAGATTATTAATGTGCTGCGCCAGTCAGAACTCTGCTAATATTACACCCTATACATTACTCACATCACATGCTTTAAGCCGTCACATAATGTTAATGCATTAAAAGACTTGATGAAAGCAGTGAACGCTGACCTCCTTTCTGTTGCAGGTATGTTCTGAACGAATTAATAGAGACAGAAAAGCTGTATGTCGCCGATCTAGGACTTATTGTGGAGGTGAGCTTTTGATGCGGTGGTTAAAATGTCAATTAACAAATCACACGTGGATTTGATCAGCTCTGTTATGGAGCACTGTCATTTTACAGTTGTAAGAATGATTCAAATGTATTTCAGAACAATTAATCACAGAAGAATTAAATCTGATGTATTAACTGACCTGGATTTCTATCAGCTATAATAGTGATCACCGAGTAAATCAAAATAATGGTGTCTGGATTTGAAAATATTTGGAATGAGATGATCTACATTTTTATGGGGGTCATATTTTATCATTACAGTTTAAATGCCTCAGATTTAATCATGAAAAGGAGCGTTTTTACGAGACGTGAGCTGTGAAAGTTCATCATGTTCTGTTTCACGCAGGGCTACATGGCTACTATGAATGTGAAAGGAATTCCAGAAGACATGAAGGGAAAAGACAAAATAGTGTTCGGGAATATTCATCAGATCTACGACTGGCATAAAGAGTGGGTTAATCTGTTTTTGACTTTTACTTGACTTTTATTTATTGTCCATAAGTGGAAATTTATCTTTGGCTTCACCACACAACCATATCAGCGTTCACATCACATATATCAATGAAAACAGGCAACACGAATACATTCAATGTCAACACATAAATCACATTAAAAACTCAATCAACCCTATACATACTACAAAATCCAGTATTCAAAATTCTGATAGCAGTCAGCAGAAAGGACATCTTATACACACTTTTCTTTACTTGACGTTGTCTAAAATGTCTTTTTTGATGGCAAGAGCTGAAATTTTATGTTTAAGGGATGGGAACAATTTTCAATAATGACATGTGTGCAATTCCAGTCTTACGGATGTGACATTTGCAGTTAAGACTCAAAACATAAATTCTCAGAGAATGTATATGTTAACAGTATATTAAAACATATGTTTCTATTCCCAAAACAAATAACCACAGAGTTATGAGATGCAAAATTTGTTAATCTGTAAAAAATATATATATTTTAAATAAGGAAAATAGACATGTATGTGACAAAAAAGTAAGCAAGTTTAAAGTATACACCATACTTTGTAGAAATTCTGTGAATTAAACTACACAACCTATAAGAAACAAAGCTAATCAAAAGGATAAGAGTCGGCTCTCTATTAAACAAAAATGATTGATTTTATTTTATTTGACATTTTTGTATTTGAGGAAAAAACTTTTGTTATGGATGCCACACCTGTCTATGGATGTGACATTTAAAAATGCCACTAGTGCGACTTTGGTAAATCTAATATAATTGATTGAAAACATTGTCAGAGACATTTATGAGTATTTTTTACAGTACTGTGAAATACAAGCCTACACAAAAAAAATTTAAAGGGTTTTACTATTTTGGTGAAAACTTTTTCATGGCATATTTGACTTTTCATGGAATTGCTTACATTCTTTCTGTTTAATTCTTATGAAATAAATGTAATTTAGTTGTCTTTGTGGCAATTGTACTGGCAATTTTTACTACTTGACACAGTTTTTGCTTTTTCTTAATTGGCAACAGTCTATACCTTGCAATCAAGTTAATACTGACAACATTTTCAACCAACTTTCTTGTACAGTTGAAGTCAGAATTATTAGCTCCCCTTTGAATTTTTTTTTCTCTTTTAAATATTTCCCATATTATGTTTAACAGAGCAAGAACATTTTTACAGTATGCTTAAAAATTATTTTTTAGTCTGGAGAAAGTCTTATTTGTTTTATTTTGGCTATAATAAAAGCAGTTTAAAAAGTTTAAGGTCAAAAATATTAGCCCCATTGAGCAATATTTTTTGATAGTCTACAGAACAAACCATCATTTTACAAAAACTTGCCTAATTACTCTAACCTGACTAGTTAACCTAATTAACCTAGTTAAGCCTTTAAATGTCACTTTAAGCTGTACAGAAGTGTCTTAAAAATAATCTTGTTAAATATAATTTATTGTCATCATGGCAAAGATAAAATAAATCAGTTATTAAAAATGAGTTATTAAAACTAGTTTGTTTAGAAATATATTGAGGAAAAAACTGAAATTAAACATAATTTCAATAATAATAAATTGTGGAAAATACTAAACATAAATTGGGGGAAAGAAATAAAAAAGGGGCTAATTATTCTGACTTCAACTGTATATCCCGAATATCTTGACTCACACCAAATAGTTGTAACCCTCCTATAAGATATAATCCCTGCATTGCTTTTGTAAATGCAAATGTCAATCCACTATCTTTAAATGGTCCTAAATATTTTAAACACCCAACTGCCTCTATTCCATGTCCCTCAACCTGTGAATTATCATCATTTTAATATAAATTATCTCTTGTGAACTCCTTTTACACCAATTTTGAAGCAAATTTATACAATTATGGTACGAGATATCTTTCTGTTTTAGTCCACTGGCCAACAAATGCTATCATTTGCATATTTAAATAACTTAAAACCTAAATGTTCAACCTTAAGCTCATTTGTGTAAAGAGAAAAAAATAAGCGCGATAAAATGCTTCCTTGTTGATACATAGATACATAGATAGATGTGTTTACAATAATTTGTGTGTGTGTGTGTGTGTTTTGTGTATTACAAATCTTACAGGACTTTAAGTATGTTTCCAAAACTTCCAGAAAGTTCAGATCAAACTCATTTTACATAACACGTTTTTAGAAAAAAATAGTCGATTGGCCCTGCTACTGACTAATGCTGAGTTATACGTCTGATCTCTTCCTAGTTATTTCCTGGCCGAGCTGGAGAAATGTGTGGCCGAGCCTAAACGACTGGCGCAACTTTTTATCAAACATGTGAGTGTGTCTCTTTTTTTCTGTCTGTCTGTCTGTCTGTGCCAAGCAAACTTCCTCTCACACTTTGAGCAAGCAGATTTGAGAAAACACAGAGGTTTTTAACACGCTCACCCATTTTAACACCCCATTTATCCTCCCATCAACCCAGTCTATTTCTGTCCCCGTGTTACTGATACGGCCCATTTGAGGCTGTGCGTTTACTTGTGTATCCATTGGCTCATTACCACAAGGGAAAAAGAGGCGGGAAAAATAAGAGGCGGAATAACAAGCACAGCTACGTCCTTTGATAACACTACTTTACACTCCGAGTCTATTTCTGGAGTTCAGTCCTACACTATGGACATACACGCATAAATAACTCACCAAGAAAAAAAACAACACAATTCCCAGCACCCACAGGCGTAAAATTTGCAGATTTATAGCTGTGGAAGTACTTCACAGTGGCAGTAATTTGTTGCCACATGCTGTGATACAAGTTTTGGTGGTGAATCAAAGCGTTTCGCTTAAATGAAAAGCGCTGAGTTACTGTACGAATTGGCGTCTGTTAGCGTTTGCCCTTTTCTACTGTTTAATGAGTCTGAGCCCTTTGGGTAATAACTTAAAAAGGCTTGAGGGGAATAAAGAAACTTATAACAAAATTCAAAAGGTTGAGTCAAACTGTGAGACGAGTGTAGTGGGAAATCGGCTGGTAATGAAAAACAGTAATGCAGGCTGAGCGAGGGCCAGACTTGCTTTTTGTCCCCACTCTTTCTTAGTTTTTTCATATAAACAAGACTTCCCCCCTCAATCTCTCTCAAATTTCCTCTGCCTTTGCTCTCACTCCCTCGTTTAACTCATACAGTACATAACAAAGATGTGAGGCACTCTAGTTATGTCAGAACTTTCCGACTCCCAGTCATTAATGTGTAACACAGATAAATTAGGGCGATAGGTTGCAAAATCATTTAGCTGGTTTTAAACACACAGACTTATAAGGAGATGTCATTCCACATACACAAAAAATCTAAATCTGTATTTGTGATTAACTAGTTTTCCTGTCTCCTGTCTGCTGTATAATATTTACAGTGGGTACGGAAAGTATTCAGATCCCCTTTAGTTTTTACTCTTTGTTATATTACAGCCATTTTCTAAAATCATTGAATATAGTTATTTTCCTCATTAATGTACACACAGCATCCCATATTGACAGAAAAATACAGAAATGTTGACGTTTTTGCAGATTTATTTAAAAAAATGAAATATCACATGGTCCTAAGTATTCAGACCCTTTGTTCTTAGTAGAAGCACCCTTTTGATCTAATACAGCCATGAGTCTTTTTGGGAAAGATGCAACAGGTTTTTCACACCTGGATTTGGGGGTCCTCTGCCATTCCTTCTTACAGATCCTCTACAGTTCTGTAAGGTGTGATGGTAAATGTTGGTGGGCAGCCATTTTTAGGTCTCTCCAGAGATGTTCAATTGGGTTTAGATCAGGGCACTGGCTGGGTCATTTAAAAACAGTCATTGAGTTCTTGTGAAGCCACTACTTTGCTATTTTAGCTTTGTGCTTTTCTTGGTGGAAGGTAAATATTCGGCACAGTCTGAGGTCCTGAGCACTGTGGAGAAGGTTTTCGTTCAGGATATCCCTGTACTTGTACCGCATTCATCTTTCCCTTGCTTGCAACCACTCGTCCTGTCCCTGCAGCTGACACCACGATGCTTCACTGTTGGGACTGTATTGGACAGGTGATGAGCAGTGCATGATATTCTCCACACACACTGCTTAGAATTAAGCCTTAATGTTCTATCTTGGGGGTCACAGTTGCCCAGGGGGTAGCACGATTGCCTCCCCATGTTCGCATGGGTTTCCTTCGAGTGCTCTGGGTTTTTCACCACAAATCCAAAGGCATGTGGCATAGGTGAATTGAGTATGCTAAATTGTCCGAAGTGAATGTGAGAGTGTATGGATTCTTCCCAGTGATAGGTTACTGCTGGAAAGCAGTTACTGCTGGATAGGTTACTGCTGGAAAGCAGTGGCAACCCTAGATTAATAAAGGGCATAAGCCGTAAAGAAAATGAATGAATAAAGTTCTATCTTGATTCATCAGATCAGAGAATCTTATTTCTCACCATCTTGGAGTCCTTCATGCTGGCTTTCACGTATCATGCACTTAGGCTTCCGTCGGGCCGCTCTGCCAAAAAGCCCTGACTGGTGGAGGGCTGCAGTTATGGTTGACTCTCTACAACTTTCTCCCATCACTCAACTACTGTACATCTCTAGAGCTCAGCCACAGCGATCTCTGGGTTCCTCTTTACCTCTCTCAGGCTCTTCTTCCCCGATATCTCAGTTTGGACAGACAGCCAGCTCTAGAAAGTGTTCTTATCATCCCAAACGTCTTATGTGGAGGCCATCACACTTCTGGGAACTTTTGTAACATTGCTAAGATATGTGCCTTGCCACAAATCTGTCTCTGAGCTCTACAGGCAGTTCCTTTGACCTCATGATTCTCATTTGCTCTGACATGCTTTGTGAACTGTAAGGTCTCATATAGACAGGTGTGTGGCTTTCCTAATCAAGTCCATTCAGAGTTAAATAAATGAGTATCACAGCACAGATTCTGAATACTTAGGACTATATATTTCCACCAGATATATCAGTTTTTCTTTTTAATAAATCAGCAAAAATGTCAACTATTCTGTGTTTTTCTGTCAATATGGGGTGCTGTGTGCATACTAATGAGGAAAAAAAGGACATAAATGATTTTAGCAAATGGCTGCAATAAACCAAAGAGTGAAAGATTGAAGGGGGGTCTGATTTGAAGGAAGATTACTGTACCCACTGTTTATATAACAAAAATGTAAGGAGTTAGTGATGATGAAACCAAAACCAAGGAAATATTGTAATAAAATGAACTGTAATATTAATAGGTTACTGTAAATACAGTTTACATGTATCCCTTTGTGCTGTGCTTTAAAAAAGATTTTAATAAAAGTTACAAAACTATTATAATGTATGTTATTGTAGCTGTGTGTGTATGGCAACATGACAAAATGCTGATTAAGAGGAGTGCTGATTAACATTAGGGTCACACAGTCCATATGAAGCACTTACAATCTGTTGTCAGAACCATTCATGCTTTCACATTCGTTTCCAGGCAACGCACTCTGTGTATATGAGTATGTGTGTGTGTGTGTGAGGTAGTGTCCAGTTGTACTGTCCTGCTACCTGAATGCAGTGAGGGAGAATGAGGCTCTGATTACATTGAGGATAATTGGCCTGAATTATACATGGCCTTCTGCTCGCTCTCCTCCATCAGTGTTGTGTAATCTCTCTCTGTCACAGCACACTGCACTCAAACTGCAGACAGACAAAAACTTTAACCACTACTACACTAACAACATTTCAACACAGCAGCTTGAACATTTTAAATAAGTAACCACTGCTCTGATATATACTGTAATGTGTAGAATCAGAAAATAATGATTTAGATAATCTACCTGTGTGTATATATATTTGATGTATTTCTGTCATTGGTTTCATCACTTTGCCAACAATTTATTTGACTAATAGGATTTCTGGGCATAAGATTGTACTTTAATGTGCTTACACGGTAAAAAATGGAGGGTTCCACACAATATCTTTATGCTTTCCCAACACAAATTGATTAAGTTAACTTTATTGTTTTTCCAAATTTAGGAGGTTTGAACATAAAACAAATTAATTTGTTTCCCACAAAACTCAATACTTGTGTTGATTCAAACGGCTCAACGGTTAGCACTTTTGCCTCACAGCAAGAAGGTCGCTGGTTAAAGTCTCGGCTGGGCCAGTTGGTATTTCTGTGTGGAGTTTGCATGTTCTCATCATGTTTGCATGGATTTCCTCTGTCTACTCCAGTTTCCCCTACAGTCCAAAGACATGCAGTATAGATGAATTGGATGAACTAAATTGGTCAAAGTGTATGAGTGTGTGTGTGTGTTAGAATGAGTGTCTATGAGTGTTTTCCAGTACTGGGTTGTGACTGGAAGGGCATCCACTGTGTAAAACATATGCTGGAGTAGTTGGTGGTTCATTCCGCTGTGACGACTAATGAACTAAGCTGAAGGAAAATGAATGAATGAAAGCCATTTTTAGACAAACTGTAAGGCACACTTGCATATGTTGCAATGCTATTAGATTAATTGTCAGACTAAGTGGTTTCTGCAAGCAAATGATAATAGAGCTTTTCTCATACTTAATTGGAATGGCTCTTTGCAATCCAGGCAGCTGGTGTTACAAAGTGATTTTTTGAGGCAGTTTGATGTCACTTCCTTTCACGTTTGCACAAATATTCTACTGTCACGTTAATGGTTGATGATTATTCATTCATTCATTTTTTTTCATTGTCTTAGTCCCTTTATTAATCCAGGGTCGCCACAGCGGAATGAACTGCCAACTTATGCAGCATTCAGTATGTTTTACGCAGCGGATGCCCTTCCAGCTACAACCCATCACTGGGAAACATCCACACACACTTATTCACACTAGTACACTACAGATTCACCTAAAGCGCATGATTTTTGGACTTGTAGGGGAAACCCTAGCATACGGAGGAAACTCACGCAAACACGGGGAGAACATGCAAACTCTACACAGAAATGACAACTGACCCAGCCGGGCTTCAGCCAGCAGCCTTATTGCTGTGAGGCTGCTTATTTTTCTTTGAACACACTTAAAAAAGATTTTAATTTCCTTTTCAAACTATTGCTTTAAAATGAGTGCAAACAACACGATTCTTAAGTTTGTTTGGGGACACTTAATTGTTTTATGTTCAATAGATGCTTAAACAGATATTTAAATCTGTAAAAATGATTGTTAACACAATCGTTTTGCATTGGGAGAACATGAAGGAATTGTGTGGAGCCCAGCATTTTTTACAGTGCAGTATTCAAAGAAATTTGAACTCTTTTTGTGAAATATTTTGTCTGAAAAGTCATTTATTTAAAGGGTATTTATTTAAAATTCTTTAAATGCCACTTTGTTTGATATTCTGAGTATTTTAAAGGCATTTCCACATTTACTATGTGACTTACAATGTGAGTTCACCCAGAAATGAAAATTAGCTTTTCATTTACTCATGCTCAGACCATTGAAGATGAAGGTCACTGTCTTTCTGCAGTTGAACATAAAAAATAAGTGAAAATTTAGCTGGTTAGTTATGTGTTCAACAAATTAATGTTCAATACAGATATACCAACATTAATACTTATCTTGATTACTAATCGTCCTATTTAGAAAGACGAGTTAACAGTTTCCTGATGTTAGATAAATACAAATCATGAATGATCATCATTTCAGCTAAGAAACTTTATTTAATCTCTACATATTGAGTGGACTGATGGTTATTTACATTTGTGGGTTCAATATCCCTTTTACCCCTTTAACTGCCTGCTTTACCAAATGTTTGACCATAGTTTGACTGTTTTAAAGAATGACTGTTTTAAATTTTAGTTTACACTACACAGTGTAAACTATTGTGTTGGTTTAAAACAAACAAACAAACAAACAAACATAATCCTGTTGCACTACTACACTCGATTTTGGTTTTATGGTTAAAAAAAGCAACAACAAGAAAACATGTTTAATCAGAATTTTTTTTTCTTTTGCTGTAAACTAGAACTGAATTTAGAAATAGTTTTGAAACAAATCTTTGCACTTAACAAACGAAATTAATTATGTAGGCTTATGGATGACTTCAGTGGATTGAACAACACCGTTTCTATATCTACGAAAGAGAGAAAGACACAACTGACTCTTACTGTACGTTCACACAGAAGGCGGTGAGAACATCAAAGGTCGCTCTGGTCGCCCTGTCGACAACACTGTCTGCCTTCAGCTCTAGCGGCGAGAGCGTCAAAATTCACTACATTGATCTTGAATTTAAAGGGGCAGTTTCAGCAAATCATATTAGGTACATTGCCTTCAGAAAATGGGTTTTCTAGTGTAAAAATGTTGCGCATGTTTTATCAAATATATTTAACTGTTAACAATGAAAGATCAAGTTGCATGCGGTGTGGCTTTGCTCCACTTACTGTAATTATCCAATGTGTTCATTTGTCTGAATTATCCTCAAGCAGCAATGCTGTTTTGTATTGTCGCATGAGATTCCTGCTTTTTTAACGAAAAAAAAAATATATATAACATTAATGCACATTAATGCCAGAAACATTTTTAATGTAACTTTTTAATGTTTAATGTAACTTGCCAGAAATGTTTTTAATGTATGTTCCTGTAAGAAAACATTGCAAATAATTAGAAATCCGGCGACCGCAATAATCAAACCCATGGGAATAACTGTGGTCGGAACCCAAGTTAACAGCGACTGTGTTCTCTGAACTCCTGCAATCTCAGTCTGGACTTCTACATTCTGATTGCTTGCCGCCATACTGCGTCATAGCTCATTACCATAAAGTTGACTTAATTTCAACTGTCCTCGACGCCCACACCAGCGAAGACGAGCCACGCTGCTCCTCGCCGCTTATGGCTGCCGGCTCCCATTGAAAATGAATGACTTCCAGCTACTTTGACGCTCTCGCCACTTTCGGTGTGAATGTACAGTTAAAGGGAATGGTAGATGAGACTCTGATTGGTTGATTCTCAAAACAAATCCAATCCAAAAACGTTTTTCTTGGTGGGTAAGTTGTAGGGTTAAGAGAATTTTTTGTAGCTCAACTATATGTCTACTAAACTGGGCTAATTCACTCTTCTCTGTTTACATAATCTGCAGGAAAGACGGCTTCACATGTATGTGGTGTATTGCCAGAACAAACCTAAATCTGAGCACATCGTGTCAGAATACATCGAGACCTACTTTGAGGTAAGTGCATGTCAAGGGCAAGCAGAAGATTATTGGAGTTCTCAAAGATCCAAAGGTTACGCCTGAGGGACTGTTTTGGTCCATCTGTGTAAATATCTCAAGGCAGACTCTCTCCCTTCCCGTTTGCACGGTGTGTGTGCATGTGCGTTTGTGTGCGTTTGTGTGTGTGTGTGTGTGTGTGTGTGCGTGCGTGTGTGTGTGTGTGTGTGTGTGTGTGTGTGTGTGTAATGATCACTCAGTGGACATGAAGGCCCTGACTGACCTATCAATTCTTGGAACAGATAAATCAGGGAGATGCTTGATCGAAAAGTTTGACACCTTAATGGATTCTCAGTGCTGTACCAAAACATTTGAAGGTTTGATAGCTGGCATTACTTTAGGTTTTATTGACTGAGATTGCAGGGTACTATGGGGTAATGGATCAAGGAGAGTGTTTAGCTATGTTTGGAGTGGAAAACCAGAAGGTCAAAAGATTAATGCATATTGCCTAGTTTTTTGTGCATGTCCAGGGTTTAAAACTAACATTAAAGGTCCATATTTTCTTACTGACAATGAAGCCAGTTCTTCTTTTTTCCTGCCTCCATTGCTGAAGAAAGTTGCTGATCCTGTGGAGGGTTCTTCATTTAGCTGTGGCTGTCAATGCTTTTGTTTCTGTGTTGAACTCTGATTTTAGTCATGAATGTCCTTTTTGTAGCCTTCTTGTCTTTCATTGTTTGGTGGATTGTTGTTGTCTTTTGTCATTGTTTTCATGGTTAGAGTGTTTTTTTTTATTTATTTGGTATAGTTTGTTCATTTTGGGGCATAGATATTCACAAAAAAACAATTATTAATTGTTCAATTTTATTTTGGTCAGAGCAAGGGTGTCATGGTGGTGCAGTGGGTAGCACAGTCGCTTCACAATCGCTGGTTCTCCCCATGTTGGCGTGGGTTTCCTCTGGGTGCTCCGGTTTCCCTTTAAGTCCAAAGACATGTGCTATATAGGTGAATTGAATAAGCTAAATTGGCCATAGTGTATGTGTGTGAATGCAAGAGTGTATGGATGTTTCCAAGTGTGGGGTTGCAGCTGGATGGGCATTCGCTGCGTAAAACATATGCTTGATAAGTTGGCGGTTCATTCCATTGTTGAGACCCCTGATTATTAAAGGAACTAAGCCAAAAAGAAAATGAATGAATGAATGAATAAATAAATGAATGAATGAATGAATAAATGAATGAAAAGATGCTTTGTAAATGAGTAGGCAAAACAAGATAGAAGGTTCCTCAGATGTTGATGTTGTTTGTATTTTTATAAAAATGTTGAAAGCTCATTTAAAAAAGATTATAACCATTACAGTTAAGTTAGTGATCGTGAGAAATGTTCTAATATATGGTGCTATAAAGATATGCTTTGTTCTGTTGAAAAGAATTATTTAATTTTCAAAAATGTGTTGTTTTAGGATGGGCTTATTGATGGATTTAAGTAGTTTGATATGTTATTGCATAATAGTAATAAAGTATTTGTAAAATCTCTTCTTCTTTTTCTTCTTTTATTTTTTCTTCTTTTTTCTTCTTTTTCTTTTTTCTTTTTCATTTTCTTCTGTGTCCTTCTTCATTTCATTTCATTTCCTTTTTATTTTATTTTCTTTTTCTTATTTATTTTTTCTTATTTTTTCTTTTTCTTCTTCTTTTTTATTTTTCTTCTTCTACTTCTACTTAGAGTGTATTTATTTGTATTACTTTTATTTACATAGTAGTAATAGTAGTAGTAGTAGTAGTAGTAGTAGTAGTAGTAGTAGTAGTAGTAGTAGTAGTAGGGATCATTATTATTAATGTTTTTTAAAATTATATTTAGTGTTAAAATAACAAAATATTTAGGGTTGAATTATCCATGGAAATCACATTTTTAACACAAAATATCTGTCTTTGTTTCCTTAAACAATTCTCATTACAAACTCGGGAAGATATTAGGTGCTGCATTTTCAAATGTACTTTATAAAGGTGTACATTATAACCAGGCTTTTTCGGTGTACCCGTAAATATAAACCTCATCATAAACAATGAAGTTGCATATAGTTTCTTGTTGTATTAATTATAAATATAGTAAAGAAACCTATTAATACTGTGAATTAATTTCTTTATACATTTATAAGTAAAGTAATAAGTCGGGCCAGATGGAATCTGCAAATGTTTTTGCTATTTCTGCTGAGAATTTTGGTAATAATATGTAGATTTCTGCGAAAATATTTTGGGAATATCATAACTAAGACCTTAATATGTGAAATAAAAACTAATATCTTTTTAATTTTTATTTAATGTTTAAAATGCATATCCAATTAGATGGATATATTTATTTTTATTTGGCAAGTAAAGCGAGTCTCTCATATAATATATCTATTAAAAGACAGAAAGTAATACTGTACAAACTTTATTGTACATAAATCAGATGAACATTTTTAAATTAGTCAATAATATTACTGTAATTAATTTAAAAACTGGATAAATATGGATTTACACACATTTACTCAAGTAAATAAACAATTAATGATGGGCTAAAACTGTGGAAAATCTGCTGAATTCTCCGTGCGCAGATTCCGGGTGGGCCTAGTAATAAGCTATTTTTTTTTATGTATTTGAAGCTTATGAGTTAAACATACATTTTGGCAGTCAGCATGGGTAGTGTTGTAGTCGTGGTTCAGACTTTCTCTGTGCATAAAAGAATCAGTCAGTCAGGCTCACATTAGTGTGTGTTTGTGTGCAGGAGCTGAAACAGCAGCTGGGTCACAGACTGCAGCTCAATGACCTGCTCATCAAACCAGTGCAGAGGATCATGAAGTACCAGCTGCTGCTGAAGGTGAACCAGAGTGCAAAACACAGACCAACACAAACACACTTCACACGCACACACACACACACACACACACACACACACACACACACACACACACACACACACACACACACACACACACACACGCACATTCTTCAGCGCTTGTTCTGTCAGGAGACCTGTGGAGTGTGTCTAATCAATTCCACATTCATAAGTAAAACTAGAATATCAAGTGATCATCAAAATACTCATAGAACTTTGTTTGATTTAAAGATTCAACAAAAATGGCACACACGGTTCTGTAGCTCTTGTTCTATTTTTAATATTTAATCAAACAGTAAAACATTACTTTCATCAAGTTTCTGTTTTAGATATGCACCAATGATGCATTTGTTTGATCAAAGCAAAAGAAATACTGTTAAATATTATTATACTTTCAAATAAAGGTTGTCTGTTTTGAGGTTTTGTAAAATTTATTCATGAATTTTTTGCTGCCACTACTCCAGTTCTCAGTGTAACTTCATCCAAACCATTTTAATATGCTTTTTAAACAAACTAAATTATTTTAAGCTATTTTAATATTAAATTAATGTTGAATAATTTTTATTAATGCTGAAAACATTTGAGCAGTTTCTTCAGCTTCTGTGTAACAAGTTTAAAGAAACACTTAATATTTTAAACGTAAATTATAATATTGCTACATTATTAACATGCTTGTCATCACACATTTTTTAAACCTTTAAAATGACAGTATATAGAGTTAAAGACAAAATAATCAGACTTCCTGTGAAATATCATTATTATTATTTTTCAAGTGCTGCCCAAAGGATGTTTAACAAAGCCAGGGAGTTTTTCTTTTATATGTTTCTTGTGGGGGAAAAATCTTATTTCTTTTGGTTAAGCTGAATAAAATAAAATGAATAAATAAAAATTAAGATTTTTTTTCCTATCATTGACAGAGCAAACCACTGTAGTCCAGTGCCTGGCCAATTAATCTAAATTGCCTAGTTAACCTAATTAACCTAGTCAAACCATTAAATTGCATTTTAAACTCAATACAATTATCTTACAGTTTAACAAGTAAAATAAGATGTACTGTCATCATATACAAGACAAAAGAAATGAGTTATTCAAACTGTTGTTTAAAAATATGTTGAAAAATACCTTCTTTTAAACAGCACTCGGGATATATTTGGAAATGAATTTAAATGGGCTAACAATTTTGTCTTCAACTGTATATTATTCGTGCATATGTTATTACATTCTGCCCTGATTGGCAGTCTCTTTAAAATTTTACAATATATTATCTAATTTCTTTGATGATGCCTTTGATATTAAAATTTGTGAAGGAATAATAAATGTTCTCATCTGCATTGCTCCTTATATATGTTTTAACCAAATTGAAATGCAAAAGGATTTTAAAGTACAATAGGCAACACTTTACAAAACAGTTTAAAAAGTAAATGTTAGTCAATTAAAATTAACAGTGATGAAAAAAATATGTTAGTATGTTAATATTAGTTTCTGCCTATAATCACTGCACTATTACGTTTTGATTTATTTGTCAAGACAAAATAAACACTAAAGCTAATGAAAAATCCAAAACTATTATAACCTTGACCTATATCCTGCAACTGCTGCTATTTCACTCCTGTTAGACCTAAACTACATTTTGTTTCCTTGTACTTGTACATGTGTAATGACAATAACATTGAATCTAATCTAATCTTATTAGTTAAAAGTGGATTTTATTAGTTATTAACTTCATTTAATTAAAAAATGCAACTTGTAGTTAGATTCAACTTTGATTTTAACACGTCATTAACTAAGAAATGAACATCATCAAAGATTAATTAAAGCTTTGTGTTTTCATGGAAAATTTAGTTAAATTAACTAATGCTACCTGTCAGAGCCTTATTGCCCAGTATTTATGTACAATAGCTTTATACATTTTCACAGAATTTTCCAACAATATTTTATCATATAATAGGCTGATTGACATGTAAAAATATTGTTTGATGTGATAAACAACCACTGCAAATTCACTCTTAATATCCTTTAAAAAAAACACTTTAAAGGTTTAAATAATACATAATTGTTCACATATTTTTTAAGTTTCCAAAATATCTATGTTATGCATGTTCATTATCATGATATATTAAATTAAAGTGTAGTTGTGGGTAGATTAGTGATTTTGTTTCTCTAAAATGCAAGAAATTTTAACCAAAACTATTTATCACAAGACATTTTAGTCATCAAACGCATAGTTTACCCAAAACTGAAAATTCTGTTATCATTTACTCCCCCTTCACTTGTTCCAAGTCTACTTATTTTGTGAACTAGCTCTCAGTTTTGGCCAATCCTGTAGTTTCTGCACTTTGCCTTTGGACATTAGATTAGTACAGACACTGATACAGAAATAGAACCATCTAGATCTCACGCTGTGTGTCTCGCGACAGGACTTCCACAAGTACTACACAAAGGCTGGGATGGACACTGAAGAGCTGGAGGTACGAGTCACGCAGACACTAATCATTATGCAAGTTTTTATTTCTCAAGACCAGAAACACATAATCCCACAGAGGAACATTTTGTGATCTCTTCTCTATGTGTTTTTTCCCCTTTGGTGAAATCAGTACAACTGTATTTGCTCATAGGCTTTAGTATGAAGCCGAGGTCAGTTTCCACACATGTCTCTCTCTCTTATATCTTTCTCTGTGTCTGTCGTTCTTGCTGGAACAGAAAGCAGTGGAGGTGATGTGTTTTGTTCCGAAGCGCTGCAATGACATGATGAACGTGGGTCGGCTGCAGGGCTTTGAGGTACGGCGCCAGACTCAGGCTGTGGTTTAAAGCTGTCCGCCTGTGGAAATACTGCTAGGGACTCTGATCCTCTAAAGCAGGAGTTTCAAACTTGAGTCTGAAAAAAAAAAATACACAATTAGCGCTTTGAGTTTCAGAAAAGTGCATCACAAATAATATGTATTATTATTATTATTATTATTATTATTATTGTTATAAAATTAAGTGGAAAAAGGTCAACTATTTTCAGTGGGTGTGCATTGACTTTATCAAAAGTGACAGAAAAGAATATTTTATATTGATACGAAAAACGATCTGGGGTGCGTTCCGAAAACCATCGTTAGCCAACTAAGGTCGCAACTTCCGTCATTACAAACATAATTCATTGATTCAGTGTTTTCCGAATCCATCGTTTCAATTAATATTCACAAACTGCATCGCAAAATTGTAAGCTTGCAACTACATCTCTAGAGCTGTAGTTAGAAGCATAGTTCCTGGCTGTGCTCTATTCCCAGTTATCCCCCTATGCCCTATTCATTTAGAACATTCTAACATTTACACTTGAAATGATTAAAAAAAAAAACATTAAAGTCATCACTCTTGTAATTTGCTTTTAAAGTGTTTTTACAGTTTAGTTTTAGCGATCTTCATATTGACAGTTGTGTTGGCTTCGCAGTGCACTTTGAAGACATTGATGTCATTTTGAACAAAGCCGTGGCTTATGAAAAAAGCTCATGACAGTGGTTCTTAAAGTGGGGGTCTGGACCCCCCCGAGGGGTCACGGGACAATGAAGGAGGGTCGCCTTGTGATTTCCAAAAATCTATTTATTTTTATTAAACCATAAGAATTACCATATTTTATCCATTACCTACTGAAGAGGAAAAAATAGTCGCTTATAGTTACTATATTCTATATAGTTACTATAGTAGCTTGTACTTACTAGTTCTATTGGATTGCAACCCCTGGGGTAATTACATTATATTAAAGGCGCAGCAATAGTGTCAGATGCAGCAGATTGATTTTATAACAACAGGTTAAACTTTCTGGCCCATTTACAGCACTGACATGCATTAAAAAAATGAAACGAAGAAAAATCTTGGGTCTGTAGGTGTGTGCGCCATTGCATGCAAGGTTTCTGTATTTTTGACCACCTTAGAGGATATTGGGGGTCGCGAGTCACTGGCATTTCATTTTGGGGGTTGCAAGCTGAAAAGTTTGGCAACCCCTACTATAGGTGAACTATTATTTAAAAGTGGAATTTTACGTTACGTCTTCAAAACTTGTGAAAACAAAAAACATAGCAGATGTAAATGCTTTTAATTTATCGTAGGTTATAAGTAGGTTATGCAGTATCTGTACGGTATATGACATGGGCCTCTTGGTTAGAACATTTATGCAGTGGTTTGCATGTGCCAAAAAATAAATAAATAAACAATATCTTACTTTATAATAATAATAATAATAATAATAATAATAATTATCATCATTATTATTAATATTATTATTGTTAAAGTGGGATTTGTTTTCAATTTCCTAATAAATAATAGTTATTGAATTTCATTTCTTAAAAAATGTATTATTTATGTATTTGATTTATATATGATATTAGATTATGTGTTAGCTTTTATAAGTGATTTTATGTTTTAGAATAGAATATGTAATGTTCTCAATAATATTTGTAAAGGAAACATTGGCCCTATATGTGCCATTTGCATTTATTTAAATTATTATGGAAAGCGAGTGCATGTTTTTACCAAAACTAATATTGGATTTTTTTTTAATGCGTGTGCGTTTAAAACAATATAATTAGCACAAAGGAATTAATGGGATTCTTATCTAAAGTAGTTGTTTCTACCCCATTTAGAGCATTATTTTGGGTGTTTTACGTTATAACTAACGTGGTTCAAACGATGGATCTGTGACAGAAAAACTATGGGTTTTGTGGCACACTCGTCACTACATCGTTCTTTTTCCAAATGATACATCGTACTATGATAGTTCAGCTGCGAGTTACATCGTTGTTTGGGAAACGCACCCCTGTTCATCAAAAAATCCTGACAGAAATGTCACAGTTTCCATTAAAATATCAAGCAGCAGGAAAAGTTTTTAACAGTTATGTTTCTTGAGCCACAAATAAGCATGTTAGAATCATTACTGAAGGATCTTGTGACACTGAATGCTGAAATTCAGCTTTTGCAAGAAAAAGCTGTATTTTTGAGTACATTAATAGGTATCACTTTATTTTAATGGTCACCTTTAACACATTTTGTTGAATTTCAGTACATTGCATCTACAGTACATGTCAACAAAGTCTCAATAGATTATAGTGTAAGTAGTCTGTTAGATTGGGGTTGGGGTTAGTGTAAGTTGACATGTGCTTGCAAAGTTTCTTATAGTCAGTTTAATGTCTTTTGAAGGAGCAGTATTAACAGATATTAAGCACACAGTCTACCAAACCTCAAATGAGAAGTAATGGGCATGTAGTGGCAATGCAAATTTTAGTCAACAAAATATGCAATAGGGACCATCAAAGTAAAGTCTTACCAATTAATGCAGTCTTGGTGAGCATAAGATAAGGTTTGTTTTTTCAAAAACATTAAAACAACCTTGCAACTCCTTATATAAAATATGCATTGAGTTTAATGTTATTTTTACTTATTTATAGATCTTTTCTAATGGGATATAGGCACAGCTAGTGTTTTTCAGCTAGTGATAAACATAGGTTTATGTAACTAATTTACATCTTTTAAGATTCCTTTTACAGCATGTAATGTAATTAAATGCAATCAGTTAAATAAACTTAAGCATTCATTTAGTTGTTCAGGCATAAAATGAGATGATTGACCGTGTAAACTCTAGCACCGTCAGTGGCAGCAGGCTAGCTCAGAAACTCCATTGAAAACACTGGGATAAAATTCATTTTAAAGAGATGGCAGGGAGTTTAATGCAGTGCTTCATTTTTGGTCTGAGACCCATTTTATATTGTATATCTACAGGGCAGTGAAGATCACTTAAACTTGGCAAATTTTGTATCAGATGGATAGTTTAGGAAGCCGTTGGGCTGGCTGTCTGAAAATTAAAAGTCTGTGTGCATATACCCCATTGCAGTGCTTTGTTCATGCATGTTTGGTATGTTGCATTTTTCTAGGAAATCCTTAACTTTTCTAGCTGTTTCTGCAAAGCTTCTTTGTGATCATAATTAAAACAAACATTTGAAAATGTTTATTCTATATGCTAATATCATCTGGGCATTTAACTAATTTAGAATAAATATTTTCCAGATAATACTTTAATCATTTGTTTACTAAACTAAACTCCAAAAATTCATTTTGAAACCAATGATATGATCTTTGTGTACTAATAATGTACAAATACAGCTATCTGAGGCAAATCAAAACAGACAAATGCAAATCTGTTTAGATTTTAGAAAGCGAATCGTATTTAGATATCCCAAAGGTTTTGAAAACCCCTGCTAATTTTGTCTCTTTATCAGGGGAAGATCACGGCACAAGGAAAACTTCTCCAGCAAGACACATTCACAATCACCGAGCAGGACAGCAGCATCCTGTCCCGCGCTAAAGAGAGACGGGTCTTCCTGTTTGAACAACTTGTCATCTTTAGCGAGCCAATCGACAGGAAGAAAGGATTTTCTCTACCTGGTTACATTTTTAAGAACAGTATTAAGGTGAGTTACCGCTTTAGAGAAAGTCATTAGGATATACAGTAAGATTTCAATGTGACCCAGTATGTTTGCATGTTTTCTTCAGATAAGTTGTTTGGGTGTGGAGGCTTGTGTAGATGGTGACCCAAATCGCTTTGCCCTGACGTCCCGGGGGGCCGATGGTAGCACAGTGCGATATGTTTTGTACTCCTCATCGCCGAATATCTGCATGGCTTGGGTCAGTGACGTGAGCCAAATACTGGAGACCCAACGCAATTTCCTTAATGGTGAGACATTCATTTAGTCTGCATCCACACCCAACAGCCTGCTGATTTCATCTCTGCCCTCAGTCAGTAGTGTAAAGCATTTTAATAAATATAATTAGTCACTGTACACAAGTATATTTTTAGCTTACTTAGACTGAGAATCTTTTTCAACTGTGATACCTGTCTATTAAACTTTCTGTTCATGAAATATGGCTAATACGTTTATTTTTAATCTATGTGTTTCAGCCCTGCAGTCGCCTATAGAGTACCAGAGAAGGGAGAGCAAGAGCAACAGTTTGGGCCGCAGCATAAAGCCTCCTCTGTCAGCAGTGGCTGGTCTGAGGCCTCACTCCTCAGCGTCCATCGACCGACATAAACTGCCCTGTCTGCGCTCCTGTAACACATCATTGCCCTCTCTATATCTGCCCAGCCAGGTCCCCACTGACGACCACTCACAGCCAGAGGTGGGACATTTCAGTTGTCTGAGGTTTGCTTTAACCTCACAAACCCCTTATTTGTGTGGTCATCCACGGTCTGTTAGGTCTAGGCAGAATTCCAGTTTGAATCCTAAACTATACAAATCAATGGTGTGGTTGGTGGATAAAGCTGTGTCCGTATTTGAAAAGCACTAGGGTCTTGCTCTTGAGTCGGACACTCCACGCTGACCCAAAAGATTTTGTAAATGTTCACTTTCCTGAAAGCTTATGTTGATTTGATTATGATGTCAAGGAGTTTTCAGTGGATCAACATAAGTTGTTGCATCTAAATAATACACAACATTAGAATTGTGTCCCAATTTTTAGTAGTTTAATATGCATTTAAACTGTTGTTGTTTTACTACTACTACTACTACTACTACTACTATTATTATTATTATTATTTAAATAATAATAATATTACTATTATTATTATTATTATTATCATCATCATCATTACTGTTATTATTATTATTATTATTATTATTATTGCTACTATTATTATTATTATTATTATTAACATTGTTGTTGTTGTTGTTGTTGTTATTATTATCATTACTTTTATTATTACTATTATTATCATTATTACTATTATTATTATTGTCTTTGTCATCATCATCATTATTATTATTATTATTATTATTAATTTTTATTATAATTATTATTATCTTTATCATCATCATTATTACTATCATCATCATCATCATTATTATTATTATTATTATTATCTTTTTGAATACTAAAACTTGGAATCCTAAGTACAGTGTTAACTTCTAGAACATTTTTATTGGGATTTACACAAATTGAGCACATACACAGATGCATACTGAGACAGTTTTGAAATTGCTGACAACATGACAGCATTAATCTAAAATGTCGTCTTAAGCTGTAAAAAAAATTCTACAAAAATGTAAAAAAAAAAAAAACTATGAAAAACTGTATAAAAAAAAAAGATGTTCTCACTTTAAATATTCCTTACAACAATATTAAATGGAATTAAAGGGAGAGTAAAATAACTTTGCACAGAGATATTCAACTCCAAACATGAGTATAAAGTGAGAAATGATGTGTTTTTGTCCAAGATCATTTTTCTTACGTTTTACCTCACCATTTTTCTTTTCTCACCCCAATTTTATCGTCTGATAACTCACAATTATGTCATAAATTGATACATATAAATGACCTGGTTGATTTTGTAACCACTGTTTCTATCTGACGTTTACAGTCAACACCAGTAGACTCCAGACTGAATTCCCAGACAGTGTCTCCAACTCATGTGCAGCTGGCCTTCTCTGAAGAGCCATCTTTCTCCCAGGCACCACTAAACTGCCAAGCGGTCTCCAACGGGCTGTATTCCTCCAGCACACAAGGCTCACAGGTACTGATCAAACCCTCTTTAACACCATCATTTAGAAATGAAATGTTCAGAATGAAACCAGAGTTTTGAAAAAGAAGCCACGCTGCTCCCTCTGCTGGTGTATTGTGGACATGCAATAACAAATGTGTCGACCCCAAAACCAGTTGAAAGTGTCATTTTTAAATGAATACACATCTGAAAGCTTAATATATAAGCTTTTTAATTGTGTTTGGTTAGTTAATATAGGACAATAATTGGCTGAGAACTATTTGATAATCTGGCATTTGATGGTTCAATAATAATATTGAGAAAATTGCCTCTAAAATATCAAGTTTTTATATATTTATAGTAGGAAATTTACAAAATATCACCTTGGAACATGATCTTTTCTTAATACCTTAATAACTTTTGGAATTAAAAAATCTATCATTTTGACCCATGCAATGTAGTTTTGGCTACTGGCAAAAATATACTTATGCTGCAGAAGTCTGGTTTTGTAATCCAGGGTCACAAATATTAAGACTTCACTATATTTGCAGTGTAAGTTTGTATAGTGAACTTACATTAAGAGATACTAGGTGACCTACATTAAGCTTAAAGTTAGTTTCAGGGTTGAAGGACTTTTCAGTAGGGGAGAGCGGGGACAAAAGTAACATTTTTCATAAAAATCTCATTTTAGACAATGTTTTTAGCAGAGATATATTTTTGTATATTTTTATATTTTCTATCAAAACCAGCTGTTATTTTGTATCAATGTAGAACGACTCCAGTATAACTTCACTTTAACCAAATGTTGCACATTTTTACTTTTGACCCTATCAGCAGGGACGAAAGTAACACATGAGTGGGTCAAAAGTAACACAACAATATTTGCTATTTACTTATCTTGTTTATTTGAAATATATCTGATTATGACCTTGTTAATGTTCATTGCAAACAGATGTTGTCAAACAGATGTTGTCCTTTACTTTCTGCAAAAAAATATTAAACAGCATTTTTTTATTTAAATTTCACTTTCATCAAATGTTTCAAAAGCAACCCAACAATGCAAAATTTTAATTGAATTAAATGTTAATCTTTTTATTGTTATTGACAATATGCATTAATCTTATAAAACATCAAAACACTAAAATCTAATGTGGAAGTGAAAAATAAGCATGGCTATTAGCAGTGGGACATGTTTGTTCCCACCGAAACCTTTGCCATTTAAACCTGATTTACTTTTAAACTGAAAAACACAAGGATGTGTTATTGCACTAAATAACCTGTAGATTGATCATTAGTGTGACGCATGAAAAGAGAAACACAGCTTGTAAAAAAAAAAAAAACCCTTACAATAATTAACTTTTTGCACTTAAAAACAGACATTTGGAGCTAACTGCAGGACAAAGTCCTGAAATCACAAGATACTAACTCCATCAAGGGTTGCATGCTGAATGTACTGTTATAGCCTGGAAATCAAATGTTGTTGGGGCTTCCAGAAAATTGCTTTGTTACATTCGATCCACGTTACTTCCGTCTTCTTTCTCCCCAACCTAATTATTATTTCTTTCCAAAATTTGCATGGGGTTATTTGCAGCAGTTACTTTTCCCTTCAATATAGTAGTTAAATCACAGTATGTGACAAAAGAAGTGTGAATTCAAGAAGAAAGTACCGCGATGCCCGCTTTAATGTTGTGCATTCAGATCACATCCATACTATAAAAACAGTACAGTTTCGCTTTGAATAAGTTTGGGTTGACGCTTATATTAGGGTGGCGCAGTGGCACAATGGGTAACGCTGTCGCATCACAGCAAGAAAGTCACTGGTTCGAGCCTCAGCTGGGTCAGTTGGCATTTCTGTGTGGAGTTTGAATGTTCTCCCCATGTTTGCATGGATTTTCTCCGGGTGCTCCGATTAACAGTGTTAACCGGGTGCTCCATAAGTAGGTGGTTCATTCTGCTGTAGATGACCCCTCATTAATAAATGGACTAAGCAGAAAAGAAAATGAATGAATGAATGAATGAATGAATGAATGAATGAATGAATGAATGAATGAGTGAATGAATGAATGAATGAATGATGCTTATATTAACTGTTGCTAGAGCTTATGCCAGTATAATTTCTGTTTGTTTTATGCTTTAAACATTTAATATATTTCTGTTTCTGTTCTGAATAGTACTGGAGGATTTGTCGTGGGGAATTAAAACACATGTTTATAACGTTTGTTGTAATGTTTATAAAAGTTTTGATTTATTTAGGGTTACTGGTAAACTACAATAACCACATATTTTAAAAAAATAAATAACTTAGTGCAGTAGCGCAGTAGGTAGTGCTGTCGCCTCACAGCAAGAAGGTCGCTGGGTTGCTGGTTCGAGCTTCGGCTCAGTTGGCATTTCTGTGTGGAGTTTGCATGTTCTCCCTGCTTTAGCGTGGGTTTCCTTTGGGTGCTCCGATTTCCCCCACAGTCCAAAGACATGCGGTACAGGTGAATTGGATAAGCTAAATTGTCTGTAGTGTATGAGTGTGTGTGTGTGGATGTTTCCCAGAGATGGGTTGCGGCTAGATGGGCATCTGCTGCGTAAAAACTTGCTGGATAAGTTGGCAGTTCATTCCACTGTGGCACTGTGGAATTCCCAGATTAATAAAGGGACCAATTCAACTTGTTTGTGTTTACATTTGTTTATCTGCAGTAATTTTGGTCTGGAAACTTAATTTCTAGAAAATATAGTAAGATCTGTAAAAAGTAATATCTCAAACTGTTTGGTTATATTATCACAAAACAGTTTAAGTAGGAAAATGTCATCATTGACCTAGAAATAGTGCAGAATCACAAATATAGCTGCGGAAATACAAAAATAAAAGACCACTTGAAAACATTTGTTAGACTGAGCACTCGTTATTTTCTCATTAAAAAACTCTAAATTACAGTATTTTTCTTTTAAATTTGTAATATTATCAGACTTTTAAAAAAATACAACAAATATTAACCTTTTAATTTTAAATGTAACCTTTTTAAATATTAACACCAGTAAATACAGAGAAATGGACAATTGTCAAGTGGTCTCTTAATTTTTCCATAGCCATATTTCTTACTTATTCATTTCATTAACATCATACAATAACTACACAAATACTTAACATCGGTTTTCCCTGTTCTAACACAGCAGCCCTTTAAAAAACAGTTTCTCCATTTACAGCGGCGTCTAGTCCTGAATGAGCTTTGATGACAGCTCAACAATGGCCTTGTGTGAAAAAGCTGTTTATCTGCTTCACTCAGGCCTGTGTGAGCAACCGCACTTCACAAACAGGAAGGAGACAGGTTGACAAGAGGAAGTAACAGATCCCTATCAAACAGCTGATTGTTCTTGCAGGCGGTTGAATCAGACTGCTGCTAGATCTCAGCTCTGTTTTGACTTCACTTTTCATGTGTTTATATGTTTAAAACTAGCAGCTTGTCATGCTAGGCTGATTTTAGATTAGCCTTTATATCATATTCACTCACCAGCCACTTTAGTAGGTACACCTGTTCAACTGCTTGTTAATGCAAATTTCTAATCATCCAATCACATTGCAGCATGTGATTTGCATTTCAATGCATTTAGGCATGTAGACATGGTCAAGACGATCTGCTGCAGTTCAAACCGAGCATCAGAATGAGGAAGAAAGGTGATTTAAGTGACTTTAAACATGGCATGGTTGTTGGTGCCAGATGGGCTGGTCTGAGGATTTCAGAAACTGCTGATCTACTGGGATTTACACGCACAACCATCTCTCGGGTTTACAGAGGATGGTTTGAAAAAGAAATAATATCCTAGTAAGCGGCAGATCTGTGGGCGCAAATGCCTTGTTGATGCCAGAGGTCAAAGGAGAATGGCTAATAGAAAATCAACAATAACTCAAATAACCACTCGTTACAACCCTGATATGCAGAAGAGCATCTCTGAAAGAACAACACGTCGAACCATGAAGCGGATGGGCTACAACAGCAAAAGACCACACCGGGTGCCACTCCTGTCAGCTAAGAACAGGAAACTGAGGCTACAATTCGCACAGGCTCACCAAAACTAGACAACAGAAGATTAGAAAAACGTTGCCTGGTCTGATGAGTCTCGATTTCTGCTGCAACATTCGGATGGTAGGGTCAAAATTAGGCATCAATAACATGAAAGCATGGATCCATCCTGCCTTGGATCAACGGTTTAGACTGGTGGTGGTGGAGGTGTAATGTTGTGGGGAATATTTTCTTGACACACTTTGGGCTCATTAGTACCAATTGAGAATTGTGTTTCCGCCACAGCCTACCTGAGTATTGTTGCTGACCGTGTCCATCCCTTTATGACCACATTGTACCCATCTTCTGATGGCTACTCCCAGCAGGAGATGGGTACACTGTGGTCATAAAGGGATGGATCATTAGCGTGAATCATCTCTGGTTTCTTGAACATGACAATGAGTTCAATGTACTCAAATGGCCTCATCAGTCACCAGAGCTCAATGCAATAGAGCACCTTTGGGATGTGATGAAAAGGAAGATTCGCATCATGTATGCAGCTGACAAATCTGTAGCAACTGTGTGATGCTATCATGTCAACATGGACCAAAATCTCTGAGGAATATTTCCAGTACCTTGTTGAAACTATGCCATGAAGAATTAAGGCAGTTCTGAAAGCAAAAGGGGGTCCAATCTAGTACTACTAGTAAGGTGTACCTAATAAAGTGACCAGTGAGTGTAAAGGAACCACTGTCATAACTTCCTTTCTTCAAACTATTTATGTTCTTACCTTGATGTGCTTATTATAGGTCTTACAATTCTGAAATCAAAGGTGAAAAATGAATCAAGGCCAGACAATTTCCATGGGACATCAAACATGATTAAATTCTTGAGGTTTATAATAAGTGCGAAAAGCTTTCAGATTTTCTCCACAGAACGAAATGGCGAGGGATATGACAAAAAAACACATCTGTTTCTCTTACATGTAACTAAAACATTCCTGATTTGACAGGAGTGCTGAACAGTATGTAATTTCTGAAGGTCCCTTGTGGCGAAATCCAGTCACGTCTATTTTAGTCATGTAACAAACATATTACTCTTAATATACTGTCCTGCTCGGGGTAATTAAGACTCTTTAGCCATTTTTAGACTTAAGCTTGACTCATGACAGCTCATTATTCTCTGCTTGGGGAATAGCTCAGAATTTCCGTCACGCATCACAAACCTTTGCGCATTCAGGAATGCAGATTTCAATAGAACTGTCTGAGAAATGTTGAAGCCTGTGGAAGCCTGTTATTGAAAAATTGATACATCACTGCTGCAACTTAATTTTTGGGGGAATTACTTGATGTCTTCCAGTTGGTTTTATGTCTCATTATGTGACTTTATCACCTACATTTGGAACTTTATATCTCTCAATTGCAATATTATTTATATTATTTATAATAATTGTGACTTGATTTTGCAATTTGGCTTTCTTTCAAATGCGATTTTATTTTCACTTAATTGTGAGTTAATATCTCAAAATTGTGACATTATAGGCCCTGTCATATACATGGCGCAATGTGTTGCTATGCATGATGCAAGTGTTTTGTTTTTGTTTTTCTTGCTAGTTTCAGCCCGGCACAGGTATCATTTTCATGAGACCGTGGTTTATTGCACATTACGCCCAAAACACACCTGTAACTCGTTAAGAAAATAAGGACAACCATTTTGGACCACCAACCATTTTTCCTGTCCTTAAAATAGCAAAAGTGGATTCGGACACATCCTGTGCCGTGCGCTTTAGACCACGAGCACCATATCTTATTATGGGATGATATGTGTCAGAATAGTATGTTTCTAATAATTTATATCTCTTTATATAACTTTATATCTCTTTGACTTTAAATATGAATCTTATGAATCTCACTGGATGACTTTTTATCTCACAGTGTGACTGTATTTAGGTAGATTGAGTGTTTTCATATTAGATAGCAGAATGTAAACAATGCAGCTAAAATGACTGAAAACTCACACATTATGGGGTTTATTGCTGCTTAAAGTGATCAGGTATTGTCATGTTTTGGCTATACTAATCAGTCAGACCGGCTGGGATGAGAATCAGCACCCCCAAGTCTGAGGCCTTGGTGCTCCACCGGAAAAAGATAGTTTGCCATCTCCAGGTTGGAGGAAAGTCCTTACCCCAGGTGGAGGAGTTCAAGTATCTTGGAGTTTTGTTCACGAGTGAGGGAAGGATGGAACGTGAGATTGACAGGCGGATTGGTGCAGCGACAGCATGTCAGTGTACCGGTCCGTTGTGGTAAAGAAGGAGCTGAGCCGAAAGGCAAAGCTTTCGATTTACCGGTCAATCTACATTCCAACTCTCACCTAATGACACCTAAAGAAAGGACAAGACATCACATACAAGTGGCCGAATTGAGTTTCCTTCACAGGGGGGCAGGGTGCATTTATATATATATCCTCACCCTATTATAGATAGGGTAAGGAGCTTGGAGTAGAACCGCAGCTCCTCCACATCGCGAGAAGTCAGCTGAGGTGGCTCAGTCATCTGTTTCTGATGCCTCCAGAGAGGCGTTCTATGCATGTTCCACTTAGAGGAGGCCTCGGGGGAAATTGTACTTTATAATCTGGCGACCTGGGCCTGAAAAAGCTTATGTAAATGAATGAATGAATAATCAGTCAGACCAAAAAAAAAAACTTTTAGAGCAGTGTTTCTCAACCACGTTCCTGGAGGCCCACCAACACTGCATGTTTTAGATGTTTCCTTTGTCTGTCACACCCATTACAGGTTTTTCAGTCTCTACAAATGAGCCGATGATCTGAATCAGGTGTGTTTGGTCAAGGAGACATGAAAAATGTGCAGAGCTAGTAGTCCTCCAGGAACGTGGTTGAGAAAAAACAGCACTATAAACTGATAAACAAACATAACAAATCAAGCAGGAGAGAGAGGGAAAAAACTAGGGGCTAATCTTGACAACATTTATGTTTGTTCTTGTCATTTTCATGTCAAGTAGGTGAAATAATATCTTATTTAATACCACACAAACAAATATACAAACATATTCAGTATTATTCTGCTATCCAAACATGACAGAATGAAAACACTCTATAGTAACTTTTATAAAAATAGTAGTTTCTCATTCATCCATTCATTTTCTTTTCAGCTTAGTCCCTTTATTAATCGGGGGTCGCCACTACAAAACGAACCGACAAATTATCCAGCATATGTTTTATGCAGCGCATGCCCTTCCAGCTGTAACCCAACACTGGAAAACACTCATACACTCAAACACCCACACATACACTACAGCCAATATAGTTTGTTCAATTCACCTGTGCACATGTCTTTGGACTGTGGGGGGAAACCAGAGCACCCTGAGAAAACCCATGCGAACACGGAGAGAACATGCAAACTCCACACGGTAATGCCAACTGACCCAGCCGTGGTTTGTACCAGCGACCTTCTTGCTGTGAGGCGATCATGCTACTCACTGAGCCACCGTGCTGCCCTCATAAATGTGTTTTATATATTATGATGATGATTTTATATCTTACTCTTCACAATAGGCTGAAACAGACCTTCATAGCATCATGATGTCAATAAAGCACTGTCATTGAATTAAACCTCCACCTGTTCGTGCCTTTATTTTGTCTCAGATCTCAGGCGAGGGTGGACGCAGAGTTTCCCAGAGAGAGTGCCGCATGTCTGTTCCCAGTCCCTCCTCCACTCTCCAGCGCTCCAGTAATTTGGCCCAGCTCGACGAGGACGACCTGTGAACAGAGATCACCCAGAGTCTGATGTTTGCACCACAGCATGCCACAGTCTGAACTTTACTCACGTCTGTTATCTTGTGGTATTCTTCCTAAACCTGTGACGCAAATTACCTAGTGACTTTTTAAATTGTTTTACATAATTTCTTTTTTTTTTATTATTATTAAGTTGTGTTTCGTTCAAAGGAGAATCAACCATTCCTATATTGGGAGGTCACTGGAGCAGGAACCAGAGTAAACCTTTATGTGAGGGTGCGAGGATGTGTTTGAACAAGCGTGCATGTATGTATGTATGTATGTGTGTTTGAGTGTGTGTGTGTTTGTGTGCGCTTCATCCTTGCAAACATGCTGAACAATATCCATCAGATGTGTTTTGCTGAGAACATACTGTATTATTTTAAATATAAGAGGGTCTTTTGGGGGCCCACGCTGGATTTTAAAGGTTTCGCACTATTGGTGCCTCTTTACAGATGCTGTCTTTCTATCTCCCGTCTATATTGAATGCTCTTGCGTGAAGTCACTCTTATGAAGGAGCTAAGGGGAAACTGACTGTAAATGCAGATAATTTGTATATACCCTATGTAGAGGAACCATCTGCGCATGGAGACATGGATACTTGACTTTCTCTTCGCTGTTTGGGTGTTCGGATTGTCTACGGTTGATTAATTCTGATTTATTGGACTTTAAATGACGGAGCTTCTTGTTCACACTTCACAAACACATGTGAACATGAGAGATCGCACACAACGAGCATCGGCTCCATCAAGGGAAGGACTGAAAGATGGACAGTAGATAAAAGTAGTTTATCTGTGGTTTAATGACCCTTTTTAGCTTCTGCCGTCCCTTCCTTGTGCAATGCAATTACAGTTACTCTGCAGGTCGAGGCATATGAAATGAGGTTTCTAAATTGTTAGATGATAGTCGTTTATTAGTAATTGAAGGGTTAGTTTGTTCCTGAAGGAATTCTGTCATCATCTGCTAAACATTAAGAAATGTGTTTTTTGCTTCAGAATGCAAGTTTTTGGTCAGATTTTATTTTAAAAGGTTCTTGCTATTAACAAACCTTTAACTAAGACTTTTAGATAAATAAAGTATTAATTTGCTGGTTGTATTGTAAGGTAGTAGTTAGAATTGGGTTTTGGGTACAGGATAATGCTGAGTTCAGACTGAATGATTTTCAAAGTAGTCGTGTTATGGATGTTTTCACACTGCATGACTATCTGGGCTAGCGTTTCATCGGCGACAGGGGGTTTCACAATGCATGACTTAAAAATAGGAAGAATCGCCGAAAACCTTGACCAAACTGGGCTACGTCTCACAACCAAACACATGCGAGACTGACATGGAAACAACACAAGGTCTTGTAATAAATCTTTTGTTATTGTGAGAAAGAAGACTTTAGTCGGGTAGAAAATGTACTTATTTTCCACACCTTAGTTTGAAGGAAAGTAGCAATTTCTCTTCAACTTTTCTTCTTTTTTGGTTGTGGTATTGTTCAGATGACGCGCGGCATCAAACAGACATGGATGCTCTTGCCAAATTTTCTGTAGTTTTTCCTCAATTTCTTGGGTCCAAATAAACTGAAAATCCCAACATCCCGATGTTGTCCAGATAATTAGCATGGCAAATACCTCACGGGTGTCGACTCATACTGCGTGATTTTAGCCCTGATTTTTTACTCACCGACAGGTTTTGATAATTGCCTGAAATCACAGGTAAATCAGTGCTTGTTCACGCAATTAACAGTTACACCGTATGAACTATCAAGGGTGCGATATGAGAGAATCGTCAATGAGTTGCAGCCTCCCGTGAGATGTTTGGCATGCTAAATATCTGGAGCTGTCGGCGACGCAAATCATGTCACGTGAAATGTGTGTTCTGATTGAAAGCCAATGAGAGAGCAGCACTCACTAGTACCTGCAGGCCAGCGGGGAGAAGTTAAATTGCCAATTCTCTTCAAAAACCAGGTGAGCAACACAAGTACATTTTCTAAAGCTAAAGCCTTCTTTTTCCATTATGTAGCTAATTACAGAAGATATATTACATGACCTCGTGTTGTTTCCATGTCACTTCTCACATGTGTTTGGTTGTGAGACGTAGTTTGGACAAAGTTGTTGTCGGCGATTTTTCCTATTTTAAAGTCATGCAGTGTGAAATCTTCTGTCACCGATCCATCCTACAGTGTTAACACAGCACCGACAGAACGCTTACCCAGATAGTCAAACAGTGTGAAAACATCCGTGACATGGCTACTTTGAAAATCGCGCAGTCTAAACTTGGCATTAGGGATACGTTTAAGGTATTATTTAACAGAGAATATCTAAACCAGTACATTGTTTAAAAAAAATCTTGCTGCCTAAAATGCTTCATTTGAATCACGTGAGCTTTTCTGGCCATTTCAACTCAACATTAGTCAAACTGACCAAATTATATAAACTTTAACTTTATATAACTAAAACAAAATAAAAATTTGTTGAAGTAGCATTAAAACATTTGATTTGTTGAGTTTTTAGCATATATGTGTAGTTTTTTTTACAGTGTATCTAATGGTGGGAATTGGTGCTTATAAGTATGATCTTATTCTATATCCCTAATCCTGTCCAATACCTAATCCCAACTACAACAATAGTGGGAATTGGTACTTAAACTAAAGTAAACCAATTTGTTTTTATAAAATCAGAAAGATTTCTGTTCTTCCATCAAATAGTCTGTTTACCCAAAATGCTTCAAAATGAGGTTTTTTCAAGCATTCTGAAGAGACAAGATCACTTTATAGAATGATCTTTTTTCACATATAAACACTGATCAGTCAGCCTGATCTCACAAGGAAATGTAAGTATTTTATGTTTTGTCAGTTTAGTGGCTAATTCATATGAGTTCAGTTGTACGAAAATGTCTGATTTTTAAAAGAAGGCGTGGCACATAACCCCACCCCTAACCCCAACTGTCAATGGGATGAGCAAATCGTACTAAATTGTAAGAATTAGATTGTACAAATTCATATGAATTAGCCACTTAATCAAAAAGTTACAAATTGTTGTTAGATTGCGTTGCATTAGTGACATTCTTCAAGAACATACCTGATTGGTTTTTGTAGAAGCTCAGATGTGTTCTGTGACATACATGTATTAACTTCAATGTGCCATGTGACAGTCAAGATTGAATCTCATAGGTTCTCACACGTCAAGCAAGCACACTTTAGTTTCTGTAACCGAATTTGCTCTCTTATATGTGAATTAAAGGCCAAATAGAGAACAAAGTAAGCATATCTGTTCAGAAAACTTGAATTAAACCTAATTAATGTAAATTTTGAATGAACTTTTTTTGAGGCATACAAACTATCAGAAGAGTGGCAGAAATCTCTCAAACTTAATTAAAAATGTTTCAGATTAACAAATTTCTTATGGGGGTGGAACTGAAGAAATGATGACCAATTTTTTTATGGCAAACTAACCCTTTTATTATTAATATTTTGTTGTTATTATTATATAACTTATTGAAGGCCAAAGGTAAAATGATATATTATTATGTGCCAAAAGCAGGTGCCAGTACCATTTACAGTAAATATGTCAGCATTAAACCTAAATGTAATTCATTTCACTTATAGATCATTTAAAAAATGTTCTCTCTTTTTACCATTTGTTTAAACCAAATTTATTGGATATTGTGTTTTTTGTTGCTTTATTGTTCTTTTTAAAGTGAATATTTGTTTATGATGAACCAAATCGTTAGTTAAAAACAAGACCGGCATTGTTCATTGAGTCTGAAACATACAGTTTGTCGCAAATTGACGCCTCACCAAAGAAGGGATGGTATGTGTTTGGTATTCGATGTTAAAGCATGATCAAAAAGCACTTTCACTCCATTCAGCTCATTGCACATTGTTTCCAATAGAGGGTGCCAGAGGACTGTAGCGCTGTACACACAACAATCAGATTCAGATCGGTTTAAAACTACAAATGAAAATCTCTGCACCAAAGCGCATACGCTTTACTGTCGGCATGTTTCATATGCATTTGCATAAATATCCTTAAAATGATTGTAACAACCTTCTCTTGCCTTGACGTAATACTGAAATCAGCAGAAATCCAATAATTTGACATTAGCCCTGTATAGACTGAAGCTTTCCTGTACTGCCTTTCCACAAACGTGGGTTTGAATCTTACATTGTTGCATGCAATTTTGAAGAACACCCCTAAATGATGAAAGGAAGTGATGTCGAGAAAGAGTTGGAAATGATCTATATGTCTATGTGACAAAACTATCATTGTATTATATCAAATTAAAATGGTTCCTTTTGGAACACAAGGGTGTTTTGGAACACACAACTGTACTACTGTTTTGACTGTGTGATGTCATCGAGGATGTGCTGATATAAAGGAGACTGGGGTTAGCGGAAACACTTAACCCTTTTAACATATTTAGAATCTGAATCAAATGATTGTTTTATAAAACAGTCTTGACCTAAGATTTTGCAACTAAAAACAGACTGTATTTGATAAGCAGTGTATTATAGAGGGAATCTGGAAAAAAAAGCTTTACCATGGTTTTACTGCATTTGCTCCTTTTTTTAACAATAAAAAAAAATTTAAAATATAAAACACATGAAGAAAACTGATAGAAAGAAATCATTTTTTTTTTCCATTAATGATTAGAAATTTTATTTCTATAAATCAAATTTAGGGGCGATGCAGTGGCGCAGTAGGTAGTTTTGCTGGGTTGCAGGTTCGAGCCTTGGCTGGGTCAGTTGTCATTTCTGTGTGGAGTTTGTATGTTCTCCCTGTGTTCGCATGGGTTTCCTCCGGATGCTCCGGTTTCCCCCACAGTCCAAAGACATGCGGTACAGGTGAATTGGGTAGGCCAAATTGTTCGTATTGTATGAGTGTGTGTGTGTGAATGTTTCAAGGAGATGGGTAGCGGCTGAAAGGGCATCCGCTGCTGTGCTGGATAAGTTGGTGGTTCATTCCGCTGTGGTGACCCCAGATTAATAAAGGTACTAAGGCGACAAGAAATAAATCAAATTTATAAGCATTTATAATCATTCATTCATTTTCCTTCAGCTTAGTCCCTTTATTTATCAGGGATCACAACAGCGGTATGAACCGCCAACTTATCCAGCATATTTTTTATGCATTGGATGCCCTTACAGCTGCAACCCAGTACTGGAAAACAGCCACACACTCTCGCATTCACACACACTACAGCCAAGCTTATTCAATTCACCTATAGCGCATGTATTTGGACTGTGGATGAAACCGGAGCACCCAGAGGAAACCCACTCGAACACAGGGAGACTCTTTAAAGAAATGCCAACTAACCCAGCTAAAGGCTTGAACCAGCAACCTTCTTGCTGTGCGGTGACAGTGTTAACCACTGAGCCACCTCGCTGCCAGCATATATAGTCTAGGAAATGATTTCAGTTACATTGAATTTTTAGATATAACACTGGACCACAAAACAAATCATATACATTTTTTTGTGAAATTGGTATTTATTTCTCTGAATGCTGCATAATTAAGCTTTGCAGTGATGTACGGTTTATAAGTACATTATTTGGCTGAAATATGACTTTGTGAAATTCTGGAATCTGAGGGTTTAAAAAAATCTGAATACTTAGAAAGCTGTCTAAACTAAGTTTTTAGAAATGCTTATTTATTCATTCATTTTCAGCTTAGTCCATTTATTAATCAGGGGTCGCCACAGCGAAATGAACCGTCAACTTATCCAGCATATGTTTTACACAGCAGATTCCCTTCCAACTGCTACCCTGTACTGGAAAAGAAATGCTTAGGTTTTATAAATAAATTCAGTTTTGATATTCTTACAGTATAAAATGGACATTAAATCTCCTCATATGTAAATTAAATATCCGCATATAACATATTCTTTCAGTAAAATTATAATGATTCTTTGCATAAAAGAAAATTTTGTAATTTTGTACAATTGCCAGAAAGATACCCTTAAGGTAACCTAAGGTCCAGGGTCACAAACCCTAATTGCTCATGCTGTACAGATTTATGAAACCTAAATATTTATTTGTAAAAAAAGATGACCACTATTTAAAAAAAAAAATTAAATCAGTAGGCATTTGTATATTTATATATATTTTTTTAATTTGTCTCAAGAGTGCATGAGAAAAAAATAAATAAATATACACACACACACACACACACACACATATATATATATATATATATATATATATATATATGTATGTATGTATGTATGTATGTATGTATGTATGTATGTATGTATGTATGTATGTATGTATGTATATGTACTCTTTTAGTCTAAACTAGCATAACCACAGCTATAGAAAAACATTTGTTTTGGGATTTTGGACTTAAAACCTTTCTGTTATTGTGACAATATCTCCAGTCTTCTGTATTAAGGTTTGGGTGGAGTTTAATAAAAGCCAAAGACAAAGTTGCACTGTAAAAAATGCAAGGTTTTACACAATTCCTTCATGTTGTTCCAACAAAAATCGTTGGGTTAAAGTAGATAAAGTTATCTCAATTGTTTGGATTGAACAAAAGTTGATTGAACATAAAACAAGTTATCCCCCAAAAAACGTTAAATTGTTTTGACTCAGCTCATTATAAACTAGTAGTTAGAACAAGCAGCTAAAATATTTTTGAGTGTGATCTAAACGCTCATGATTAATCTAAATCACTTGAGCAATTTTTGTTTATCTGGATAAATATGAACTATCGCAGTTATTAAAGAAAATGAAACTCATGTCATCATTTTCTCACGCTTTAGAGTTTCTTTTTTTCTGTTAACCACAAAAGAAGATATTTTGAAAAATATTGGAAACCTGTAACCACTTTTAGTACTTGTTTTTCCTACTATAAAGCCTGCAGATTTCTACAAAATACCTTTAGTGTTTAACAAACTAATAAAGGTTTGGAACCACGTGAGGGTGAGTAAATAGAAGGTAAATGTTCATTTATGAGTGAACTATCGCTTTAACTTGGTCTAGATATTTGTCTTATTTTGTACAAAACTATAAGGGAAAAATGTGTAAAAGTTAACAGAACCACACTGATGTCAAACAAAATAAAAGCTTCCAGATCCGTGAGCTTTCTGTGATCTGCCAGGCAATCTAGATTAACCCATGCAGACATCTGGTTAATTTGTCTCTGTTTAAAGTCACATTGTGGGCATTCTTGAGCAGCAAAGGTTTCATTTACACACACAGATGGGGGAGAGGCTTTAGAGCATTCACTATCACAAAGGTGCCAAATCAAAGCCACTTCTGTCAGGAGCGGTGGGATATAAACAGCCGGGGGTCCATTCACACTGAGCTCAAGCAGAGCACGATCTTCAGTCACAGCAGCCTGTTATTTACACTGACCATTACGAGACTGCATGACTGTGAACTTGATGGGAGAAGGTCAGACCACTGTTCTCATCAACGGCCTGACAATTTACTGACAACTGTAAAATGTCTGCAAACTCAAGTCTTTGTTTAAAGTGCTTCCTCGACACCTCGGAAACAATGGACATCTTAAATTAGCATCCTGAATGCCGTTACATTAACATTTGAAGAAATGCAAAGCGCAGAGCTTCGGTTTAACATTAACCATTTGCTGAACTTCACACTTCTGTTAGGGCCTGTTTACCCCAAGTATTAAGATGCATCTTTTGTCAATCCGATTGTAAGTGAACGACTCTGTATACAAGTGTAAATATGAAATATTTTGAGCTTGTGCACTATTGAATACATTTGATTGGATTTTTTTTTGCTCCAATGTAATTAAAAAAAACTGCTACAAGTCATCTTGAAGGATTAACATCTGAAGTCATAAGACATGTCAATGTAATAGATTAACACAAAGTAGGTTGGCAGTTATCGGAGCAGAAATGAAAGCTGCTGCTCTCATATTGTTTTTTTCTACTACATTTGTATGTCATAATCTTAGATCAAAAGATCAGAAAAAGCCTTTACATTCTCTTAAAAACAAATCAGGAAAGTGGTTTAAAATTGAAACAAGATGAAAGTGACAGGTATTACTGTAAATAGGCAGATTAATGCTTGTGATGCTAAGTATAATGCATCGGGTGTAAACAGTTGGTAACAGGAGCTTAAACATAATGAAGGAACGACAAAACACAAGATTTTGATTTGCACAGTCGATCGTGTTTATTATTATTATTACACATGCTGGTCTTTATAGAACTGTGCGCTATATAAACATTATATACATTTGGTTCTTGTTTTGAAACTATAGGGATTTAGAGTGAATATAGCAGTGCCATTCTCTGCAAGAAAACAAGAATTTAGTTGGCAAATGTTCTGAATTCAGGATTTCAACATAAGGCATCAATTTTCCCTAAAGCAAAATAGAGAAAACAAACAACAGAATGTAAACAAAGGAAGGACAGTTTCACCAAATAACGAATACTTTTTTCTCATTTTGAATTAAATTGTCTTTAAATAAATGTGCAAGGGCATGAGGCATACTAAAATGCCTCTCGCACACCACTTGTGCTTTGCCCTGAAGTCTCTTTACAGTCTTTATAACATCAGTTTTGGTGCAGCACTTTACTCCAGTGTTTTCAGGAAACATACAGTAGTAGAAACAGGCCCATGCTCCCATCGCAACCATTTCACCACTGCCAAACTTCCAGACTCTAAAAAAGTTCTCTCTCTTAGCTCTTGTTCATATTGTTTTTAGTACTTGTGCATCTTTTACTCTCTCTTGATGTTGCTCAGCAGAGCATCAGTCCCGCTGTGAGGAGGCTGACTGGACCGGCTCTTCCGGCTCTGATGGGTCTTCACATGCTTGGAGAGATGATCGCTCCGCATAAACCGTTTTCCACACTGCTGACAGCCGAAACGCTTCTCCCCGGTGTGTGTACGGAGATGCCTCTGCAGCTCATCTGAACGCGTGAAGCTCTTCCCGCAGAAGAGCCAGTTGCAAATGAAGGGCCGTTCACCAGCATGCCAGCGCAGGTGCGCTTTGAGGTGAGAGGTTTTTTTATAAACCTTCCCACAATCTGGAATGTGACAAATGTGTAGTCTTTTCTTTCCAAACTCCAATGCAGCACCTCCGTTTCCTGTGGACTGGCAGTTTGGGCATTTGCATCGGCGACAGCGACGAGTAGAGCTCAACAGACCTTTGGAGGTTCCCTGCAGAAGTGCTGCAATTTGAGGCTGATGGCCCAAAACCAGCTGCCGTCCCAAGGAGAAAGGGTGCCCGGAGGGAGCGCTGTTACCCTGGGGGAGACTCCACCACTGCTGGCCATCCTCAACGTGACCTCCAGGCAGGTGAGCTCTTCCTGAGGGGTTTTGGAGGAAGCTTGGAAAGTTTTGACTGACGGCGTTGTGCTGCGTGTAGTATGGCGCATTCCCTTGCATTTTAACCGGGGAAAGCTCGAATGAATATGCAGACGGAGGCTCCGCTGGAGGAGTGAGGGGAAGCTCGTGGTGGTGATGATGGTGGTGATGGTGGTGATGGGAGTGCGAGCCCAGAGTGGGTTGCATGTGGCTGGGAAACTGCATTTTGGGCACGGTGAAGGTCATCTGGTGAGCGCTTAAGCTGGAGTTCGGGGCCACGTCGTTGCTCCAGAGCTGGAACATGCTGGATGCGGAGCCCACCGGACCCTCGTAAGGGAGCTGCGAGCCTTCCTGCCAAGCCTGACTGCATGTGGTGGCCAGAAAGGAGAGGGTGTTTGGACCACTTTCTGGAGATGAGCTGGGAGTGCGGTCCTAGGGGGAAGAAAACAAATATTTGCAAATAAGTCACATTTAATATTTTGAGTTGGAGATGCAAAAAGTAAAATATATTTAATTTCTTTCTTATTTAATATTAATTGTTAATAATCTTAAGTTTAATTTCCATTTTATTTTTTTTTTTATGTTAAATTATTTTTTGAAATGTAAAAAAAAATGGTATAATTACAAAATCAAAACTGAAAACAAGGCAGCTTACATCTATTTTATCAATTTATTTAGTAAATTAAGTTTATTATCTTACTATTATTTTGGAATTGTTTTACAATGATAAAAACTAAAAACAAGTTTGAAATTCACCTAATTTAAATGTTATGTATTATGTTAATCAGTATATTTAGAGTATAATAGTAGTTTAAGTTAAAATTTTTCAAATAAGGTAAACAATAAGATAAGATGACACCAAAGTAGCTTTTAAGATAATTTTAATCACTGTTCTAAAATTGTTCTCAAAAATCTTTTTTTTTAAATAACAAATGTTATTTCAATTTTGAACAAATGATAACTTGTGACTAGATAGATAGATAGATAGATAGATAGATAGATAGATAGATAGATAGATAGATAGATAGATAGATAGATAGATAGATAGATAGATAGATAGATAGATAGATAGATAGATAGATAGATAGATAGATAGATCAAAAAAATAAAAGTTACAAAGCAAAAATGTAATTCTAAGTTGTTGATGCGATTGTGCCAAATTGCTTTTATATAACTGAAGCAGAAAATGCACGATTAACAAACTGATGAGAAAAGTTTGCAGTACCTGTAAGAAATTGTGGAGGAAATTGTCCGCTCTGGATAAGGTTAATGCAGCCATGTGTTCACGGTTGTTTCAAGATATCCACACCTGCGTGAAGCGCGGCGCGCGGTGCGTAGCCGTGCCAAAGTCTCAGTGTGCGGGAACGAGGAGGCGCGCAAAGATCCTGTTGACCCCCTTACACAGCCAGGTGCGTACGTTCAGATATATCGCTGAAAAATCAATAATCCTTGGATTCTCTCTTCCAAATCCTGTCCTTTCTCGCCTGTGAGAGTTGTTGGCCACTCCGCGCTGTTGCTCCTGTTTTTCTGGGTCTCGTTTTCAAAAGCAGCGTCTTTCAAACCAGGTCTCTTCCTTTTGAAGTGCGACTGAAGGGCCTGTCGCAATAAGTCCTGAGGATCATTTCAAAGGCGGTCGGATTGCATCTTCTCTTTATAGGGAAAAGATCCTCTCGACGGGGTCTCTTAAGTATGTATCAGGAGGGCCAGTGAATGGAGGAGAGATACGGTGGGGGAATATTTGGGGAGGGCAATCTTTGGGAGATTAGGAAGAGGGGTGTGTATTATAACCTTCATTTCATTCTAATTTAATTTTGCCAAATGTTAACCTGTGAGAACCCCTTCCCTTTAGCGCTTCTAGGTGAGAAGAGTCTTAATATGACAGAGTTTGTTTACATGTATCTGATATTTACAAGTTTAACGACTCGTTCTTTAGTGACAAATTAAAAACTAAACAAACGGACGAGCTTGTTATAATCAGTATTTATAACATTTTTATTCAAACTAACACCGTTTTATTTAAGCCACACTTTCTTTTACACTAAAATAAATACTTTTCAATAGATTAAGTGCAATGAATCTCCAAAATCTTTACTTTTAAATTTAAGATTAGTTTATTTTATTGTAGTTTGATGCAGTCGTGCACTTCAAATGATAATGAAAATAGGTCTGTAACATGAATGTGGCATTCACGATTCACTATAGGCAAATACATTGTTGGTATTGTTAGGCCTCATGTTGGGTTTAAAGTGATACTAAGCTATTTTGTAAAGTGCGTTATGGATTTTGCTTTCACTAGGCCTGTATTTGATCCATATGAGCATCTGTGAACCTGCCTCTTTAGCTGTTATTAGTTGTAAGCTGGTCGTTCTAAAAGATGTCATATTAATGATGACGCTAAACGACATTCGAAAACGATCGAATTAAGCTATTCTTCTTTTCTCATTAATAAACGCGATATGTACCTCCATGCACATTCAGTAGTTCGCACTCTTAAGTGATTTTATAAATAAAGAGCCCTGCGTGATATTTTCACACTCCGGGTTCAAGTTAAGGGCGTCATCACGTTTAAAGGGATTAAATGCAGAGCATCCAAAGTTCATCTAACACTTTGAGCCTTTCTCTTAGAGAATTTACATTGAAGTCGGAAAGCCATTTAACATCTTAATACATAGAAAATCCTCACTGCTTTGTGTTGCCTCGCACCTCTAGTCGCATAACAATCGACCTTTGTCCCAGCAGATGCATCGCTTTAGTCTGCTAAAACATACCACAGTGATGGAGAATTAAAATGACACGTAGGAAACGTGCTTAACGTATAAATATGTCGTTTAATCAGTCAAAAGGATTAAAATGTAGATTATATATTTAGCATAGAAGGCTGTCTTTAAAAAAAATCTAGAAACTGTACAGTAATTTCCCCATTAGTTTCTCTTTGTAACAAGTTGGTACATTAAAAAAAATCTATTATTACTTGCTCAAACTATTATTTCAATAAAAAAATAAGCTAAAACAGCACAAATCTTGAGATTTCATTTGGACAACGTAATTGTTTTTGTGTTCAATCCACATAAATTTGTTAAAAGTGTTAAGTTAGCTTAATCGATTTGTGTTGGGACAACATAAATTAATTATTTGTAACCCTGCATTTTTTACAGTGTAGTTGCTGTGGAATAGAAAGAATACTGTAAAAAATGCAGGGTCACACGTAATTCATTCATGTTGTCCCAACACAAAGTGAAAAAGTTAACTTAACACTTTAACCAAATTTGTGGATTGAACATAAAAAAAATTAAGTTGTCCCAATAAAATCTCAAGAATTGGGTTGTTTTAGCTTATTTTAATTAAGTAGTTTGAACAAGTAAACATATTTTTTGAGTGAAGTTATGAAGTTTTTTTTGCAGTAAAAACTAAGCTATACTACAGTATTTATTACAGTTAATCAGTACACTACAGTTAATAGTACAGTGCATTTTACTATTCATTAACAAATGCTATAAAAATTATATATACACTGCAACATACTGAGTTCTACATAATTCCTTCATGTTACCCTAACTCAATTGGATTAAGTTAACGTAATGGTTTTTACACATTTAAGTTGATTGAACATAAAACAATTAGGTAAAAATACATGGGATTTGTGTTGGTTTAACTCATATTAAATAGGTAATTTGAACATGCAGAACAAGTCATTTTTCGAGTGTATACACGTAGTAATATAATACTTGTTATGGTAAAAAATACAGCACTTATAATAAATAACTATAGTATTTTTTTCATGTGGGATAAAAATTTATTTGGTCCTCAAATTATATTATCAACATCAATAGTGAAACACTTTTCCCTTTACAACTTATCATTTTTTAGCGTATTTTAGGGTATTTTATGCTTAATAATAATAGAGTTATAGTTTGCAAAGATTCCTCTGTCACTAAAGCAGCATCAAACACATTTTGTGTTTCTCAAGCACTTGAATTTGTCTCATAGTTCATTAAAACAACAAATGAATCCACATCTTTTAATAAATAGCAGGTACAAACAAACAAACCATCAACCTCCGTTCCCCAAAATTAACCTGCAAAATCACTGCTCTCTGTAAAAATCATGTTCGAGAAACTGAATTTTAAACACACCAGCACCTCCCTGCACTGTATGGGGGGCAATTAAGGTGCATAATACTAATAAAAGCAAATAACAGTAGAAAAGAAAGGGGGGAAACAGGTAGAGGACAGAAGTATAGCACATCAAGTATTAGGTGGCTTTACGTAGGGGAGGCTGCTTCTGTCTGCTTTATTACGGAGCAGAAGTTGTTAATTACCCAGATTCTTATTTCCTGTCCCCTAAACCCCCCTCCGCCACCCCCTGCACACCCCCACTCCTCTCACTGCCTCCCAGATGAGTGTCTTTGAAGTGCAAACTACGCTCTCCTCACTTTGAACTGTGCAAACAATGCTCCAGTGGTTGTGCTTACCTTCCCCATGTTACCTCATTTAAATAGACCTGGATACGGCTTACGCGCTTTTCAAGGGAAAACTCATTTCCAAAGCAAGCGCAGATCCCAGCCTTCATTAGGCAGCTGTAAGAAATGGCAGGCAATCAGGACAACTGCCTTTAACTGAGGTTTTAGGTGGACAAACACTATTTCCTGGGCATGCTTGGTTTAGTGCATCCTTACAGGCATTTGTTTTGGGTTCTCTGTTTTGGGACCTGATATTAAATTATTTCAAAATTGGGGTTTGAATTGGGATCTTTCTTTTCTTTAAAAAAATTGGGGTGAGGGATGTTTCATGTGGTATACCTTTGCTAATTAATTCAATTAATTCAATTAGTCAATATTTTAATATTATATTTATTTGAGACTGTGTAAGGACTGTGTTAAGCTGCTTTGACACAATCTACATTGGAGAAGCGCTATAGAAATAGACAGAAACATGAAATAAACTAAATAAAAAAATAGTTTTAATATGATTTAATGATGTTAATGATTTATTGGTATAAATAATATAAAATTATTAAAAATATTATTTGTTATTGAGAGAAAATAATTAAAAGTAAACAAGACAAAAGGGGATATGGGACGTGCTAAAATACATTGTTAAATCAATACCATTATCAAAAACAATATTGTTCTTATATATAAGTTATATAATGAAAATGAAATTAATAATGAGAAATATTATAAATTATTAATATTATTAAGTACTCACATTTTTATATTAAGTAATATAGGCTGATCATCATACAATATATTGTATACTTTTATTATAAAGATTATATTATTTTTCATTATGTTATTACAGATGACAGCTTTTAAATAATGGTATAAATGATTAGTATTTTACACCCCGAATCTCATTTCTTACAATTTATAAAATCATGTAAGTAATATTTTCTCTCAGAAGTATACAGAATATTATTCAGTTTATTTGTAATGTATTTTATCATTAAGTTAAATTAGTATTAGCGTTTAATTAGCAAGGTGTTTTAAGTCACACATATTTCATATTGAAGTCAGAATTATTAGCCCCCCTGAATTATTTTTCCCCTGTTTATTTTTTCCCTAATTTCTGTTTAATGGAGAGAAGATTTTTTCAACACATTTTTAGAAATAATAGTTTTAATAACTCACTTCTAATAAGTGATTTATTTTATCTTTGTCATGATGACGGTAAATATTATTTTGCTAGATATTTTTTAAGACTTCTATACAGCTTAAAGTGACATTTAAAGGCTTAACTAATTAGGTTAACTAGGCGGGTTAGGGTAATTAGGCAAGTTATTGTATTCAATTCACCTTTATTTGTATAGTGCTTTTACTAAGTAGATTGTTTCAAAGCAGCTTCACATAAATGGTCATAGTAAATTGGAATAGTGTAGTTCAGTTTTTTTAGTGTTTAAGTTCAGTTCAGTTTAGCTCAGTTCAGTTTGGTTTAAAATCGCTATTGAGAGTCCAAACACTGAAGAGCAAATTCATTGATGCGTAGCTCTACTGATCCCAAACCATGCAAGCTAGAGGTGACAGCGGAGAGGGAAAAAAAACTTCACCGATTGGTGAAAGCGAAGAAAAAAAACCTTGAGAGAAACCAGACTCAGTTGGGCACGATCATTTTAATTTCTCCACTGGCCAAACGTCTTGTGCAGAGCTGCAGTCTCAGTGGCGGAGGCTGGAAGCTGGCCTCAGCGAAGACTCGTGTGTCCCTGAAGCGTCACTGGAATCAGTCTCATGCTCTCCACTCCTTTATGACCACCACAACAGCTGCTCAGGATAAAGCCTGGTCCAGGATATGGAAACCTTGGGATCATCTCGTCGCTGGTCTTAGATCGAATCAGTGACTCTGCATAGTCTGAGGGCCTCGGAAAGAGTATACCCAGGTGGAAATGAAGAATAAAGAGAATTATTAGCCTAGCTGCTGTTCATAGTGTATATAAACAAGATGTAGAAACCTGTGTGGAAACCCACTAAGTGATGCATTGAGTGTATGCTTTACTAAACAGATAGGTCTTTAATCTAGTTTTGAATTAGGAGAGTGTGTCTGAGCCTCGCACATTATCAGGAAGGCTATTCCAGAGTGTAGGAGCCATAAAGGAGAAGACTTGACCTCCTTTACTCGACTTTGCTATTCTAGGTACTACCAGAAGCCCTAAGTTTTAAGATCTTAAAGAGCGAGTTGGATTGCAGCCAGACAGAAGGTTGGTTAGATAAACAGGAGCTAGATTATTTAAAGCTGTATATGTAAGAAGCACTATTTTAAATTCAATACGAAACTTAACAGGCAGCCAGTGTAAGGAGGATAAAATTGGGTGATATGATCATATTTTCTAGACCTGGTAAGAACTCTAGCAGCTGCATTTTAGACTAATTGAAGTTTGTAGTGCATTACAGTAGTCCAGGCTAAAAGTCATAAAGGTATGGACTAGCTTTTCTGCATCTCGGATGGATAGCATACTTTGTAATTTAGCAATATTTCTCAGATGAAAGAAGGCAGTTTTTGTGATATGGGATATATGATTTTCAAAAGTTAAACTGCTGTCTAATATGACACCCAGTTCTTATATAGTAGTGCTAGTGCTAACGCTAACTTTGCATCCCTCTAATTGTAGATTGACTTGCGAGATCTTCTGTGTACAGGATTTAGGCCCAATAAGTAATAATACTGTTTTGTTTAAGTTTCAGAGAAGAAAATTGTTGGTCATCCAGTCTTTAACATTTTTAATACACTTAGTTAGCTTGGACAGTTCAGACATCTTATCAGGTTTAGTTGAAATATATAACTAAGTATCATCTGCATACCAGTGAAAGCTGATCCCATGTCTTCTAATAATGTCTCCCAGAGGTAGCATGCAAATTGTAAACAGCAAAGGGCCTAAAACTGATCCTTGAGGCACCCCATACTTTACTGGGCTGACTTGTGAAAGCTGTCCATTAATATTTACAAACTGGTAACGGTCAGTTAAGTATGACTTAAACCATTGTAGAGCCTGTCACTGGACACCTGTAGACTTTAAGCGATTTATTAGGATATTGTGGTCAATGGTGTCAAATGCCGCATTAATATCGAGTAGAACTAATAGCGAGATGCACCCTTGGTCAGCAGCTAAGAGTAGATCATTGGTTATTTTCACTAATGCGGTTTCTGTAGTGAGATGAGCCCTGAAACCTGACTAAAACATTTCAAAAACATTGTTGGTCTGCAGAAAGGAGCATAATTGGGTAGAAACAACTTTTTTTCTAATATTTTAGACATAAATGGTAGATTTGAAATAGGCCAATAATTAGCTAAGTTGCTGGAGTCCAGTTGGGGTTTCTTAATGTTGGGCTTAATAACAGCTAACTTTTAAAAATTTGAAACATGGCCTAAAGATAAGGAAGAGTTGATAACACTAAGAAGAGGTTCTCCTATGTATAACTATAGGTTGTTCTGTAGACTATCAAAAATATAGCTTAAAGGAGCTAATAATTTTGACCTTAAAAAGTTTTTTAAAAAAACTTAAAAACTGCTTTTATTCTAGCTAAAATCAAAAAAAAAAAAAAAAAAACTTTTTCCAGAGGAAAAAAATAACAAAGGGGGGGCTAATTATTCTGACTTCAACTCTATAATAAATTTAAAAATATAATATATATAAACATATCTTATGTAATTTAATCTATTTAATATCTACCATTTTCTCAAAGTATTTTTGTGTACTTTAAATTATGTAGCTTAAAAAAATTTAAATAATAACTGTTGATTAAATCTGAAATTTATCACATTCCCATTTGTTTATTCAGTTTAAAACCTAATTTTGAATTAAAATACACGTCTAATTTATAAATAAAGCTCTATATTCTATATAGATTTATTTGAATTTGATCATCAATATTTTACAATTATTATTGATCCAGACAGCAAGAGTCTTACTTTTTTCTCCATCACAAATGCAAAATCCCCTCATTCAAGGATCAATGTCCTCATAAAATCAACAAAACAATGGCAGGCATGTTGTCAAGCTGTTTTTTAGCATGTCTGGAGGGCAGTTTAAGAGTCTCAGATCGCTAAATTGTCCCAGCTGTCTTGACCATCTGCACTGCAAACAGCCAGCCACAAGCTTTTGTACTGCTGGCCATCTCCAAAAGCCAGTTTACAGCCCCACATGGACTAAATGACTCTCCAAACCCCCAACTTGACAAATGTGGCATAATAGATGAGACAGAGTGCATGTAAAAACCTGCTGCCCCCTGCATCTTTCCAGCTAAAACACTAATCAATGCAATTAGGAACAACACTGTTCACTGTTACCACCACTGTGTCAAGGAATGCTGAAGATGCTGAGCTTTAGGCCTGGCCTTACATATTGATACATTTGCAAAAATATTTTATTTAATTGGAATAAGCTTTCACTTTAATTGTCACAAATTGTCCTTTTTAGTCTAAAAACTCTACTTTTGGTTCTAAATATGGATTAACCCAATTTCTTTTTTAAATTAGTCCATATTTTACCCAAATTTGGCTTAAAAGGAGCATGTGTGGTTCATAGAATGGATCTTTAAAACACTTATTTATTGAAAAAATTACAGAAATTTCATATGTACTGATGAATTTGCAGAAATATTTGATTTAAGTAGAATAAGCTTTCACCGTAACTGTCCCAATTTGTCTTTTTTACTCTGAAAACTTTGAATTTTGGAAAAATATGGGGTTACATTTTTTCTAAACAAATTTAACACAACCATGGAGTTAGTTCATGGGTAACCCAAATTTGGGTTAAAAAGAAACATGTAAGTGGATCTTTAAAACACTTCCTTATTGACAAATTTGCAGAAATATTAGTTTTAATTGGAATAAGCTTTCACTGTAATTGTCACAAATTGTCTTTTTACTCTAAAAACTTTAAATTAGGGTAAAATATGGATTAACCCAGTGTTTAGGTTAAGATTGTCAAATTAAATTTAACACAACCATAGAGTTGGACTATATTTTACCCAAATTTGCATTAAAAAAGCATGTAAGATTCCTAGAATGGATCCTTAAAATAGTTCATTATTGATAAATTTGCAGAAATATTTGATTTATGGGAATAAGCTTTCACTGTAATGGTCACAAACTGTCTTTTTTACTCTAAAACTTCAAATTTTGGAAAAAATGGATTAACTTATTCTTTGGGTTAAATTTTTTTCACATTAAATTTAATACAAATGTGTTTAAAAGAAGCATGTACGATTTGTACTCAGACTCATTGTGAAAATGTACCGATATAGACGTTTCTGGAGATTGCAGAGTACATCCCAAGAGTTACGTTTTTGCCATTTTTGATTTCGCGAATCCACCAAAGGCCGATGTGTATGCTTTTCTCAAATTTCTCTTGCGAGTGCCATCTGTGTCTGCTGTTCTTGAGTAAATCCACTAGAGGCCGCTGTCGACTAACTGACTGACTGACCGATCGACTGACTCACCCTCCTCCTTCCCTAAACCCAATCAATAGTGTTTTCAAAAGCACCAATTGACCAGCGCTCACCCACTTCCCTAAACTCAACTGACAGTTTTCAAAATCCAGGAAAGATGCATTAACTTATAACTTAATAATTGCCAATTAAAATTGTGAGTTACATTAATATTGCTGAGATTTTGTTGAGGATTTTTAGGTTCCTCCATGCAGATACTTCTTGAAACCTTAGATTTATATTTGTATATAAACATTTGTGCCTCAAATGTTTGTAGTCGAGGAACCTGAATATATGACTTATTATTTCTATATTGTTATTATTTCTAACACAATCTGAGTATTGGTGGCTATTCTCAATTAAGAGCAGCGTTAGAGATGGCTTTTGTGCGTACTTAAAAAAAATCATACATTTTCATACGTTTATGGTTAATTGTGAGTTTTCATAATTTAATTGATAATTGAAGTGCTGTGGTTAGCATGTTTACCTCATAGTAAAAAGGTTGCTGTTTCAAGTCCTGGCTGGATCACAAAAAAGTGCAGAAATAAAGCAAGTGTCTAATTTAATTATTCAAATAACTTGACAAAAATGAGAAAAGTAATACAAATTCAAAGTATGGGTAAAGTAGTATTTCACTGGCATTCAGCATAACAGAAATATTAATGTATGAAACAATATGCACTGTAAAAACTTAATAATTAATAGGTAATGACAACAATTGTGTTTGTTGATTATACAAGATGTAATCTAATTTAATTATCAAGATTCAACTTGTGTTTTAATTACTCATTCATTCATTCATTCATTCATTCATTTTCTTTCAGCTTAGTCTCTATTCAGAGGTCATCGCAGTGGAATGAATCGCCACTTATCCCGGCAAATGTTTTACGCAGCAGATGCCCTTCCAACCACAACTCAGTACTGGGAAACACCCAGACACATTATGGCCAATTTAATCTTTGGACTGTGGGAGACTGTGGACACCCGATGGTAACTCACACGAACACATAGAGAACATGCAAACTCCACACAGAAATACCAACTAGTCCAGCTGACACTCAAACCAGCAACCTTCTTGCTGTAAGGCGACAGTGCTAACCACTGATCTAATGTGCTACTGTTTTAATCAGTTTAATGTAATGTCATTTGAAATGACTTGTAAGGTAAATTTGCTAATGTGATGTGAATTTTACTTAAACAGTGTGGATAATGTATTATAATTGATCAAAAACTTATTGCTGATAAATTAGTAAATCCCACTAGTTGACAGATAGTGACAAATATTAAACATAGTTAGTGTAATCACAATTTATTTGTCATTTGATGCTTAAATATTCATTCATTCATTTTCTTTTCGACTAAGTCCTTAGTTATTAATTAGGTGCCACCACAGCGTAATGAACTGCCGATGCTTAAATAATGTTCTTAAATGTACAGTAATCAAGTTATTATTGTTCATAAAATGCCTGCCCATATATATATATATACATTTATATATATATATATATATATATATATATATATATATATATATATATATATATATATATATATATATATATATATATATATATATATATATATATATATATATATATATATATATATATACAACTAAGGTCACTGGTTTGAGTCCTGGTTAGGTCAGTTGGCATTTCTGTGTGGAGTTTGCATGTTGTCCTCATGTTCGTGTGGGTTCCCTCTTGATGCTCCGGTTTCTTTCACAGTCTAAAGACATGTTCTATAGATTAATTGAATTAACTAAATTGCCATAGTGTATGTGTGTGAATGAGTGTGGATGGATGTTTCCAAGTACTGTGTACCAGCTGGAAGGGCATTTACTGTGTAAAACATATGCTGGATAAGTTGGCGGTTCATTCCGCTGTGGGACCCCAGATGAATAAAGGGACTAAGCAAAAGGAAAATGAATTAATGAATTAATGAATTAATGAATATATAACAACTGTATTACACTAACAAAGAAAGAAAGATTAACTAATCACACAGTGAGTGCATAGAGTGCATTACTGCTGATCAAGCATTACTCGAACATGTTTGAATCTTTACTTTTAAAATTAAAAGCTCAAGCAAAAGTGAAAGCTTGAAAATTCAAGTTAGAATAGTAACAGTACAGTATGAAAGGTTCAGACGTGATGCTGTAAATGCATGAAAGAAAAGTTAAAAATGTAATTCTTGCATATATGAAATGTTTTTTGCATTTGTCCATTTGCATTAATGCTAGGTGGAATTCCATCAATTGTGTGTGAAAAGGAAAAAAGCGGCAAAATCCTCTTGTCAGAGAAACTTTTATCATTACCAGGGGCACTTAAAGTTTGTTTGCATTTTGTTTTTCAGTACTCTTAACAACTTCAGAAGTCAGATCACAGGAGCCTGTGATCAAAGCAGCTTTCGGTTAGTTCAGGAAACACAGGAGCTATAGCTCACGCTTTGATATTCTACATCAATATTTCAATTCAACAATCGCTTGACATGCGCCTGCACTCCCCGAGACGAAAGACGAAAGGAAAGAGTGAAATGGAGGGGGAACTGGAACTGTGTATAAACCAGACTGAAGACTTTACAGCTAGGAACAACTCTCTTCCTCAGCCCTGATCTGCCTCGTCTGTCATTTAAATACACACTGACTGCTTAATCCCACAGCAACAATGCATGGCAAACCGGAGCGTTTTGGGGCTTTGACCCACACAAAGTCACGTGATCAGCCCTGAAAGTTGCCATCTGAAAGAAATTTGTTCAGTCTTCCGGCTTTGAAGACTCCTTCAGCACTTTGAACTCTCACATATTGAAAAGACGTCCTGTTTGAAGACCAGACGTTCAATCTCAAGCACTCGGTTTCACTGGAAGAAGGACTATTCAAAAGTCTGGCTGGGGTCAGTAAGATTTTAAAACAATTCTTGAAAGATGCATTGACTTGATGACAAAAGATGCTGATCAACTTTTTGTTCATCAAATTATCCCGAAAAATGTTTTAGGGCAAAATATAACATAATAGTATATAATATAGGTGACGCGATGGTGCAGTAGGTAGTGCTGTCGCCTCACAGCAAGAAGGGTGCTGGTTCAAACCTCGGCTGGGTCAGTTGGGCTTTCTGTGTGGAGTTTGCATGTTCTCCCCGTGTTTGTGTGGGTTTCGTTCAGGTGCTTTGCTTTCCCCCACAAATCCAAAGACATGCAGTACAAGTGAATTGGGTAAGCTAAAATTGTCCGTAGTGTATGAGTGTGATTGATGGTAGTGTATAGATATTTCCCAGTAATGGTTTGGAGCTGGAAAAGCATGCTGGAAAGGAATGTGCTGGATGAGTTGGCGGTTCGTTCTGTTGTAGCGAACCCAGATTAATAAATAAGGTGACTAAGCCCAAAAGAAAATGAATGAATGAGTAATAATATAATATAATATAATATAATATAATATAATATAATATAATATAATATAATATAATATAATATAATATAGTTTCCAGTGATGGGTTGCAGCTGGAAGGGCATCCGCTGTGTAAACCGTGTGCAGGATAAGTTTTCGGTTCATTCTGCTGTGGTGACCCCAGATTAATAAAGGGACTAAGATGAAAAGAAAATGAATGAATAATTATAATATAATATAATATAATATAATATAATATAATATAATATAATATAATATAATATAATATAATATAATATAATAAGCACACTTTTAAATGTATTATTTGTAAATATTTTTGCTGCTTGTTCAAACTGCTTATTTTATATGAGTTTAACCAACATAATTCTTTCTGGTGGGACAACTTCAATCAACTTAAATTTGTAAAAACAATCAAGTTAACGTAAGCTATTTATGTTGGGACAACATAAAGCAATTGTGTGGAATACGGAATTTTTACAGCTCAGTGCAACCTATTTCAGGGTCAACAGTAAGAAATCAGCATATCACAATGAATATTGAGGGATCATGTGACACTTGAGTATAATGCTAAAAAATAATTTTCATTTCCGTTGTTTAAATTTTGAATATATGGAATTTTAATACTGATATGAATCAATGTTGATTGACTAAATATTGAATAGCACTACTTTCATACAGTGGTTTAAAAAGTTACTAATATTTCACAATAGCCCTCTTTTTTGCTGTATTTTTGTTGTATTTACAGTTTTTCTCAATTGCTAAAACACTAAAACCCATTGGCTGAACTAAGTTCTCGGTGGCCTGACCTGATTTAGCTAATTGTGCAGTCTGTTGTCAATACCTTAAACCATTTCACATGGTAAAACAGATCTTACTTAGACTTTTCGGCAAAACTTTAAACACATTCTCATTTTCAAAACACATTCTGCACTCTAATGCACATGACATCCATTCTGGAACACAAGTAGCAACAATCAATATGAATAAAGAAAATATGTCATTGATTAAACACATCCACTCAAAGTTGATGTCACGTTTTTCAAATGATATATGACACAACCGATATAAGTAAACATGTTGTTGAAGATGGGAAGGAGAGTGTCTAAGCATGCTTAGAAGTAACAATGTGAGGGGATGAGTGAAATGGGGAGTTTATGAACTTGAACCTCCCTCCATACTCGCTTTTCCTGAATCCGATTGAGGAGTTTTATGGAAAGTGATAGACAACCCTACACCAGACTAGATTTTCTGCAAGTCGTGGATTTAGCATGTGGTGATATGATGAATCAAGTCAGGGCTGTATACGGCACACAAGAGGCTTCTTCCCCTTTTGGTTCAGGAGAGATATTATTGCATTGTGTGTGATGTCGATGAATTATTTTGGCCTGACTCAGCCCAAAGACAAAAGCTAACCTATCATGTTTCCACCTTTGAGTTTAGTTCCATTTAGTATTATACTGTAGTACAGTGCATTGTAGGCTCTATACCATACAATGAACTGATTATATGGCCCTGAACATTGAAATTAGAAATGGACTTCTCTCTGAGAACTATGTTTTGAAAAATGTGTTTCCTGTTTTGTGTTGTATTGTTTACTTTGCTTGATTTTGGATGTCATTTTGATCATTTTGAGAGCAGTGCTTGATTTTGAACACAAAAGTTTTAAAAAGCTTCATTTTGCAAGAGAAGTCAGATGTTTTATTTAATAGTGCTTGAAGATGAGGATTTGTGTTTCAGAGTGTAAGAAAATGGGGAAATTGTGTTTTAGCAATTGAGAAAAACTGTAAATAATTGCACCCTGGATGAGCATGAGAGTCTTTCATAAATCCCACTGATGATGATAAAGTGAAGTTGTTTGATTCTTGTACGATGTTTAATTCTTACAATGAGAAAGAATTATTAAAAATTATAGAAAGTGAAAAAAACTTTAATTTTTTTAGAATTACTATCATAATTTGAGAGAAACTGTTGGTTTCTTGATGTCTGGAGTGTATTATTTTATTAACAACTTTCAATTTAAGCACAAATACCTTTTTTCCAATGTGGATTTTAAATCTGTAGTACTTTTCTTTTACTCTGACACTTATTAAAATGCACTGAACTCAAACACAGCAGATGTTGGTGTGTGCAGATACCATTTCTGAAATTGAAAATGAATTATTACTCATTTACGGTGCGAGCGGGGTATTGTTTATTTATGGATCATGTTCTTTTAAACCCCTTAAAGACTAAAGACTAATTCCCCAAAATAGCTGTCAGACTTAGGCAACATAATATAAATAATATACAAGCCCGGCTGAAAACAAAAGGAAAGAACAGGCGGATTATCAATCAAATACACATTGCACACAGAGAAAACAAAAGAAAATAAACAGTGAGAACACCTGACAATGTCGAGTTAATGTGGGTATTGTGAAGCTCATGGACCCCAGCCAATTTCCTTAGAAGCTCAGAATTACACGTAAATGACATGTCAAGCTTTGATAACTGTGTACTAATTACACGTTTGACTGCTGTATCTCAGTTTGAGTACATGACGGAAAGATTTACTCTATGGAAATCACAAATAAGGGCTTTTCAAACTTGAAATGGTTGAGGCATTGTTCTAAACCCTGCATCTGGATGTTTTCTTGGTTAACATTATACACTTTTATAAAAATAATTCGTAATATTCATAAACTGCAATTTCTACATCTCTGTTTGCTTATTTGCATTGCCATTTAGTGAAGGAATCACGTGAGCCTTTAACATGAATGGCACATCCCAGTTTTATGCACTTTTCTGTGCTAAAGTGGTGGATCAGGCATGCACTTGATAAAAGTCTAGATACCCTGGTAAAATTTTACAACAGTATTAATACTTAATTAATACAGTAATAATTACCAGTATACTTCTATATTTATTTCTTTCTAAAGCAAATTATTTAGCATGCTGGGATCAAATAACACGCTTTGTTTGGGTAAATCTCTGCGTAAAAACTGGTTAAAATGTATCCTGCATTACTAGTTATATATGCATGTATTTGTATGTTATTTATTTACAAAAAATGCACTTGATTCAAGTTTTATTTGTGTATGTCAATCTTATATATAGTTGAAGTCAGAATTATTAGCCCCACCTGGATTATTAGCCCTCCCTGTTAATTTTTTCCCCAATTTCTGTTAAACGGAGAGATTTTTTTCAACACATTTCTAAACGTAATAGTTTTAATAATTTATTTCTAACAACTGATTTATTTTATCTTTGTTTATCTTTATTTGACTATATATTTTTCAAGGCACTTCTATAAAGCTTAAAGTGACATTTAAAGGCTTAACTAGGTTAATTACGTTAACTAGGCAGGTTAGGGTAATTAGGCAAATTATTGTATAAGGATGGTTTGTTCTGTAGACTATTGAAAAAATATAGCTTAAAGGGGCTAATAATATTGACCTTAAAGTGGTGTTTAAAAAAATTAAAAACTGCTTTTTTTCTCGCCAAAATAAAATAAACAAGACTTTCTCCAGAAGAAAAAAATTTATCAGACATACTGTGAAAATTTCATTGCTCTCTTTAACGTCATTTGGAAAAAATTTTAAAAGAAAAAAAAAATCAAAGGGGCTAATAAATCTGACTTCAACTGTGCTTAAGTGTTTCCAGCTTTCAAACTTATTTGTTTAATTCTGAATAGAGATTTTTACATATTTATTATTGGTTAAATATGTTTAACAAAATGTATACACTTAAATATTAAAATATTCTCTTTTGTGCTTTCTTCTCACTGTTTTTACACCAGTGGGCCCAATTTTATTTAATTTCACCTGGGGCCCCACAACCCTACAGGCCGGCACTGCAACTACACTGTAAAAAAGTATATGAACAATTAGTCATGACAGCACACGTTTTTAGTTCATTGTTACTTATTAAAAAAAGTTAATCGTGTTCTAACTTAATTTTATAAGTTAAGCAAGCTGTTTTAAGTCAGTCTAACATGATATAAGTTTAATGGACTCGCAAGGTTAATTTGATTCATGCATCTTAAAAATTTAAGGCTACCCCACAGTGTAGCATGTACAAAATAGGATTTAGCTGGGGTTTCTAATTAAGAAATTCATACACTGTGAAAAGCTACTTTACGTAAATACTGTAAGAGAGAAATCCAATTTCCCTAAAAGCAGTAAGTTGACTTTCCTCTAAAAAACAATAAATCCACTAACATTTTTATACACATTTGACATGCTTAATAACTTTAAGACATTTTTTCTAAGTAAAGTCAATTAAAAGCTTTAAAATCATTAGGTTTACTCACTTTTTAGTATAGTCAACTAATTGCTTTTATACAGTATACAGGTGCAGATTAAATGTAAAGGTAACAACTCATCGTATTCCAAAATGGGGTTTCATAAGTCAACTTAAAATGACTCAACCTGTTTAGAAATGACATGTTTAAAACTTTCCTTTACCCAGAGTTGGTTGCAATGTCCTACTTACAAAATATTATTTAAAAGGACTATACGATTTTCAATAAACCTCTACAACTGTAGCTTTTCACAAATATGTACTGTAAAATCTCAGTTGTGATGATATCAGACTGAATGATAATGAAGTAAGGCTCATCCAAAGTTTAAACTGGACATATCATATAGGGACTGGGAATATATATATTGAGAGAAAAAAAAACTGTCTAACCACCAATCAAAGCCAATCTTACCAGCCCAGGTGCAGGGTATTTTGTTTGGTTAGAGTGGTTACATTCTGAGTTTAAGCGATGTAGATCACAATAGTTCATGCATTCTGAGACAAGCTGTTGAAATGGAGATGACATTTGCTTCTGACTCTGATGACATTTACATAGAAGAGAGTGATGACTTCAGCATATTTTTTTACGTGTAAAAATACCAGTATGTTTCTTTAAATGTATGCAGGTGCTTCTACATGCCTACCCCATAAATTTGCAAGTGCAAGCCAACCAAATCTCCTTAAAAGTGCCTAAAATGCTTTAGTTTAATTTTCCAAGTGCATTGTAAATATACTTTAGCATATACAGTACTCTCAAAAATAAATATTATAAAAATAAATATTAGTGTAATGGTACCATTTCAAAAAGTACGAAAGTGTGAAATTTTTAAAAATGACATTAGCTTGTTACCTAAAATAATACATTTGAATAATATTTTGTAGTTTTCAGTAATAAAGTTGAAAAACTTTATTATTTTAAATGTAGTTTTCATTAAAATTATTTATTTAAGTTGCTCCAATGGTTGAATTTTGGGTCCACATTTATTTCTCAAAGATACACTTTTAGACCGTTACCTTTTTAGGTACTAATATGTACACTTAAGGTAGTAATATTTACATAATAGGATGCATATGTGGTGCTTCTAAAAATGTACCACAGCAATGACAGCTTTTGTTCCTTTATTTCTGAGAGTGTAAGTGTAATGGAATAATTCACCCCAAAATTAAAATCTCATTGTTTAATCACACTCATGCATTCCAAAAAATATGCTGTTGTATATCCCCATACTAAAATCATTCACAGATCTGAGTCTGCAATCACTACGAAAGAACAAATCACCCAAAAATCACAATTCTTTACAGATATTGTGTTTATTTTTACACTGTAAAAATAATCGTAAATTAATTAATTTTTTTGTGATTCATGTTTTTATTTTTTATTATTTATGCTTTTGAATCACATTGTGACACTTTGATCTTTCTTCTGACAACTTTTAATCTTAAAAAGTTGGAAAAGGTGAGTTTTATGAACATTTCTAATAGTTTAAAGGGATTTATTGTCTGGGTTGGTGTTGTATTTTATGCTCCAAAAACATTGTACTCAGCTGCCAGTGCATTTTCTGTTATTTTACAGATTCACTTATTTATATATTATTTCTTATATATTATATTATTATTTAAAATGACTAAAATGTCAATAAAAGTCACTTAGTTAAACTGTAGAGTTGAATTTTCTACATTAAAAGTTGACAGATCAGAGATCAGCAATTGACAACTGTAAATAAGCAGAAAACACAAAATACATAAACAACAGCATCATTAACTTTAACTTAACATAATAAAGGTTTTAACATTATTATTATTAACACAGCACAAATTAACTTACATTCATTAGTGTTCAGGATGTTCATTGTTTACTATTGCTCAGATAATTTAAAGGATTATACACCTTAATGAAGAATGAAAAAGAAATTTGAAATAAGAAATGTATTTGCTTGTGGCTAAGTAAATGATATTAGCAGTTTCATGGGTGGACTATTGCTTTAAATGAACTGCAAAACCCCTTTTAATTTTTAAAAAAATATTTCCCAAACAATGTTTAACAGAGCAAGGACATTTTCACAATATGTCTAAGACTATTTTTTCTTCTGGAAAAAGTCTTATTTGTTTTATTTTGGCTAGAATAAAAGCAGTTTTTATTTTTTGTAAAAAAAAAAAAATTTAAGGTCAAAATTATTAGCCCCTTTAAGCTATATTTTTTGATAGTCTACAGAACAAACCATCATTATATAATAACTTGCCTAATTACCCTAACCTGCCTAGTTAACCTAATTAACCTAATTAAGCCTTTAAATGTCACTTTAAGCTAGAAGTGTTTTGAAAAATATCTAATAAAATAGTATGTCCTGTCATCATGGCAAAGATACAATAAATCAGTTATTAAAAATGAGTTAATAAAAAATGTTTAGAAATGTGTTGAAAAAATCTGTTTTCCCTTAAATTGAAATTGGGGGAAAATGCACAGGGGGGCTAATAATATAGGGGGGTTAATAATTCTGACTTCAACTGCATGTGATAATAAAAACAAACACATGCATTTAAATTTCTAACTACCTAAGGCTGAGTAAACAGTGATGGAACTTTCGTTTCTGGGTGAAGTCTCTTTGCTCAGACCCCCTCCTCTCGCCTGTATATCTCAGGCCATATGCGGCCTACTCATCCAATGCATTAGTGATGAGCCGGTGGCAGAGTCTCTGCTCACAGATGTAGATTTATTTGTGTTTGCACACCTCCATCAGCAGCTGTTTGGCCCCCACGGTTAGCACAGCCCCCGTAATGCACAGAGAGATGTCATCCGGCAGCGGGCCATGCCAGGCATCGGCGGCGTGCTGTTGTATGCTGCTTAACCAGGGGCGCTTTGAAGATGCCACCTTATGACAGAGAGCTGCTTTTATCTAATCCTCATGCTGTAATTTGCACCCCCGTACCTTTAATTTATGACTACTGATCAAATACCTGCCTTTGGAAAATGAGCAACTTAAGTGTTTTTTTTTTCTTTCCTTCTTTTCTCGATGCAAAAAGAATTCCTAATGTTGCAGGATGAAGGGGGAGCACATCTTGATGGAGAAGAACGGTGGATCAGCTTTTCTTTGATCTATGGCTTAATTGAGTGTGCAGACAATAATAAGACCAAACAGACTGTGATGGATCAATAACAATAACACACTGATACAATTTCACATTGCTACCTTAAACCATGTACAAGGAAGGATGGGGATTTTCATAAGAAACGTTTGACCCTAGACCACAAAACAAGTATGCAAGGGTATGTCATTGGCAATACCCAAGAATACAATGTATGGGTCAAAATTGACGATTTATTCCATTGACATACCAAAAAAACATTTGAATATTAAGTATGGATAAAATGTGCACCCCTAAACATTTTGTATAGACAATTTTAATGTTTTTTTTTTTTTTAATTCTATCTCTGCCAAATATTGGCACTTTAAACTGGTTGTGTGGTTCAGGGTCACATATACACTTACAGGCCACATTATTAGGGACAGTTGTCCAACTGACCATTAACACAAATTTCTAATCAGCCAATCACATGGCAGCAACTCAGTGCATTTAGGCATGTAGACATGGTCAAGACGATCTGGGGACGAAAGGTGATTTCGGGTTGGTCTGAATATTTCAGACGGGTCTGAGTATTTTCAGAAACTGCTGATCTACTGGAATTCTAACGTAAAACCATCTCTAGGATTTACATAGAATGGTCAGAAAAAGAGAAAATATCAGTGAGCGGCAGTTCTGTGGGCACAAATGTATCAATAGCATGGATTCCTCCTAATGGTGTGGGGATATTTTCTTGGCACACTTTGGGCCCATTAGTACTAATTGAGCTTTGTGCCACAGCCTACCTGAGTATTGTTGCTGACCACATCCATCCCTTTAGGACCACAGTGTACCCATCTTCTGATGGCTACTCACGCGCCATGTCATAAAGCGTAAATCATCTCAGTCTGGTTTCTTGAACATGACAATGAGTTCACTATACTCATATGGCCTCCACAGTCACCAGATCTCAATCCAATAGAGCACCATTTGGATGTGGTGGAACGGGAGAGTCACATCATGGATGTGCAGCTGACAAATCTGCAGAAACTGCGTGATACTATCATGTCAATATGGACCAAAATCTCTGAGGAATATTTCCAGTACCTTGTTGAATCAATGCCATGAAGGATTAAGGCAGCTCTGAAGGAAAAATGGCGTTCAAGAGTACTAGTAAGGTGTACCTAGTAAAGTGGCCGGTGAATGTATAATTAGTACCTTTAGTTCAGTGGATTTCCATTCATTTTAAAAAGCATTTAATAATAATAATAATAAAGATAATAATCTGCTTTTGTGCATATTTAGGGGAAAATAGAATAGTAATTAAATAAAATGTCTGACATTTAAAAAAAAACTATTATTTTAATTCCTTCCTGAATTTCAAAATTTCCCTGACATGTCTTGAAACTGAATTTCATTAAATGTTTTTTGTATTAGGTAGATTATATTTAGGGGCATCATTAAGATTTTAGTTCTTTATGAGAACATTTAATATACTATAACATCATTAATCTGTCAGAGACTTCGAGTGAGTCATAGAAATACATTATGAATTAATTATGATGGTTATTTGATAAGTGAGAAGATTAAAAAAAAACTTTAGTGGACAAAAATGTTTAAATTTGCAACTTGTTTTCATTCATTCAACCTGCACATGACCTTATTTGTAAATACACTGTAAAAATTGCAAGGTTCTACATAATTCAATCATGTTGTACCAACACAAATTAAGTTAACGTAAATAAAAAATTTCATGATTTGAACATAAAACATTTACAAAATCCTGAGTTGTTATTTCAGCTCATTTTAAATAAGTACACTCACAAAAATAAGGGTACAGGAGCTGTCACTGGGGCAGTACCTTTTTAAAAGATACATATTTGTAAAGAGTCCACAGTGGTACCTCCAAATTGTATATTAGCACCCAAATGCTCCAAAAAGAATCTTTGAGGTACTATTATAGAATTTTGAGCTACCATTATGGAATTTTGAAAAGGTCCTGCCCCAGTGATAGCTCCTGTATCATTATTTCTTAGTGTAGTTTCAACAAGTAGCAAAAATAACTGTACTGTAAAAGTATTTTCTATATTTTTTTACCTTTCTCTTAAATTGACTACATTTTTGTATTTTTTTGTATATTTTGTGTTTATTATTATTTCAGGTAGATAGATAGATAGATAGATAGATAGATAGATAGATAGATAGATAGATAGATAGATAGATAGATAGATAGATAGATAGATAGATAGATAGATAGATAGATAGATAGATAGATAGATAGATAGATAGATAGATAGATAGATAGATGCATTCCTTGGATTTACTATTTTTGTTTAAGTTAGGCAGTTGGAAACAATTTCTTTGGGCTGAATTTAAACACGCAAATTAAGTTGAACATTACTGTTTGAACTAAATTTGTTTTAATTCAGCCCATATAAATTGCTTGCAACAATTTTGGAGCAATATTTTTTTCAGTGTAGATACACTGAAAAAAATGTTTTTTACTTAGATTTTTTTGTTTTCTTTTTAGTCCAAATATCAAAATAATCTTATATCAAGAAGCATTTTCTAGACAAGCAAAACTTATTGTCTTATTTTCAGAAATAATATGCCAACATTGAGTTTTTCCTTAAAACATGCAAAACAATCTGCCAATGGGAGAAACAAAATAATATTTTATTTTTCCTTTTGACATAAGATTTTTTTACTCTCCCTATTGTCAGATTATTTTGCTTGTTTTAAGGAAAAACACCTAATTTTGCCATATTATTTCTTAAAACAAGACAGTATGTTTTGCTTGTCTTCTTGATTAAAGAACTTTTAGATATTTGGACAAGAAACAAGACAAAAAAAATCTAAGTAAGAAAAGCATTTTTGCAGATAATGTTATGAAATAAGCGCCCATCTGGAGCATTTGACCCTTTCTTTAAACTCCTTATGACATGTTTGAGCCATCAACGCTGGTCCATTTTTAACAAAAAAATCAATCTATCAAATGAACCCCAAGCTTCTAATTCACCATTGGGAAGCTGCATGCGCATTTGTGAGAAAGAGCTGTCATTTAGTCTCAGTCTACTGTACATCACGTATGTTGAGTTCTCAACCGCTGACGACAAGCAAGCACGTCAGAGACAGTTTTTCTTCTTGTCTTCCAAGATCTTTTCTTCCTCTTTCCCCACAACAGAACAGACGGCTCGACTTTGCAAAACAAATGAACAAACAGATAACAGGTATGGAGTGATGAAAGAGTAAACAACAAGCTCGATGCCCCACAACCATAACACACTCTCTAAGTAGGTTATCCGCCATAACCCAGTTTGATTGTTGCGTATATCTGAATGACGAGCTCCATCTGTCCAGCAAACCCAGGTAAGTCGAAGTTTAAAGAAATGAGTAAGATAAATAAATAACGCAACGCTCTTCTTTTATATGCTATAGTATACCCCAAACACTTCATTATGAAGAAAGATGATATTTAGTCAATCTATTGATGTTGCCTAACTAATTGTAAAGCGGGGACTCAAAGCAGATGCTGCATTTCAAAGCACTTGTGAGCAACTAGACAGGTTATGATTTATGCTAAGATGCGTGGCTTCAAAGCGCAGAATGAGGCTTCTAAACAAATTGAACAAGTCAAGCACTATTCACCCAGGACTGAGAGAGTGCCGAGCGCATGCAGATCAGAGGAGAGCTCCTGCCGCTTGTAATATCCCTCAATGAAAGCGCGGGTCCGCTGGGAAGAGCCAGCAGATAGTGGTTAACACTGGGCTGTATGCACGGGCATGGGAATTCTGTGCCAACGCTGCTGCAACACCTGTGCCGAGCATCCAAAGCGCGTTCGTGTCAGGGGCCTGATCAGGCAGTCGGTGCCGGGGGGGCCGCTGGCAGACCCTCCCTAGAGACTTGACACCTTTTCTGCGCGGCACGGTTATTTAGGTGAGAACAGAGAGAAACACACGGTCTGTGTCAACAGTCTGATGCAATATCAGTAAACACTGATAATTATTTATGAAGCGTCGGCTTACTGTACCGCGATCACTGTAAAAAGCGCGTGAGATATGCTCTTTGCGCGTGTCAGCTTGTGAGTAATGAGCCTTGACAACTCAAGTTTGCTAGCCAACAGGTTTTGACGGAGGTGAAGATGCAGGATTGTCTGCACAGGCCCCTAAAAAGTGCCCCTAAAACAGTGTTTGGATTATGCCATTTTAAATTTGCTAAACAGACCGACAGACAGTACAGACAGACAGACAGACAGACAGACAGACAGACAGACAGACAGATAAATACCCTGCTGAAAAATCCAGCTTAAACCAGCCTAAGCTGGTTGGCTGGTTTTAGCTGGTCAACCAGGCTGGTTTTAGAGGGGTTTTGGCCATTTCCAGGCTGGTTTCCAGCCATTTCCAGCCTGGTCTTAGCTGGTCAGGCTGGGAGATGACCAGCTAAAACCAGCTTGACCAGCCTAGCCAAGCTGGGAGTCCAGTCAAAACCAGCTATATCCAGCTTAAACCAGGCTGGTCAAGCTGGTTTTAGCTGGATTTGGCTGGTCATTTTCCAGCCTGACCAGCTAAGACCAGGCTGGAAATGGCTGGAAACCAGCCTGGAAGTGGCCAAAACCCCTCTAAAACCAGCCTGGTCGACCAGCTAAAACCAGCCAACCAGCCTAGGCTGGTTTAAGCTGGATTTTTCAGCAGGGTAGATATATATTTTTTAGATAGATAGATAGATAGATAGATAGATAGATAGATAGATAGATAGATAGATAGATAGATAGATAGATAGATAGATAGATAGATAGAAATTTTATATCAATCTTCATGTGATGGTCGATGGACACCACCAAAGAGTAGATACAACGTTACACCCATTCATTTTTTATATAGGACTTGGTCTTGGACTGCCCTGAGACGTTGCAAACATGGCCGCCATGATAAGACGTCCTTCAACTAAACGCTATACAGACATTTAGCTCATTGAAATTATTCTTGTTCATTAAAAACGAAAACAACTTCACCTAAACCCTAACCGGAAGTGACGGAGGATATGGGTAGGCTAACCCTCGTGTTTAGGTTGGCCTGAACTCTACTCTCATCAAATTGACTGAGATGGTAAATCAAGGAGTCCGGGCTTTATTGTTCAAGCCACCAAACATGATTTCCAGCATGATGCGTTTCTTACAGTAAGAAATAGGCACCTTAGTATGCTGTTTTGACAACTGTTTTATAAAATGTAAAACGACCAAGTGGAGTATTTTGCGATGCAATCTAGACTAGGCTACTTTACTTTGTGTCCAATTTTATCTTAATGTATTATAGGGACAATGTGTCATCTCGTCATTTTCCTAATAATATATTTCAAGAGTTCACACTTAGCTAATAATCAATAAAGCGTATTTGGCATGCTGTCCCGGGAGAGAGCCCTGAGCTCGTAATATCCTCGAGCCCGGGGCTCCCTCCTGTTAGAAGGGCGAGAGGGGAATTCAAGGTCAGGTAGGTCTCGAGAACTCCCCTGCTTGTCACCATGAGAAGTGTAAACTCAGGTTGTATTGGGTGATAATTTGTTTTAGTCGATTGGCTGTGGTTTTATGTTTTTGGACGGTGGGAGGAAACCGGGGAACCCGGGGAAAACCCACGCGAACACGGGAAGAACATGCAAACTCCACACAGAAACACCAACCAGCCCGATGGGTTGGACTAGCGGTGTTCTTGCTGTGAGGCAACAGTGCTAGCCACTGGGCCACCGTGTCGCCAGATCAGAAAAAGTGGGAGGATGTAGTGGTGGAAGGGGGGGGGGGGGGGGGGGGTGGGGAGGGGGTGGGGGGGGCTTCAAGACGAAGATAACTGGAGTGAAAAACTCAGGTTATTTATAATGCTTCCGTAATCATCTAATAGGGCTGATTACGGAGCTAACAAGGAGCCAGCCGTGTTGATTATAAGCACGTGATCCTCTCGAAATTAGTTTATGAATAAACCACACTTTGTGAATACGTTTGTTTGTACACAGAATTAAAGTCAGTGAGGTCTAGAGTTGTTTTGAACTTTATTGAGTGTCATGGACAAAAATATTTACTACAATATCTAACATAGGCGTAAATTATTATTTTTTTGGTTATACTATAATATAAAATATTTCTTTCTCACCTTTTTCATCATTTATTCATTCATTTTCTTGTCGACTTAGTCCCTTTATTAATCCGGGGTCGCCACAGCGGAATGAACAGCCAACTTATCCAGCAAGTTTTTACGCAGCGGATGTTTAATATAATAAAATATATTACAGATACAGTGCTCAGCCTAATTGAGTAAAACCCATTTGGAAAATATTGAGGTAAAGTTGGTTTTATATTTACAAGTTCAGACTTTCTCCTTAATAACATAATTTCAGAAAAGTATTCTTCACAAACTCTAAATATTAAAATCACTTTAGCAGCCAATGACAATCAAAGTACAACATTGTTTGCAGTCAATAAATAGTTCTGATGTTGTTTTGAAGTCATACCAACATGTTATTTCAGACCGAATATTCAAAGTTCAAATAATAAAAACAATATAGGGAAAACGTCACAAGTTGTTGCTGAACGAATGTGCGAAAATAAAACCAACTTTACCTCAATTTTTATCCATTTCTCAGTGAATATAGGCGATGTATTTTGGTGAATTTAAACAAAACAGATTTATTAAACAGATATATTTATTTAAATAATAATTTAGTCACCAAACATATTCAGAAATTGAAAGATAAAACAACTCAAGCAAAGCATTGGGTAAAAAAATACAACCTACAAAATTTTAAATACATTTTCCAATTTTTTAAATTTGTATTTAATATTTAACAACCGTTATCTTAAGATATTTTGTTAATTAAGCTCTAGATTTGGCTTTAGTACTGACCAATCTAATGTGATCAAATATAATATTGTATAGCTTCCTATTAAATATATGAATGTAAAAGATGGATTTGTGGGGGGTGAACTTATATATGCTGAGCACTAAATATATTCCACGTAGGCGATATGGTCTGATATTTTCTAAGCTTAATCAAACCTGCAATATGACAGATTCTTGCATCTCTCTAGCACATTTTTTTCTTTCTCCTTTCTCCCATTTGATGCAACCTAAATTGGTGCTGAAGAAACAAATTGCTAAATTTTTAATTAACTTCATAACATCTGCACTTCAGCTTTGAGAGAGCAGGGAGATTTCCTTTTAACCTATTCCAGCACATTTGCACACCAAGGTAAATCTTGATGCTGGCACTTTTACAGAGAGGAAGAAAAAAAAAATTAAAAATGGAAATGAACTCATACTTGTGTGTGTAGATCAAAGACACAGAATTATTCAACTTTTTGCCATTGCTTGATCTTCAAAAATAAAAGAAGTGAAAGTGGGGAAACGCAGAGATGGATGGATCGCTCTAGCTTTGGTGCCGTCTTATTTATTATACTGCTTTTACTTTCCTTCACACTATTATTGTGTATATCATTCATAGTGATTTTTCTATGAAAGTACTAAGAGAATAACACTAAAATCAAACCCAAATCTGCATCACTGTTTCTGTAGATGGAAAAATATTATATTTGTTTAATATGTTCATTTGAATTTATTAAATGGGATTGCACCTTGAGATGAACCTTCCAATTTTCGAAGGGGTCCCCAAGTAGTACATGTTAATGTTTATTATTATAATGTTTCTGCAATACAGATAAACATATAAAATAAATAATACTATTTGATCTCAGATTAAGAAATATATAATTTCATCATGGCAAAAGACAAATCAGAAACTGTAATTTTTTTGGAGAAATGTATTAATTATTATTATTAGTTAAATGCTAATGTTTGGGTATTGCTTTTTTAGCATTTAAAACATTAAATATGAATAATGTATGATTAGTAATAATTTATGAACTTCATGCTGTTTAACATTATAAACCAATAATTTGTTTATTTTTTTCTCCCACCTAGAAATAATGCTTGGAAGCTTCAACTATCTGCATTGCAAGTTATTGTCCAGCAGAGAGCAGTGCTAAGTCAGTGCTGAAACAGTAAGTATTTACTTCACAAAGCCTGTTGCAAAATTCAATCTCAGTCTCACATTAAAACTTGCTTGCATAAGTTGTCTGTAAAAAAAAAAAAAACAGTGTAGAATGACAGATACAATATAAATTTGCCCAATACATAGACACGTTCATGTTGTAAAATACACATGGCTGAAATGTGATCGGTCCTGTCACCATCCCCCTCTGCACACCTGCACTGATGTGTATGATAGTCCAGAACAGCACAGCTTCTTCAACAGGGTCTCTTTGATGATCCACACACAAAGCCAGCTCTGTATGGCAGCCATCAGCTGTCTACCTGCGGGATACAAGGGCATTAACATGACTTGGACCCAAACATTCTGGCAGCACAGGGAAGATGCCAATTGAGCTCATAGAGTGGGTGTAATTGGAAAAGATTAATTCACACCTAATAGTGTTAGGTTGTGCAACCTCTCCACTAGGGGACAGTCTTTAAATTACTGTGCCCATTAAAACAACACAGGAAGCACGGTGGATAAGTGGTTAGCACTGTTGCCTCACATCAAGAAGGTTGCTGATTTGAGTTGGCTGGATCATTTAGTATTTCTGTGTGGATTTTACTTTTCCTCTCCATATTCGGGTAGGTTTGCAGTTTCCCCCCACAATCTAAAGACATGCAGTATAAATGAATTGAATAAACTAAATTCGACTTAGTGTATGAGTTTGAAACATATGCTGGAATAGTTGGCGGTTCATTCTGAAAATGAGGAAAATGAATGAATGAATTAAAACAACATAGAAGTTGATAGGTTTTCAAACTAAATAAATCAATTATTATTGCAGAAAAAAATAATTTTAATTAAATCTATGATTAGTGTTTCATGCTGCAGTGGCTTGCCAATAGGCATACATGAATATCCATATCAACTTAATTCAGTCCCAAAAGTGTGTTTGATATAGGGAAAGGTCAAATACTCCACATAAATTTACGAGACTGCAAACATGTCTGAGTTCAAAATGTTTTACATGCAAAGCAATCCCTCTTTAATCAATTGCAAAAATCCTGAAAAAAAAACATGTATACTAGATTTGTTTGTTTACTACAAATTATGCTTTTGTTTATTTATAGCTTTTAAACAATTTCTTTAAAATGTTAAGGTTTGGGATCAGTATTTTTAATTAATCTTATTTTTTTTAATAAAGTGTATTTTTTAATAGTGTAAGGATGCGTTGATTCAGTTTATCAAAAGTGACAAAAAAAGGATAAAATTCCAAATAAAGGAACTGTGTTGTCCAATGAGTAAAGCTGCGGTCACACTGGACTTTTCTCCCCATAGGCTTCCATTCATATGCACTCAAATGCGACAGACTAGAAACGCAAGGTCGCAGTTTGCTGCATTGGAAAGTTCAAGCTTTGTGAACTCTGACCTGCAAAATCACATCACCTGATTGCGTGAAACCAATCGAAGATCAAAACATGACCGCTCTGTACAGAAATTTAAAATATGGAGCAATAGCACACTTTTATCAATGACTAATCCTCTGGTTTTATTCCACACCTTTTTGCATCGCCAAACGACAGAATTTCGCAAGCACAAACCCTAGTGTGATCGTGGAGTTTCTTTAGTCGAGATTAAGGGTTGGCTCTTCTCTCAAACCTAATTGAAATAAAAACACCAGTTGTTCTCTTCTTTGGACCCTTTAAAAATCGTATGGTTGGCATTTTGAAATGGCCTGCTGCATTGGACTTGGCACTTTTTGTTGTATTTAATTATTTTTGTACAACCAGCTTTGCTACTCTACATATTGATTCATCTGAAACACCACATTCACATATTTTTCTCTTAATTTGATTGTTTTTTTATAAACTATGTTCTATAATTTTGGCTTTCTTGTATGTTCTTCTTTTTGTTACGTCCTTGTGAGCCACAAGGCATAACAAAATCCATTCTGAAGAATCATGTGACACAGAAGACTTAAAATTTCAGCTTTGTCATCACTGGAGTAATTTATTCTTTAAAATATATTAATATGAAGAAGAATTATTCTTTCATTCGTTTTCTTTTCGGCTTTGTCCCTTTATTAATCAGGGGTCGCCACAGAGGAATGAACCGGCAACTTATGCAGTATATGTTTTACACAGCAGATGCCCTGCCAGCCGCAACCTATCACTGGGAAACATCCATACTAAAATTAATTATTAAGTTAATAAATTAACCCCATGTTTAATTTAAAACTATGTAGAATATAGAAAGAACAAATAGAAAGATTTAGTGTGCATTCTGTTATACGTTTAAGCTCAAGTTAAATTTTGCAAAACGGTGGCACAGTGGGTAGCATGATTGCATCACAACAAGAAGGTGACTGGTTCGAGCCTCAGCTGGGTCAGTTGGCATTTCTGTATGGAGTTTGCATGTTCACCCCGTGTTTCCGTGGGTTTCCTCCGGGTGCTCCGGTTTCCCACACAAGTTCAAAGACGTGGTACAGGTGAACTGGGTTGGCTAAATTGTCCATAGTGTTTGAGTGTGAATGAGAGTGTATGGGTGTTTCCCAGTGATGGGTTGCAGCTGAAAGGGGATCTGCTGCGTAAAACATATGCTGGATAAGTTGGTGGTTGGTTACCCCTGATTAATAAACGGAGTAAGCCAAAAAGAAAATGAATGAATGAAATCAAATTTTGATATGTATAAAAGCATTGATTAGTAGACAATATGTTTAATGTTAGTGTATATTATTACAAATTTTATTAAAATAAAATATTAATACTGGATAGATTTTTTTTTTTAAAGCTGAGTTTTTTCTGCCCATTTCAATCATAAACGTTTATGCCAAAAATGCATTGATAATTTTACTTAATCTATCAAAGTAAACATTTAAATAATAATTTTATTAATTTAATACTTGGTTGAACTTTGGTAGTAAAAGATTAATAAAACATAATTTGATACAAATCAGCTTTAGTTGCCAATAGTATGTGTTAAAAAGGAAGAGGATAGAAAAAGTGGGTCAAAGCTTAGCAAAATAACTGCAGATTTATTAAGTATCTTTCACACAACAGCCACTTCCTCCACCTGCCATTATAAATATAGCACCTGCTGCTTACTTCATTGTTGACCATTATAAAATTAGGCCATTCTACAGTGCTTAATTCTAATTTAAAGTAGTCAGCGTTTGCTTTCATTGATGATATTTTAAATTCATTCAGCTCTTTTTAATCGTCCATCTCAATGCTTTAAAAACATCACTGTAACCTCGGCAAAGCGGAAGGGGTGAGTCTGCAGGCACTTGGCTTTGTCTGTGTTTTGGCTCAGGCCATCAGATAACAGTCTGGACAATGGCCCTCCATTCTACAGCATAGGTCTTAAATGACCAGGAAGTGGCCATGAGCGGTCCCGTTGGTCTGATCCCATGGGTCTGCTCAGCCCTGACGGGGCCTGGATCAGAATGAATGGCAGGAGAGCACGTGGGAGGAAATAAGAGGCCGGTGGCCACCCAGCTGGAGCCACGACTGGCCTTTGATGCTGAAAACAGAGAAGTGAAGGTGAAGGGTGGGTGCATGGAGAGCAGGAGGAGCACTGCCCGGTTTTGGGGTCCCATTAAGCATCTCGTGTGTTTTGGCCCTCTCTGAGGACACGGACAGGGAAATGTGTTGTACAGGTCAGGAAATGTCAACACTCGAAGGAGTTATTTTTTTCATTATTGGCATACATTATTTGCCTACGGAAAAATAACAGGGTGGCAGTCTGTCTAATTTTAGATCAGACAGTCTGGTTGCCAGGGTTATGACCTGAGGAATCTAAAATTGCTTGAAAAAATCCTGTAAGTTTTAGTGCTTTAAACTTACATGTTAGTCTAAAAACAGCTTATATTGAAACAAATCTGACAGAATGACTGGCTGTGGAATTTGCCACTGTATTACATAATAGTGCGGTTAAACTCTGACTCCACAGAAGAAGATTAACACCTGCTTATACATCACTGCCTGTTTAGCCTCACCCACCAATGATAACGATAGAGGCTATATGCATTAATCAAATGATAAGTGTGTAATATGCAAATATATATATATATATATATATATATATATATATATATATATATATATATATATATATATATATATATATATATATATATTAATATTTGTTTATATATGTAAAGTATTTGGAATTACATTTGTATATCTAAAATCTAATTCTAATCAAATGTTAAAGACATTAACATCAGTTAATATGCCAACAAAAATCTGACATAATTTATACACAAATTGTTAATGACACATCAAATGCATAAACATGAACAATTTTTAATTAAAATATCAAAATACTCTAGAACGGTGTTTTACATTTTGTCAATTTATATACTGTACTTGCATCATCCCAAATGCTTTAAAGAATGTTCAAATCCAGAGAAATAAGCAATTTTAACTAGTGCCATCATGCTAATGATGTCACATACTCTAGATTTCTGGTTTAGAAACACCAAAGATGCTTTAATATGTTGCGTGTTTTATTTAACTGCACAGAGCAGCAGTATAATGAGATCATGTCCAGAAAGAGCTGATGTGGTTGACTGTGGCATAATAAAAGCTCCATTGCTTTCGAGCTGCATCATGCTTGTCTCTCATCAATGATTGCTTCAGCCTTTTGACAGCTTTCAGCATTACTTTGTTTCATACTATGATAATAAGTCTGGAATACTTTAGCTCATCCATGAACATGATATCTGCAGGAATTGTGTAGTGTAACAAAGATAAAAACTCCTATGATTCCACACTCTCTCTGTCATCAAACTACACCTTTGTTTGTTTTGAATATGTGCCCTCTAGTGGCGAAAATTACATATTGTGCCTTTAAAAGAGAAGAAAATCAGATTGCATAAGTCAAATAATTAAAACACAAATTAATTGTTTTAACTTTATTCTTTTCCACTTTCCTTCAAGCCATTAGTTTTTTTTTTTTGGAATAATTATTTAACATTTTAAGCATATTACTATTTAGTTAGATAACATTTTCTTGAATAGTTATATATAGTAGGTAGTGCTGTCGCCTCACAGCAAGAAGGTCGCTGGTTCAAGCCTCGGCTCAGTTGGCGTTTCTGTGTGGAGTTTGCATGTTCTCCCTTCGTTCGCGTTCGTTTCCTCTAGGTGCTCCGGCTTCCCCCACAGTCCAAAGACATGTGGTACAGGTGAATTGGGTCGGCTAAATTGTCCGTAGTGTGTGAATGTGTGTGTGGATGTTTCCCAGAGATGGGTTGCGGCTGGAAGGGCATTCGCTATGTAAAAACTAGCTGGATAAGTTGGTGGTTCATTCCGCTGTGGGGACCCCAGATTAATAAAGGGACTATGAATGAATGAATGAATGAGTTATATACAGGATTACTATTTCACCCATTTGTTCACCAAATTCTTCTACAAATGTTTGAAACATTAAAGCAGACACTTTACTTGCAATTATATTTTACAATTTATATAAAACACTTTAGATAATCAGACATCAGAATAGACATCTAGTCTTTGACCCATAAATAACCCAAGTTGACTGTGTATGAGTGTGAACACGACAAGTACTGCAAGTACCTCCATTACAGCCGCTCTTGCAAAACCAACCACGTCACTGTTTTTTTTTTCTCCGAGAAAACTCATTCATTTATTAAAACTGGGACCCTAAGCAATGCTATAAGAACTTTGTTAGATTATCGCTAATCATTCTCTAAACCAAAACCATTACTGGTTATTCATAAACATGACATTTTGAACATCTCACAGACAATTTGGTACAAACAAATGAAAACAGTCTGACAGAGTGGCCTAGAAATCACTGATGTCAGCTCTCCTTCAGAGCCAAGAGTCCTTCAGGAACTCTGCACTCTTTACTTAAGATGTGTGTGTGTGTGTGTGTGTGTGTGTGTGTGTGTGTGTGTGTGTGTGTGTGTGTGTGTGTGTGTGTGTGTGTGTGTGTGTGTGTGTGTGTGTGTGTGTGTGTGTGTGTGTGTGTGTGTGTGTTTGTGTGTGTGTGTGACCTGGGTCCACCCAAAAACACTCTCTGGCACCAAATATTTGTTATCAGTCTCCACTGAGATCCTCAGGGGTCGTATAAAAAGGGAATATAGAATTTGAGGTCCACATGGGTGGAGAGCACAGTGATGGAGCTGCGGACAATGCAAAGAAAATTTCACAATGTAGTTCAAGGTTGTGTCCCAACAGGGCATTCGAGCAGCACAATGCCAAAAGTGAGGGCCAGGAACAGTAATTCCCTACAGCTTGATCCACATCTACATGAATGCTTTTAAAATCATCTTTACTTACAATAAATGTCTAAATCTTGCAACTTTTTACAATGCTAAAAAACCACTGGCATGTGTGACTAAAATTTACACCAGGGTGATTTCTACTAGGTTAATAAAAGGAATTTTATTTTTGGAAATCACCAAGCGACTTCCTCCACCTCCCCCCTCCCTAATTGTCTCATGACCCCCACTTCAGGAACCACACCATAATTTGATAACAAATTGATTTTAATGTGTGATGTGGTCACAAACAAGAATATTTTCTCAATTCAAACTTCTCTGAAACAGTATTTCAAACCTTGTATAAAATGTTCACATGTTCACTGCTACACGTATTTTTAAAGCCATCTCTACTTACCATAAATGTTGTAAAGATCTTGCATGTATAATATGTGTTGCGCGTATGTATATTTATGAGAGAGAAGTGTGTGTGATGTGGGGTCAAGGTGTGTCTGTTGGAGTTATCCTTCTCTGAGAACAGAAGGTCAATGGACCTTCCACTCCCCTTTCACTCCCCTTCCTCTCTTACTGCCGTTCAGACACCCCTCACACTCCTGTTTTCCCAATGACAAAACAAGTTACCCTGGCTCAAAACAATTTAAACTTTGTAAGCATTTTATTTTGCTGGAGTTCTGAGTCAGCACTCAGTGACCCCAATCTGGCTGTTTTCATAATCAGTTATCGTCTGGCTGCTTCTGTGCAGAGCTGTTGTAACATATAGGAATGTCATTGTGAAATTCATCTGACAAATGCATATGATTTATGATAAATTATCCTTTTTTTTTTTTTTTGCATATGTTCAATATACGTTTCAGAAAAAGAAAATTAAATGCTGTATATTCACATTTATTAAATTTACGTTCTATGAATTCAGTTTGTTTTCTGTATTTTTACAGGGTTTGCTTATTAATGTACATATGATTATAAGGATAATTATATTTCAAAATATTTTACTGATATTGTATAGATTTTTTCTAACTAAGCATGTGTTGGATGTGCAGTACATATACAGTGCATCCGGAACATATTCATAGCGCTTTTTTCCCCAGCATTTTTTTTATGTTTCAGCCTTATTCCAAAATTGATTAAATCCATTTTTTTTCCTCAAAGTCCTACCCACAATACATCATAATGACAATGTGAAAAAAGATTTTTTGAAATTGTTGCAAATTTATTAAAAATAACAAACCTGAAAAGTCACATGTACATAAGTATTCACAGCCTTTGTCATGAAGCTCTAAATTAAGCTCAGGTACATTCTCTTTCCACTGATCATTCTTGAGATGTTTCAGCAGCTTAATTAGAGTTTACCTGTGGTAAATTCAGTTGATTGGACATAATTAAAAAGTCATACACCTTTCTATATAAGGTCCCAGGGTTGACAGTGCATGTCAAAGCACAAACCAAGCATGAAGACAAAGGAATTGTCTCGCTACACAAAGCGGGGGAAGGTTACAGAAAAATTTCTGGTGCCCTGAAAGTTCCAATGAGCACAGTGGCCTCCATCATCCGTAAGTGGAAGATGTGTGGAACCACCAGGACTCTTCCTATAGCTGGCTCACCATCTAAGCTGAGTGATCGGAGGAAAAGGGCCTAAGTCAGGCAGGTGATCAATAACCATACCTGCCAACATTCAGTGGAACTCTGGGAGTTTTCCAGGAGACAGAACAATAAAGGAGATGGGCTGGAGATGGGTCTGAAATACAGGAGACTCCCGGGAACGGGAGTGTTGGCAGGTATGTCAATAACCTGATGGTCACTCTATTTGAGCTCAAGCGTTCTTCTGTGAAGAAAGGAGAACCTTAGAGATGGACAACCATCTGTGCAGCAGTCCACCAATCAGAGCTGTATGGTAGAGTGGCCAGATGGAAGCCACTCCCCACCTGGAATTTTCCAAAAAGCATCTGAAGCACTCTCAGACCATAAGAAACAAAATTCTCTAGTCTGATGAGACTAAAACTGAACTCTTTGGAGTGATGTCAGGCGTTACGTTTGGACAAAACCAGGCACCACTCATCACCAGGCTAATACCATCCCTACAGTGAAGTATGGTGGTGGCAGCATCATGCTGTAGGGATGTTTTTCAGCAGCAGGAACTGGAAGACTAGTCAGGATAGAGGGAAAGGTGAATGCAGCAATGAACAGAGACATCCTGAATGAAAACCTGCTTCAGAGTGCTCTTTTCCTCTGGACTGGGGCAATGGTTCATCTTTTAAGACAGTGAATCAAAGCACACAGCCAAACTATCAATAGAGTGGCTTCATGACATCTCGGCAAATGTCCTTAAGTGGCCCAGCCAGAGTCGACTTTGGAGAGATCTGAAAATGACTGTACACCATCACTTCCCATCCAACCTAACAGAGCTTGAGAGGTACTGCAATGAGGAATGGGCAAAATTTTTCCAAAATAGGTGTGTGTATACTTATATACATGTGGTTTTTTATTTTTAATAATTTTTCAACAATTTAATTTTTTCTTCACATAGTCATTATGGGCTATTGTGTGTAGAATGTTGAGGAAATAAATTAATTTAACTCATTTTGGAATAAGGCTGTAACATAAACAAATATAGAAAAAGTGAAGCGCTATGAATACTTTCAGGATACAATGTAACTGTTATAATTAAACTTTAAAATAACATTAAACTATATTACAGAATTAAAAAAGAATACAAAATTGATATGAATATAAAACAAAATTATCACAATTGCATAAATGTAAGTTAAATGTATAAAATAATTATTCTGTTTATCTTTCTATCTATCCGTTCATCATACATACCCTAGATATTACAAAGAAAAGATTGGAAGCATATTCAACAAGCACATTCATAAGCATTTATTCATGTATGTTTTATATAAAATTAGTTTAAATTTAGTTAAATATTTATACCATTTTAAACTACCAAGACTGTAAAATGTACAGTATAAAAGCTAAAGTGAAACAACACACCATGATGAAAGGTTAAAAGAGCAAGTTAACAGTACATAATACAGTACAACAGCATGAAGAGGCCACAGTGGCTGGTAAGGAACCAAACAGAATGAATCATTTTGTCATTATTTCTCATAAACTGAACATGGAGACGCATTAGTGATGAGACAGGAAGGGAGAGGTGGTCCGATGGCGACAGAAAGATCGGTTCAGCACCCGTCCTGATGCCGAGGTCACAGTAAAGGACATACCAGTGGGGGGCAGCTCAAGTAGCCCATAAAAAAGATAAGGAACAATGAGAGGAACTATAGAAATTTGACAAATAATTATGACACCCCTCCCTAAACAAGAATGAAGCATGATGAAGCAGACGGCAATGATGAGGGAGCCTGATTTACTCTCAGCGTGAGGTTAAATATTCTAATGCGATTATTGCATATACAACTAGGGAAATCAAAACTAATTTTGCGTCCCTTATGAAAGATTATCATTTGATAGGTTTAATTTAATGCAGTGTAAACTATAAAGTTCAATGCAACCACAGATCCTTTTTTTTGCATTACATTTTGGATCCAATTATGGAACACCTTTTCAAATGATAAAAATCTATTTAAAAATTATGTTGGTGTTAAAAAAATCTATATATATTTAGCCTTTTTCCAATATCTAACACAATTTTGTGACTAAATGCTGTAGATAACGAATCGCAGCATGAAAAATCATCTGAAAGTGAAAATTTAGATTTTTGTTTCATTGTTGTTTTTGTAAGGTCCATAAATTTGGAATGTTTTTGAGCAATCAGTTATAATTCTCCAAGAAATTTGTTTGGATTTGACATTTTCCTACAAAGGTCTGATAGTATTTATTTATTTATTTATTCATTCATTCATTTTCTTTTCGGCTTATTCCCATAATTAATCTGGGGTCGCCACAGCAGAATGAACCGCCAATTTATCCAGCATGTTTTATCAAGCGGATGCCCTTCCAGCCACAACCCATCACTGGTAAACCCATAAACACTCATTCAACCTTTAGAATATTAAAATTGCAGTGTAAGTTTGACAACCAGTGGTTGAACTAAGTATTGCATTCCTGGATCAAAACAAACGCAAACGGAGGTTGCCAGATTGAGGACCAACAGTGTGCCTGACTGTCCAGCCTGAACGCTGATTTAAATCTGATTTAAATAATTTTCTAAATAAAAGCAATGAAGGAATATTTTCAAATTAAAAGGTTTTTGTCCTAACCAACACCTGGAATTTATATTTGAGAAATGGTTTCTAAAGCAGCAGATAGTTTACCTCTAATCTTAAAAATAAAACAAACGTTTAAAATTAAATTTCAGAGCTGTGACTCAGTGCAAGCCAACACATCAGTGATTCAGCATGTGCATTTATTAATGTAAACAGGTTTAATATGTATTAAATAGATTATAAACCTTACCATTTCAAGAGTGAGTGCATATTCTGTGCTTCCGAATGGCTGTATTTAAATTTGTCACATCTCCTCTAGTGTGTTGTCAGGACACGCGGTTACAATGTAACCTGTTCACCTAATGTTTACATTCCTAATTTTTATATTGTTTGCTAATAGAGTATATGCCGAGGTAGTGTCTCTTCCCATACTGATACACTTCCAGTGAAAGGTTAACGTGACTTTTTTCCATTTTATATGGTTCCTTTTACAGCATCGATGTTGTAATGTAGTTAAAATACAATCAGTTAAATAGGCTCATTCAAATAGACAGCATTCATTTAGTTGTTAAAGCGTAAACGTGCCTGTCAGAAAGTGCAGAAGCTCCATTGAATATACTAGGGTAAAAAAATATATATATTTTAAAGACATGATGGGGAAAAATGTGATTTAATGGAGTGCTTCTTGTACAATTATGATGTTTTTATGGTTAAGTAGAGTCAAAAACTTACCCACAGCACCCTAAAATAAAGATCATGGTCCATGAAGACATTTTGTACATTTTATGACATATATGACATTTTTTATACATTTATACATGACATTAAGACCTTTTATAGATTTTAACATCTATGAAGGTGATTTTCTCAGTAATAATATTATTTAGATCTAGCTTAGTTTTATCTAATATACTAACAGAATATACATAAATACAAATCTTAGTAAAGTTTCTATGTAATATATAAATCTCAATTTTAAAAAAGTGGTCCACGGTCACATTTTACTTTAAATTTTAACTCCATTAAATGTACTCATAGTTTAAAACAAAAGAAATAGCTTAAACAATTCTTCAGAATGTTACGATATTATACAATTTCTGACTGCATTAAGAAGCTTAAAAAAAATACATAGAAGAATTACTCATAAACAAACTGTTATATACAGTATATATACACACAAAAAAAAAGAAAAATCCCAAACATTGTTTTCATGTGTGTGTTTACACAGCAGCACTACAGAACTATTGGTCAGTCAGTGTGTGAATATGTTCATGACTCAACGCTTGTCGGCTCAAAACATCAAGATTACACTATAAACACAATCCAGTCAAAGTGTCACTGGTGTTTATATTGTTCTGCTTTATCATAACCTGTCTTTTCTCCAAGTGCTTAGGCTTCGTCTCGCTTTTTAGGGGGGGTTAACACTCCATATCCTCTTCCATTCAGCGCATTGTTCCTTTCACCGCTGATTAATATCTTGTTTAAACAGCCAGCAGACGCAACACGCCATCAGTGTGTCCATAAATTCTCCTGAGTTGATGAACACAATAGCTACATTCCTTGACAAAAAAAGTCTCTGCATATCACAGCGTATCTACAGAGACCTAGGGATTCCTGGAATATGGGATCAAAACAACTGTATTTTCCTCTTATAATTAAACATAAGCCCAAAATGGACACACTTTTCACATTCTGGAATGAACCCAATGGTGAAGACATCCCCTTCTGCTTGGCTTTTGCTTTGTCTTTAGCAATACGACCACAGTGACACAAAGAGCTTACGAAACGAATGTCTATTATAAAAGGTTTGTGTAATTTGGGAAGAATCTGTTAAAGAATGAGTGAGTTATTTAGTAATAAGTGTTCATGCACTTTAGCCACTGTTTTTCAGTCAAGTCAGAGAAAGCATCTATATACCCAGCAGCAGGATGTTCCAATGAAATTAGCTTAATGCACTCAGGGAAAATATGCTTATTTTTAAGCATACATGTGATATACCCTCTTGTGGAATGAATAATTTCAGACTTTATTTATATTTGTGCATATACATTAGTCAGTACCAAGCCAAATCTGGAGCTAATCTAGCAAAATACCTTACGACAGTTAAAGTCAAAATTATTAGCCCTCCTGTGAATCTTTTATATATATATATATATATATATATATATATATATATATATATATATATATATATATATATATATATATATATTTTTTTTTTTTTTTTTTTCAAATGATGTTTAACAGAGCAAGGAATTATAACAGTATTTCGTATTGCATTTTTTCTTCTGAACTAAGTCTTATTTGTTTTATTTTGGCTAGAATAAAAGTTTTTAATTAAAAAAAACATTTTAGGTCAATATTTTTAGCCCTCTTAAATAATATATTTTTTAGATTTTCTACATAAGAAACCATCATTATACAACGATTTGCCTAGTTATTCCAACTTACCTTATTAACCTAGTTAAGCCTGTTAATTGCACTTTAAGCGGAAAACTTGTATCTTGAATAATATCAAATAAAATATTATATACTGTTACTGTCATCATGGCAAAGATAAAAGAAATCATTTTTAAATTAGTAATTAAAAATATTATGGTTAGAAATGTGTTGTGTGTACATATAAAACTTTTTGTTAAAACTTTAGTTTGTGCAATATTTAGCTTGAACTTAAATGTATTGTCTTTCTATTTCTAAAGATGTTCGGTGACAAATATTATTTTTAGTAAATATATCTGTTTAATAAAAATAAAATCTGTAATACATACATAATAAATAAATACTGTTCAAATAAAAAATAAACATCTGTAAAATAAAATAAAAAAATAGATAATACATTACCGGTCAAAAGTTTGGGGTCAGTTTTTTTCTCTCATGTTTTCTCAATTCAAAGAAAATGATTCTGTTCATCAAGGTGGCATATATTTATAAAATATATTTATATTTCTATAATATTTATTAAAATTTTAAATAACTGCGTTCTTATTGTATGTAATTTCAAATCAAATTATTACTCCAGTCATTATGGCTTTTATTACTATTAATAATAATAATAATAATAATATTAATAATAACTGACTGAAGTAATGAAGCTGAAAATTCATCTTTAAAATCCCTGCATGAATTATTAAATTATAAACTACTTTTAGGTTGACAGTTATTTTATAATGCAATAACATTTTACAGTTTTACCATTTGTACTGTACTTTTGATTAAATAAAATTAAATGCAAACTTGTGACCGGTTAATTATTAACCACCCAATGAATTTTTATTTTTTTTTATATTTCCCAAATGATGTTAAAGAGTGCAAGGAAATTTTCACAGTATGTCTAATTATATTTTTTCTTCTAGAAAGTCTTATTTGTTTTATTTCAGCTAAATAATTTTTTTTTTTAAATTTTAACTTTTTAAAAATCATTTTAAAGTCAGGGCAACGCGGTGGCACAATAGGCTGTCGCCTCACAGCAAGAAGGTTGCTGGTTCCAGCCACGGCTGGGTCATTTGTCATATCTGTCTGGAGTTTGCATGTTCTCCTAACATTCGCTTGAGTTTCCCCCACCGCCCAAAGACATGCGGTACAGGTGAATTGGGTAAGCTAAAATTGTCCATAGTGTGTGTATGTAAATGAGAGTGTATGGGTCTTTCCCTGCGTAGAACTTGTGTTGGATAAGTTGGTGGTTTATTCCGCGGTGGCGACCCCAGATTAATAAAGGGACTAAGCTGAAAAGAAAATGAATGAATCAATGAATGAATGAATTTTAAGGTCAAAATGATTAGCCCCTGTAAGCTATATTTTTATTCGATAGTTTGCAGAACAAACCATCATTATACAATAACTTGCCGAATTACCCTAACCTGCCTAGATAACCTAATTAAGTCTTTAAATGTCACTTTAAGCTGTGTAGAAGTGTCTTGAAAAATATCTAGTCAAATATTATTTACTGTCATCATGGCAAAGATAAAATAAATCCCTTATTAGAGATGAGTTATTAAAACTATTATGTTTAAAAATGTGTTGGAAAAAATCTCTTCGTTAAACAGAAATTGGGGAAAAAAATAAACGGGGATAATAACTCTGATTGCAACTGTATATACAAAACAAAATGCTTTTTTATTTTTTTCTTTCTATATAGTTTTAATTGTAATAAAACTTTAGTCTTTCTACTTCAAAATGTATCATATTATTCAGTTTGTTACTTGGTAATTCTTTGTTTGTTACTTGGTAATTCTTTGTAATTATTTGTAAAATAACTCATGAAAGCTTTTTTAGAATAATTCAAGATAATGTTTTAAACATACATTTTGTTTTGTGAGGAAAATATTTTTATATTTTTTTATGCTATGTTTATTGTAAAAGTTATTTCTACTGAGCTAAATTAATTGACTTGAACTTTTTACATGAACATGAACACATCTTTGGCATAACACAAAATTTACATGAACGTTCAGCTACAAGATATAACAACAAAGTGCCAAATAACTATTTTTTATATACAGTTTTCATTTTATAATATTATGTTCATTTAATTGCATTAATTAATGGCCACACTGAGACATAACAGAGCAATACCAGCACCACAGTTTTCAGTGACTTTACCCAGTGGGATTTACCCAGTGTCATCCAGCACAGGTGTGTGGCATTCTGCACGAACCAGCAAACAACATGGCCAGGAAGAGGTTCATTCATGCGTCCTAATACTGGGCTATTACCAAAACAACTGCTCCACTTATTTTGTATCACTCTTTGTTTTAGGGCCTGTACATTCTGTGAGATTGCGATCTCAGACACCCATGACATTGTCTGGAGGTACAAGCGGCAGTGGTTTTGTTGGCTGAGCCAGTGCTACAGTGATCTCCACCACGTTCACACTGAAACTCAAAGTCTCACCCATTTCTCAATCAGTATTATTGACGCAAGTTTCATTTCAGACAATAGAAAGTACAAGACTGTTTTAAGAACGCCTTGTATCAAATGTTTGTTTTACTTTTCGTACGCCATAGTCTCACTATGAAATCACAAAGTATTACTCCAAATTGACACTGTGTGTCTGTCTCTATAAAGGGTTTGTTCCCCAAAATAAGATTTTATTTTATTTTTTTAAATGAATCAACAAGGCTTAATTCATTTAATGAAAGTCTATTCACTTCTAAATGTTCATAAAGATAATAGACAATTTAAGATAATATATAATTTAAAATATTAAATGAATAAGTCTTCAGAAGAGACACAATCACTTCATGTGATAAACCAACACAATCTCACATGCATAACTTTTTGATTTAGTGGCTAATTCATATGAATTTGTACGATCTCATTCATACAATTTAGTGCGATTTGCTTATCCCCTAATGACGGTTGGGTTCTGGGGAGGGGTTTGGTGCCACACCTGCTTTTTTAAATCGTACATTTTCATACGACTAAACTTATACTAATTTGTATGAATTAGCCACTAAACTGACAAAACGTGAAGTAGTTACGTTTCCTTGTGAGATCAGGGTGGATAAATTTAAGGGAGAGTGGGGCACAAAGTAACACTTTTTGGTTTTGGTCAAAAAATGAACAAAAAAATAATAGGGTTAGACAAACAATATTTTTTTTTACCAACAACACACAAGCTTCTCCTACAAATAAGCTTTGGAATTATGATCGCCGAACCTATGGTTTCTGTGCAGTCTTGCCAAAAGTGCCAGGAGTAAACTATTTCATACTATTTACCCCACCTGCGGGGCAAGCTGTAACAGACAGAGGGTTAGTTATAACACATGCATTTAAAGGCAAATTTCACACAACTAATTTAAATTCAGTTTGCTTTAAATAGTAGCTATACTTCCTCAGTATGCTTTTGTATTTATTTGTTTATTGGATAAACTCATTTGAATCTATTTATTATCATCCATTTATGCATTATTATACAATGCATTTATGTAAATTATTAGCAATAAAATATTTTTTTCTATTAAAACAATATAAAAAAACATTTTTATTTAAAAAGTTCTCAACATTACACTCAAAACTTAAAAATTGTGTTTGTTTAATTGCTGTCCAACAGTGTGTGGCTTAATTGTAACACCCAGTTACAACTAACCCCGCTGTGTCATGTTTTCCCAGCCTGATCTCACGAGAAAACGTAAGTATTTTACGTTTTGCCAGTTTAGTGGCTAATTCGTACGAATTCGTATGAGTTCAGTCGTACGAAATGGTACGATTTTAAAAAGGAGGCATGGCACCTAACCCCACCCCTAACCCCAACCGTCATTGGGGGATGAGCAAATCGTACTAAATTGTACAAATTAGACCGTACGAATTCATACGAATTAGCCACTAAATGAAAAAATTACGAATTGCCATGAGGTTGTGTTGGTTTTCCTCAAAAACTGGCTAGCAGTCACTGTGTTTCTTACATCTTTCAAAATGGTTTCATCTTTTAGCCTAAAAAACAGTAAACACTACAAACCTCATTGGTTCTCTTAGAATACAGGTGTAAAACTCCTGGAGGCCCGCAGTTCTGCACAGTTTATTTCTAACCAAGCAGAGACACAATGTTATGAGACGTTATAATTAGGTTAGATTTAGGTCACCAGCGTTTAGGGACAATGTTATTTTGATGTCCAATGATGACGTGAAATGACCAAAATCCAACATCGAGCCAACATCCTAAACCAACGTCATATGGACATTAAATACTAACATTTATTCATCAGGTATGGCAACCAAAATCCAATGTTTGATAGACATTATAACGTCCACACAACTTCATATGTTGTTTTTAGGTTGTAGATAGTAACCAAAATGCAGTGTCTGTCTTAACATTAACCTCACGTTGGGTTCTGATGTCGACCTGATTTTCATTTCTGAATTAGAATGCAACATCCTATGATGTTGGGGTACAATGTTAATCTGACATCATGTTGACGTTCTATGCCTGATGGGAACCCTAATTTAACACACCTGATAAAAGGCTTGTTTGAGACCTGGAGGTAAGTGCTTTGCAGCAGGGTTGCAACTAAACTATACAGGGCTGCGACCCTCCAGGAATTGAGTTTGACACCAGTCTTAGAAGCTCAAATGTGCCATGTATCATGCAAGAATGAACTTGATTGGTTCTTGCATAAAATCATGTTTGCTGCAGAACAAACAGTATTGGTTTTTTGCGCATCTAGCAAGCAAGATTGAGCTTCCTTGATATATTAAGCTTAAAAAAGCATCACGTGAGGCGATCATTTCTCTTCAGAAGACTTGGATTAAACTGATATGCAGATTTGTGCTAAATAAGAACAATTTTCTTATGGAACAACACGAAGGTAAATAAATGCAAGCTATATATATATATATAAATGACCACACAATTTTCATTTTGGGTTAAACAAACCCTTGAACTACAATTTTGGACATAGTGATTACTGACTAAACGCTAAACTCACCAGAGACCTGTTGCTGTTTGATCAGCGATGCAAAGAAACATATATGATTTCACTTCATAAGGCAGCTTTGGTTCCCAAAGCCTACGAAGACACCAAAGGAAAGGAGAAATTGACCCCTTCTCGGAAATGACCTCTAATCAGCAATAGTTGTGGTTTGAGGTTTCACCTTCAATATGTAAACAATAGAACTTTGATCCCAATGTGGATGTTGCACAGAGCTTTACATTGTACACTTTCTATACGCCATTTCATATCGATGAAGAAAGGATCTTGTTTAAAGAGTATTGGGCCATGATGAGAAGGAGGGATTGAGAGCAGGGCTGTGGTGTTAAAGATGAGAGCCTTCATGTCATTGTTTTAGAGAAAGCCTTTAGCAGTAGGACCTGGAAGACGTACAGGGCATTTAACAATAAGGTTTGTAATAACACAAAGCCTGTTCCATAAAAGCTGGATGCTTTACTGAAAAAAAGACCCTCATGCTCAATTGGTTCCAGCACTTGACAGGAAAATGCAATTGTTCCTGATGTCAAATTTTAGCGACTCCTACTATAAATTAGGGGCTGGGCAGAAGTTTGGATCAGTTTAACTTTGCCGATTATTTACCTTGCTCTGTGAAGAACACTTTAGGACAACATGAGCGCGTCGGTGGCTATTTACAGAAACATATACACTGAGGATCGGTTCCGACAGACGTACGGTACGGAAGACCAGTCTGGCGGGAGAGAGCGGCTCCGGGACCGGCTGGCGCAGAGATGCAGCTGCTCGCAGGTGGAGTGCGTTCACCTGCTTCACAAGAGACTGCCCGTGTGCAGCTGGCTGCCAAAGTACAAGCTCAGAAAATGGCTCTTAGGAGATATCATAGCCGGACTGACTGTTGGAATAGTACACATTCCCCAAGGTAAAAAATAAAGTTGATTCATTTTTCTTACTTATGACGTCGCCTAAAGTTGAGGTGCGAAGAGGATATGGTTGGCTAAATACCATATTTAGGATGAACACATTTGTTTTGATATTCAACGACCAGAAAGATGAGAGAAACTTAAATCGATTAGTATTTGTATTAATGTAACATTAAACCTTTAAATATTTCTTATGAAAATTTATATTACATATACACGCGTGTGTGTGTTCATATTTTGCACATTTAAGTTACAGAAATCCGCCTTTGCATTAAAAATAGTGTGTATATTGTGAGGTCTATTTTAAAACACCCAATAGAACGGTGAAAATGTGCGATTGATTGCATTTGGCGTTATGAACATGGGTCAGGCTTTTAGTTAGGATTGAGATTATTATTGAAATGTGAAAATTATTCTGAAATTGATAATTTCACCAGGCCGGTAGCCAGCGGGGGGCTCGGGTAGTTTGAAAGACCCAGCCCCCTGCTGACAAGGTCCAGAGTTTAGCTCCAATATGAGCTCATTTGTCCCATTTTTGACAGTATACCATCATAAATTGTGAAAATACCCAACTGAAGAAGACTTTAAGAAGAATAACCAATTAAAAAAAAAAAAAAAAAAAAAATATATATATATATATATATATATATATATATATATATATATATATATATATATATATACAGTTTTCAATTTAAAACAAGTTTTGATAGATTGCCAATTTTATTTTCTTTATTTGTTTTTTATGATGGATGATAATAAATTTGTATTTAAAAAATAAGTATTTTTTTCAGATTTCTAACATTCTAATTGAAATACATTAGATATGAAACTAATAACCTGTTTAAATGCACATTTGTGAATAAAAATACATTTTTGTTAACAAAAAATAGTAATGATAAGCACTGCAAATAAGCAAACTTATAAAAATTTAGGAAGTATTTTTGTTGCATCAAAAAGTGTGGTATTGATAACCATCCGACAAACTTATACAGCACAAATTGCTGTTTAAAATGTCACTAAAATCAAGGAAATACAAATATTTCAGGCTTATATTATTGAAAAGCACTGTAAAAAATGCGTGGCTCAAATTCAAATAGATTGAATGTAAAACAATTAAATTGCCCCCCAAAAACTCAACTCGTTTCAGCTCATTCTAAATGCGTAGTTTGAACAAGCAGCAAAATACATTTTTTGAGAGTCAATGAAATGTATATAAAGTCTATAAACATCAGAAAAGTACATAAACATAAGAAATGTTGTCACTTTTTACTTCAAGGGATGGCGTTTGCTTTGTTGACATCAGTGGCTCCTGTCTATGGGCTTTACACATCTTTTTTCCCAGTGGTCCTTTATATGCTTTTTGGCACTGGTCATCATGTTTCCACAGGTAAAAAAATATCTAACAATAATTTACCAGATTTTTGCACTGTAAAAAACATTTATGTGGTTTATTTAAATATAAAAATGTCAGATTTTCCACAAATTTGTTTAATCATCCTGACATGTTTGCATAACCAAACACCTGTCACTTTTGTAGTGTCCCAGTATAATAAGTTAATGTAGTTGTAATGCTCAATTAAGAAAATGAAATGTTATTATTCATGGCTTTGGCCTCTGCAGGTACCTTTGCTGTGTTGAGTCTGATGACTGGCTCAGTTGTGGAGCAGCTGGTCCCCATCCCACTCGCACTGAATAGCAGTAGCCCAGAGGCTGCAGAGTTTGAGGCCCAGAGGATTGGAGTGGCATCAGCCGTAGCCTTTCTCTCAGGCATAATGATGGTAAAACACATCTCCTCTATGTAAAACAGACATCTATAGATTTAAGTTGAATTAAAAGAGTATGCTGCATGTTTTTATTGTCCTAGCTCTGTATGTGTGGACTCCAGTTGGGTTTCCTTTCTACATATCTCTCAGAACCAATTGTTAAGGCGTTCACAAGTGCAGCCGCCTTCCACGTGACTGTCTCACAGCTGCAAAGCATGTTGGGATTACGGTTACCCCGATATGCTGGTGCCTTTTCTCTTTTTAAGGTCAGAATTTGCTTTTTTCAGGATCACTGAGTATAACTGAGCACAAATTAATCAAAAGTTCTAATTAAACCTACAGACGTTGGCTTCAGTGATGGAAAACGTGCCCCACACTAATTTGGCTGAGCTGGTGATCTCACTGCTCTGCCTGGCTGTTCTGGTGCCTGTTAAAGAGGTCAATTCCCGCTTTCGGGAGCGTCTGCGGACTCCAATCCCTGTGGAGATTATCACTGTGAGTTTGCACTTCAAAACAGACATTTGAGACGGTTTAGAAAGCACGTGGAGCAGTCAAAACATTTACTTATCTTTGGGTTTCTTTTCTTTCCACTTTCTGTCATGCCATGTGAGACATACAGTAAATAAAGCAACTGAACTTTTGTACAAATATTTGCCATACCAGTCAGTTTATTCGCTGTAATGAGAGTTTCATCAACCCTCTTTTCTATTCTTTTTTTTGTTGCCTGCATTCTGAAAAACATGTTTTTATTGTGGCTCTTGCAGGTAATAATTGCAACAGGAATCACATATGCCTTTTCTCTGGATTCCAAGTATGACATACAGATTGTAGGACATATTCCTGCAGGGTAATATATTCTTATATGTGATGCATTATTCATGATAGTCATAAATACTAGCAGTATCGAATATGTAACTGTTCAAAAAGAAGGAAACCTTTCATACTACATTTATTTGATCAAAGAATGCAACCTTGTAAATTTAATTAATATATATATATATATATATATATATATATATATATATATATATATATATATATATATATATATATATATATATATATTTAATGTATTTTTAAAATATTTCCCGGTAAATTCATTTAAAAAAATGTTTTTTCCTGTTTTTAAAAAGCTAATTATTGTAGCATACTTCATTTTTCAATGTCACACAAGTCATTCTTATATGCTGATTTGGAAGTCTTTACTGGCAGGTTTGAAATAATATGTGTGTATATATTCAAATATATTTAATGCAAATTTAAAATGTATATAAACTGCAATTTAACTATAATTTAAAGTGAAATGTTTACTAATTTTCAGTTTTCCAGAACCACGACTGCCTGCATTAGAGACAGTTCCAGAAATTGCTGGTGACACAGTAGCTATCACACTCGTCGCCTATGCTGTGTCTGTATCTCTAGCCATGATATATGCTGATAAGCATGGATACTCCATCGATCCAAATCAGGTTTATATCATATTAATTAATTGAGGTTATAAAACGTATAAAGGCAGGTGATTTTCATTGTAAATGTGCCATCCTAAGACTATATTAATTTTATTGTAGGAGCTTCTAGCACATGGGATCTCCAACACTGTGTCATCTCTGTTCACTTGCTTCCCCAATTCAGCTACACTGGCCACTACAAACATACTAGAGAGTGCTGGAGGTCACACGCAGGTACTGGTGTGCTTGTTCAACCACTTAGCCCATGCTGCAAAATGAAGCAGTTCTACAATGAAAATGTAATATTAAGATAATGCAATGAGCTTTTTTCACAGTATATTCACTGATAAATATATGAAAACAATTTTCTGTACAAATTTTGTCTGATTTTTTTTTTAACATAGTTAGGATTTAATAAGGCTTTTTCTGTACTTGAACAGCTTGCAGGACTATTCACAAGTCTGGTTGTTCTTATTGTACTTCTGCTGATAGGACCTCTGTTTTACTTTTTACCCAAGGTAAGAGTCACTTTACTATTGAGATATCTACAATAGGACTCAGAGCTATGTAATATTTTTCCCCTACAAGTTCTCCATTTCGTATTTTATCTTTCATTTAATGTTGTTTGTGAATGTAAAAGATCTGCAAATTTTCACAGATGACAGTGAACGATGTATGAGTTGTTTTGACTGAAACTAAATCACAGATTTTAAACGGCCTGGAACAAGTCACCAGTAATTCCAGTATTACTTCCTGCACAAACCTACAGAAGTTTGTAACACATTTGTATTATGCCAGTTTATGGTCTTTATTGGCTGCTCACAAACAATGTCTGTTTTTAATCCTCAGACACTAGTTTGGTTTGTGTTGTTTTTGCACAGTGAAAACAAATCCACATTGCATGTATTTCCAAAAAAAGAAGAACTTGAGCTTGAATTGATACTGTAAAATGAAATCCATTGTTACTGTTTCTATCATTGTTAACAAGTGATGAGGAAGCCTCCAGATCTTATACCAAATCAAATAAAAAAAAAATCAAGAAAAGAAGGCTTTAGAAAGACTGGATTCTTGAACTGTTTAAGACACTGTGGGGGAAAATAGATGCTGTAGTGCACAGGTGTCAAACTCAGTTCCAAAAGGGCCGCAGCTCTGCACAGTTTAGTTCCAACCCTAATTAAACACACCTGATCAAACTAATTGAGTCCTTCAGTCTTGTTTAAAACCTACAGGTAAGTGTGTTGGAGCAGGGTTGGAACTAAACTGTGCAGGGCTTCGTCCCTCCAGGAATTGAGTTTGACACCCCTGCTGTAGTGTATATTAGAAAATAAAAAGTGTTTTATGATCTTGGATGGATATAAACCTAATGTGTGAAACTGCAGAAACAAACTTAGGGGCTTTTGAAATAGTATAATGGAGCACTTTAAGTTACTTTGGATGTAAGTGTCTGCTGATTGATGAATTCATTCATGTAAATATGGATTTATGGGTTGTAAACATTTACTAACCAATCACAAAGGGTAGATTTTGATTTCATGCTCTTTGAATTATTAACCAACAACCTCTCTCATCTCTCCACCTAGGCAGTGCTGGCATGTATAAATGTGACCAGCCTGAGACAGATGTTCCTACAGTTTCAGGATCTCCCTGAACTATGGAGAATTAGCAAAATTGACTTTGTAGGTTTTTACAATCTCTCGTTCCACAAGCAAATGCTAAATATCTTTAATTTCTTAAATGACATTGTGTTCAGCTGAGTGATATCAGTTCTTGTGTACATCTGAGCAGATGGTGTGGCTTGTGACCTGGCTGTCTGTAGTTGTGCTGAATGTAGACCTGGGGTTGGCCATTGGGATGGTCTTTTCCATGATGACAGTCGTCTGTCGCACACAGAGGTATTGTATGGATAACTCCTTTCTATTGGATTAAATTTGGCAATTTCCATTTGGTCTTTTTATATGGTTGATGTAATGTAGAGCATGTGATCGACTGGCCTATTAAGGATCACTAGGTTTCTTAGCAGTCACCAAACATGCTTCATTTTAAAATAAATGATTATGATTTAAGTATTAGCGGCTAAACCTTAATGCGGCTCTACACCTGTCAAGAAATTATAAGCATTTAGCAAAAAGGTTGTATGGCAAACAATAAAATAAATTGTAAATTTATTTACTGTAACTATAATTGTCACAGAAATGATAACCTTACATGATTGGCTTTGTTGTTATACATGAGATGTGTGTGTGTATATACACTCACCGGCCACTTTATTAGGTACATATTACTAGTACCTGGCTGGACCCCCTTTTGCCTTCAGGACTGCCTTAATAATTTGTTGCATAGATTCGACAGGGTACTGGAAATTTTGGTCCATATTGACATAGCATCACGCAGTTGCTGCAGATTTGTCGGCTGCACATTCATCCCGAAGGTGCTCTATTGGACTGAGTCTGGTGACTGTGGAGGCCATTTGAGAACTCATTGTCATGTTCAAGAAACCAGTCTGAGATGATTCACACTTCATGACATGGCGCGTTATCCTGCTGGAGGTAGCCATTAGAAGATGGGTACACTGTGGTCATAAAAAGATGGACACGGTCAGCAACAATTCTTGGCTGTGGCGTTGACACAATGCTGAATTGGTACTAATGGGCTCGAAGTGTGCCAAAGAAAGATCCCCCACACCATTACACTATAAGCACCAGCCTGAACCGTTGATACAAGGCAGAATGGATCCATGCGTTCATGTTGTTGATGTCAAACTCTGACCCTACCATCAGAATGTTGCAGCAGAAATGGAGACTCATCAGACAAGGCAATGTTTTTCCAATCTTGCATTGTCCAATTTTGGTGAGCCTGTGTGAATTGTAGCCTCAGTTTTCTATTCTTAGCTGACAGGAGTGGTACCCGTTGTGGTCTTCTGCTGCTGTAATATCCACCTCAAGGTTGGACATGTTGTGCGTTCAGAGATGCTCTTCTGCACACCTCGGTTGTAACAAGTGGTTATTTAAGTTACTGTTGCCTTTCTATCAGCTTGAACCAGTCTGGCCATTACCTTCTGACCTCTGGCATCAACAAGGCATTTGCATCCACAAAACTGCTGCTCACTGCATATTTTCTTTTTTTTCGAACCATTCTCCGTAAACCCTAGTGATTGTTGTGCATGAAAATCTCAGTAGATGAGCAGTTTCTGAAATACTCAGACCAGCCTGTCTGGCAGCAACAACCAATGTCACATTCAAAGTCTCTTACATCCCCTTTCTTCCTCATTCTGATGCTCGGTTTGAACTGCAGCAGATCGTCTTGAACATGTCTGCATGCCTAAATGCATTGAGTTGCTGCCATGTGATTGGCTGATTAGAAATTTGCATTAACGAACAGTTGGACAGGTGTATCTAAAAAAGTGGCTGGTGAGTGTGCATATATATATTTCCCCCCCTGAATTATTAGCCACCGTTTATTTTTTTCTCTCAATTTTTATTTAACGGAGAGATTTGTTTCAACACATTTCTAAACATAATAGTTTTATTAACTCATTTCTAATAACTGATTTATTTTATCTTTGCCATGATGACTGTAAATAAAACGTTACTAAATGTTTTTCAAGACACTTCAATACAGCTTAAAGTGACATTTAAAGGCTTAATTAGGTTAATTAGGTTAACTAGGCAGGTTAGGGTAATTAGGCAAGTCATTGTATAATGATGGTTTGTTCTGTAGACTATCAAAAAATATATATAGCTTAAAAGCTAATAATTTTGTCCTTAAAATGTTTTTTAAAAAATTAAAAACTGCTTTTATTTTAGTCGAAATACAACAACTGAGACTTTCTCCAGAAGAAAAAATATTATCAGACATACTGTAAAACTTTTCTTGCTCTGTTAAACATTGTTTTGGAAATATTTAAAAAAGAATAAAAAATCAAAGGGGGGCTAATAATTCTGACTTCAACTGTATATATTTTTGTATATGTATATGATATGAAGGTATATGTATCTATTGAAGCATATATAAATTCTTTTATTTTTATATTTCTAATGTGCATTGTTAAACTTGTAAATAAAAGTAAATAAAAATCAAAGTTTAGTATGGTTGAATGGATGCACAGGTATCTTATTAAAATGAATTGACTTGCAGTTTACCTTGATAATATTTTTTCTGTGAATGCAGGGTAAACCATATGTGATTTCCTTTAAGAAGGTTTATGAAACAAAAACATTTAAAAAAGGCATCCTCTGGGAGAAAAAAACTGGGAACCACTGAAATAGAGCATGTGGATGATGGATATAACGATATTATCAATCCAACTGGAGCAGCCCCAGTGAAACAAGACATTGAGCACATAATATAATTGAGATTGAAACTACCTAATTAGATTTGTGTATTTATCTGCTTTAATAATCGTGTTTACTATATCCTTTAATTATGCGTTCCAAAGCTCAGGGGCTGTATAAAAACAGCGAACCAGTATCCCTTACAGACCCTCGTGTTCCAAAACAACCTTCCTCTCCTGGCGGATCTGAAATTCACATTTAAGGAAAAGGGAAGATAAAGTTGAGACAAAAAGATGTCCCTGAACTCATAGTAAACTTTCTGTTTTCAGGGCCAGCTGCTCTGTGTTAGGAAGAGCTGCCAACACGGAGATCTACAGATCCATCAACAACCATAATAAAGTGAGTCAACAATTATCATATTAACTTTCTTTTCTTATTGCCACACGTAATGTCATTTACTATGATTAGAACTGGACCTTGTGCGTTTGGAAACCTCTGCTCAGCTATATCTGTCTTATTGAAAGATCTGTTATCATTTACTCACCCTCCACTTTTTCAAAAAACTATTTTAAGTTTCTTTTTTCTGTTGAAAGCAGATATTTTGAAAAACTGATTGCCATTGACATCCATAGTTGACATTGACATCCTACTATGCAAGTCAAAGGCTATCGGCTTCCATAGAAGAGCCAGAGTCAGAGATTCAATTAAAAAGAAAGTTTGCTGAAATAGTTTGCAGTTTCAACAGCTTTAACACTCGCAATTATACTCTCACATAATCTCATTGGTTAAAACACAGATAGAGTAAGAAAATTTCCATGTGTGTGTATACATACAATTCTAAACGATATCTGAATATCTCAAGCTTACAAACGTCACACAGCCACTAGACTGTTCAGAGCTGATGCCAGACCTGTGAAATGGTCCACAAAGGAATAAAAAACACACACATTTAAAGTGCAATCTATTTCTTTTCCAAGGCTGAGTGTAGTCTTACCCGTGTTATCAAAGCTGGTTAAAAACTGGTACAATCTACATCCATACAGGCAGATTACATACAAAAAGAAATTAACTTTAAAATATTTAACACATAACACGGCAAATAACTCAGGAAACGGTTGTTTCCAATTCTTTAAGAGTCCAATTTCACTCAAGAGGTCTCCACGACCTCTGACCTGGCTGGGTAGATCCTGAGGAAACAAATCATTTGGCATAGAGAAAAGCTATCTCACACATATTATTCCAGTTTTACTCTGAAGTGGGATGACACTGAGGCAGGCATGTCCAAACTAGTGCCTGTGTCCTGCTGAATTTAGCTCCAACTTGTGTCAAAACATCTGCAGGAAGTTTCTAGTATATCTACTGCGAGCTTGATTAGCTGGTACAGGTGTGTTTGATTAGGATTGGAGCTAAACTCTTCAGGACACTGGCCCTCCAGGACCGAGTTTGGACACCACTCCACTGAGGTCATCATATATTCTAGCCTCTTAAACATTCAAATTTATTTATAATATCAAAGACATAAGAAAGGATATGTGTTACTCCTTCCTGGAGCATACATCAGAAAATCCACGCCATCACCCTCATAAAGGTTTTGAAATACTTGAGGCGATTCGTTTTTTTTTCTTCTTCTTCTTTTTTGCCACATACAAAGCTGTCACCAAATATCAGCGCAGTTCTTGTATTGCAGTGTTTACTATAAATACTTCAATCATAATGACTCCCTCTAGCAATGACATCTTTTCTCTAGTGACGTGTTTACCAGCGTAAAGGTGGGACAAACTGTCACTAAACCCCAATGTTTCATTTCCCTATGGATTAATCTCTACTGAAATAAATTTTCCTATTCAAGGATAGCTTTTTCACTCAGATATACTTTCCACTAGGGAAGAAAATATCAATTTTATCCTATTTCTGTTGATTAACTGATGACCCTCTGTCTCTTTTCCATAGTGCTATGAAGTGCCCGGTGTGAAGATCCTGACCTACAATGGGCCCATCTATTATGGCAACCGTAGCTTTTTCAAGGCGGATATGGCTCAGCTACTGGGACTCACCCCTGAGAGGATACGCAGTCGAGAAAAAGCCCTGAAGGCTATTGAGAAGAGGGAAAGAGAGGCCATTAGCACTGTAGTAAGATGATCCAGATGTAATGTGCTCTTCAAGTTTGAGATTTTTTCTAATTGATTTTCTTTATTCATCCTAAAAGGTCCACTGGTATTTTATATTTAATTAAGCTAATAGAGAATCTCAGATCATTTAAAATTGTGCCTTATTCTGATTATACCCAACATTGTCATAATTCATTAAATTATTATTTTGCATTTAGAATATTTGGTAACAATTGAAAAAAAAAAATAATGTTACATTTAAAAAAGTGATTAGTTGACTTTACTTTAAAAAGTGAGTAAACTTGTTGCCTTAAAATTAAGTCAAAAAACTGTGTACAATTGTAAAGAATAATTGTTTAAGTAAACATAACAGTTCTAATTTACTGTAGGTTTACCCACTTTAAGTAAAGTCAACTTGTTGTTTCTATGCCAACAGGTTTAACGTAACTAGTAAAGTAATGTATCCTATTTGCTTTTTACAGTGTAGTTGTTGAAGGTATTTGCTAAGAGGAATGAACAGCACATCTATTTTAGTTTTTATTCATTGTTAATGTTAGGTAGTAAAATAAATCATTCATTTTGAGTTCTTGTTAACTCACAGTGCATAAATTAATGTAACAAGCACATGTTTGAATTTTAATAATGCAACAGTACATGTTGAATTATGGTTAATAAGTGCCTTAATGAGTACGTTTACATAGAAACCAATAGTCCGATTTTAATTCGATTAAGTCTAGACAATACTCTGATTAAGAGTCGACCATGTAAACAGTGATTTTTGATTACATTAATCCACTAAAGTCATAATTAAGGCAAACAGAAACTGGATTAAGACATGTAGAGTATGTCGACTTTAGTCGAATTATTGAAGTGCAGTACAGACATATAAACACCTTAAACAAATTATTACCAAATAATTCCTCTTTTTAAACAACACTCCTCCAGCAGTTCATACTCTCATCCAATGTTTCGTTTGTCACAGGGGCATGAATGGAATGTTCCTGAATGAAAGTGAAAGTGCCAAACTGCAGTTAAAGTCGACAAATTAAAAATAAAACACCTAAAATTGCAGGAAACTCCGGAGAAAATGTGGATAGCGATGTGACGCAATGATGTTAATCGAATTATGTGCTTTAAAATGTAAAATGGGATCATGAAAGGAACATTCAAAAAGCAACTCATGTAAACACCTTAATCATATTATTGTCTCATTCAGATTAAGGCAAATTACTTGATTACTAATAACTCTTGGACCTTTATTTTTAAAGTGTAACCAAATAATTTTTAGCACTGTATATTTAACATTACAATGACCATCCCTTCATAACCTCTAAATGCCTTTGCTTTTACTGTAATCAGTCCTGTATTAAACTGATATGTGTTTGAACAAAATAATGGATTATTGAAGGACAATTTCTGACTGCATTACTGTTTTGTTTTTTCCAAGGAGCAAGGAGTTGCAGACAGTTCATTTTCTTCAAAGAATGACTTGTTCACATCAGGTGTGTTGCCACTTCTGGTGGAATAAACAAATGGTTAAAGAAAAGTTTTTATTTCAAATGTATCGCATATTTATCACTTGTAGAGATGGCTGAAGGTGAAGTCCAGGCTGTGCTGATAGACTGCAGCAGCGTCATTTTTGTGGATATCGCAGGAGCTCGGTTATTTATACAAGTGAGCTGGGCTTTAAGGATATTATTTTGACACCATTTGGTATTATCAAAAATAATGACATACATTTATCCTGCCACAGATGTGCATGGAGTGCCAGAAGATTGGGGTACGGATATACCTGGCTAACTGCAATGGTTAGTTTTCACAGATACAGTTGAAGTCAGAATGATTAGCCCGCCTGTTTATTTTTTCCCCTAAATTCTTTTCAACAGAAAGAAGACTTCTTTTAACACATTTCTAAACATATTAGTTTTAATAGCTGATTTCTTTTATCTTTGCCTTGATAATTGTACTAAATATTTTTCAAGATTCTAGCATCCGCTTGCTTAGTCTGGACTTATGATATACTGTTTCCTGGTCAAAGTCGCTACTTGTTTGAATTGAGAAAATATTAGTTCATGGTCACTCTTTAGTCCTATCACACATTAAAGTGAATTTGATATAAAATCATGGGACGTCATTTACTTCCATATTTATTCAATTTGAAAGGTCTGTACTGGCCCAATATCCCCATAAGTAGTTCCGTTCTCTAATCATTTGAAATAGGATAACTTTTGCATAAATTTTGATCGAGACATAATTCTTTTTTCCTATGATTACTGACATGGTTCAGAAATCACCAAAACTATTACAGCAATAGACTACACAGAACCTAAAAAGGTGCACTTTCAAATTTGAGTTTACAAAAAAATTTGGGTAGGCAAAATCCAAGCGGAAACCCCAAAATAGCACTTAACTTCAAGAGGTTAAAGGGCAATTTAAAGACTTATCTAGGTTAATTAGGCAAGTGAGGGTAATTAGACAAGTCAGTTTATAACAGTGGTGTGTTCTGTTGACAATCAGTGAAAAAAATGCTTAAGAGGGCTATTAATAGTTAAAATGATTATTAATATAAGAATATTGTATATTATAATGTTTATAAATCTTTAAAATAAAATAAAAAAAACATTTAAACCTTAATATGGTTTTTAAAAATGCTTTTATCCTAGCCAAAATAAAACAAATCAGACTTTCTCCAGAAGAAAAAATATTATAGAAAATACTGTTATAAAAATCCTTTCTCTGTTAAACATAATTTGGAAAATATTTTTAAAAAATCCACAGGAGGGATAATAGTTTTCAACCATATACCTGCACAAACTTTTCAAATAATATGTTAAGCAATATTTTCTGTCATCTATAGAGAGCGTACTAAAGATTCTCACATCCAGCGGGCTGATGAACTACATGAATCCTCAGCATATCTTTGTAACAATCCATGATGCCGTGGTCTACATCCAACAGCAGAGAGTAAGATGCCATTTCACAAACATACTCTGTTACAGCAAAAAAAAATTCCATTAACACTTCATCATTTGGTTTGACAGGAGAAACCTCCAGAGACCAACACAATGGTGTGGGTGTGATTTATTTGAAACAACCATAATTCAAGATTTATTTGGACTGAGACTCGAAGCAGGAACTGAAGAACCAGCGTTTGACTGCAAGTGTGTCAGAAGGAACATTTATTTTGCCTCTATATGCCGTGATGAGTTTGTCAGGGCACCTTATGGTGTCAAACAGAAGTATAGAGCTGCAGTGGCTAAATTATTTTCACACCATGACAAATGTTTGGTGTGAAACATTGATTTAATTCCAATGAATGACAGATAATGTGATTGATTTTTGTTTAATTTATGAAGAGGTGTTCTAATCTCTTTTACAATGCACTGCTAAGAATACTGCCAAACCAATAAGATTCAGGCCAACGATAGAAAACTATACCTTGATGGCAAACAAAATATGGGATGCAAAAGTCTGAATGTCTGTATGAGTTTGGTGTACTGTTTGGCTTCCTGCTCAGTGACAGGTTGCAATGCAGCTCTTTGTGTATTTCTGCTTCCCTCCCTTGATTTCTCCACTTTCCTGCAAGTGCCACTGACATTTCCATGTAAACTGTCCTTAAAGGGTTTACCGATCAGAAACCATTGTTATTCATGAACACCAGTGGCTGTCAATGCTTGTGCTCGCAGTTGTACATAAGCATACCTGTACGTAATATAGAAGAGACTGAACATGATTCAGTGTCCTGATATACTCATGCCTCATTTTCATTATTTTGTAGAAGTGTAAAATACCTTTTAACAATGTACTGGTAAAGAAATCAAGAAACTGTCCACTCTGCTGGAAACACAGTTTAGACAAACAAATATGTGCTGCACTTTTTCCTTTCAATAACCAAATAAACACACAACAAATGTGTCAGCTGTGAGAACTCCCTGTGAAATGTGTGGACTAGTGTACTGCAAATCAGTGACAAAGTTCACGTTTAGATGATTGAAAATACACTTCTGCCAATTTGCTGTAACTTTTTTGATGAGATCAATCTAGGCCTACATTAAATGCTCTATATTAAAATGCTCTTTAGAATCTACAAAATACTGCTGTGGTCAGTTATTTATATAATTACTGTGTGTTTAATGGCAGACACGGTGCTATAGGAATTATAAGGTATATGGAGAAGAATGTATATTAAACGCTATTGTATTGAAGATAAGGGGAGTGGCTACTCAATAAGTTCCGCCCTGTCTTCCTGTTTAATTATCAGTCAACACACTGAAAGCAGCTTAAGCTGGTTGCCAACCGCCGTTAATATCACACTAAGAAGAGAGCAGCTTGTTTCAAGGTACTTTTCGAAGAAAGTATCTAACATGAATACACTTGCCAAGCTCAACAATTTACTATTATCGTGTGAAAGATAAGGTAATTAAAATTACTGTTAAGACAATATGATAAAGTATATTCGAGAGTCTCAAATATATAATACGGTCGTGTGTAAGTCTAAAATTGAAACAAATTCTCGTTACAGATCTGGTGACGGTAATATGAGACAAAATTTTAACGAATGCCCTGCAAATCTCACTACTTTGCGTATTAAATTGAAATTACAGTTTATTGTAGGTTTTTGACATGAGTACAAGTAAGTTAAACGTCACATCCTTGGTTCGGCAAAATGACTCTTATCATAAAAATAACTAACGTTATAGGCTAGGCCCACTACGTACTGTATGTATACTGTTGTAGTGTTTATTAATTAAAAGAAAAGAAGATTTTTATTAACCTTACAGCTACTTACGTTAAGTCCAAGTTGTGCATTAGCCAATCCCATGCTGTTTTGTCATCACGCGGGAAGTTAGTTGACTGTTGTGTGTGATTTTAGTTAAGTTGTATGCTCGCAGCTTCCAGTGTGAATGGTTAAGAAACTCCTCTGCACTGGGCGAGAGCATTATACCCCGCTGCTGTCAGTGTTATAAACGTTTTGCTTGGTGTTGTTGTGTGCCTTTTTCACCCCTCCACGGACACTTAATTTTGTTATAGGATAAAAGCACAACAATGCCCATGTTGGGACATATTGCTCATAATTTACTACAACAATAAATAACCGAATTTAGCATTTTAATAGCTGATTAAAAAACTTCCGAATGTGCTAATATAAAACCAACTTTACACAAGGCACGAGTTCAAAGCCATTTTTTAAACATCTTTTTAAAAAAATATTTGAGAGGAATACATATAGTTTTGATTATTTTAAAAAATGTGTTAGGCCTACTTATTACAAAATTATTTTACTTTTCTTTTGGGAAATAGTTTTTTGTATTTCTAAGCTCTAAATGGAAATTCTTCACAATTCCATGACATTAAATTGTTTAAAAAATATATCATTTTTCTAACCAAAAATACATGTCCGTGTCTTGCTTCAATTCTGTTACCATACCATACTTTGCCTTAAAATTGGTGAAATTATCTTCCACAACTATGTAAAAAACTGATAATGTTGTCAATTTCCCTCACTGATAAGATGTGAAGCATTGAAAGTTGTGTGTATGCTCTTTGAGAAAATTATTTTGTAAACTCTCAATACTGTTACTACAATTTCACAAGGAAAGGGGAATATTTCATACACATTGGTTGATTTACAAATATTTGAATCTTCATTTCATTAGTGCCATGTTCTTTAATTTATGCTAGCAAGTGGCCATTTCGGCTAAAAAGTTGTAAAATTGTCAATTCTTTTACTGTTACTAATTTAGAGCAACACTTTAGGTAACATAATTGACAGTCATGTATGTGTGAGATTAAGAGAGCTTGTGTTTCCACAGGTGAAATGTCATCTTGGTTTCAAGTTAGGACTGTTTATTTAATGGAAAAAAAAGATTTTTTTTTTAATTAATATTAACGATTTATTAATATTTTCTACACATTACCAAATTAGTCATTGGCATTAATAAATTGAGTTGACAAACAATTATATGTACAGTTGAACTAAGAATTATTAGCCCCGTTTGCATTTTTTTCTTTTTTTAAATAATCCCACATGATGTGTAACAAAGCAAGGAAATTTTCACAGTATGTCTAATAAATTTTTTCTTGTGGAGAAAGTTTTATTTGTTTTATTTTGGCTAGAATGAAAGCAGGTTTTAACTTTTTAAAAAAACATTACAAGGTCAAAATTATTAGCCCCTTTTTTAGCTGTATATATTTTTTGATCGTACAAAAGAACAAACCATGGTTATACAATAACTTGCCTAATTACCCTAACCTGCCTAGTTAACCTAATTAATTAAGCCTTTAAATGTCTTTTTAAGCTGTAAAGAAGTGTCTTGAAAAATATCTAGTCAAATATTATTTACTGTCATCATGGCAAAGATAAAATAAATCGGTTATTAGAAATTAATTATTAAAACTTATGTTTAGAAATATGTTGAAAAAATCTCTTTGTTAAACAGAAATTGGGGAAAACAAACAGACAGGGGGGCTAATAATTCAGGGGTGCTAATAACACTGTCTTCAACTGTAAAATTTGTTTAAAAATAACAATTTTTCCCTAAAAAAATAATAATTTGTGATTTGCAAGCACTGAATTAATAGAATGAAAAAGAGTATACTCTCAATAAGACACTGGCAAGTATTGCAGTTTATAAAGAGTTATTTTTTTAACTTTTAAAATGCCAAATAGAATTACCCACATGCTGATAAGACGTTGCTAGCACTGCTAACTCTTGTGTAGACAAAATACGTAACACAGCTTTGGAACTATAGGTTCCATCTGCTTTCTGAGTGGTTTTCAAATATTAAGCTCGTACAAAAAAACACATTGTATTTAATGACAAAGCATATATTGTCAAATTTGGATCAAAGTTCACTCATATACCTCATTAAAACCTGCTCAGTTGCCTTGACCTGATAAATAGGCTAGTCTACTGTTAGGACACAGATTATAACATTTTGAAATAATTTGATCTGTTTAATGTTTGATGTCTGCTTTTTTTCCTGGGGTATTTCAAAGACAATTCTCAGGAGGACACCAGCTTTCTCTTTAAAGCTCAAGAAATATTACACTAATTGGCTGGATGGAAAGCAGCCCGTATTACTAGTTCACAGGACTGCCCAGCTGGCACTCTTGGCATCTCTTATTATAGCCACAGTGTTGATGCTTTACAAAAGACGTATCCAATAGTATAGCATATGGTGTGATTGATGCTAAACTAATACTGCTTTTTGAACCAAGCCATGAAGCAAACATTTATTATATAGGCTTTGTTCAAATACATTTATGATGGGTTGTACATATTGAACAAAACAGTTAACATGATATTGATCAATTATAGCATGATCATCCTGAGGTTTATTAAGATATAACAGAAACATTAAAATAGAAATGTTAGAAACACATGTGGAAAACATTTTAGAAATCAAGAGATTCTGTACATAACTATAGCCTTTTTTGTGACCATAGACAACACTGAGAAATATCGATATGAATGAAAATCAAACCTTATAATGTAGTCTACTAAGTCTTGATAAGCTGCCGCCATCTTGTGGCTTGAAAATGAAATGAACAAAAAACAAAATTAAGCTAATCCGAAATGCTCTCTCTCTCAGCCTTAGTGGAATCCAGAATAAGAGTGGAAGATTCTTCATAATGACAAATAATTTACTTGAGTTCGAGTTCAAATGGTGTGCTAATGCGGCTTTATTGTCACTTTGTGAGGATGGGAAAATAATATTCAATTGGTGATAAATGATTAACTTTTTTAGGTGAAATTATTTATTGTTATTAGCTCACTATTAATTATTTCGTTTTATTTTTGATTATAATTAATTTGTGTGAGGTGTAATGTAAGCTTTGGTTTTAGATTTTTTAATAAAGTGTGTCAGTTTCTCTTTCTCCCTCTATTCAATTAAACTTTTTATTGGTCTCCTCTCCCTTTTTGTGTAAGGCCTTGATGTATTGTGCCGCTAAAAGAATACAGTCTGCTTTTCCCCTAGTAAGTTAACTAAATATTGAAGGTGTGTTTTATTGTCTAACAGACGTTAAGTGCAGTGGCCTTTAAATTGTAGCTAGCAAATAAAATTTTTGTTAATAAATAATCAGCCACTGTGTTACAAAATGGAAAAAAGGTCACCACAGGATAAGATGACTCTTTTAAAAAACTGATCCAATGACGGACAAGATAGAACAACTTTTGGAAAAAATATAGCTATACATAAACTTTTAGAAGAATACAATCACAGAGGCTAGCAAGCTCAAGCTTGCAATAAAAAAAGAAGACAAAACATGACAGAATCCCAGTAAAGAAAATTCAAAATTGATATGTAATTATATACATTCCGAGTGGCACGGTGGCGATGTGGGTAGCACTGTTGTCTTGCAGCAAGGTCACTGGTTTGAGCCTTGGAATTTTTGTGTGGAGTTTGCATGTTCTTTCTGTGTTCATGTGGGTTTCCTCGTGGTGTTCCAGTTTCCCCCACAAGTCCAAAGACATGCGCTATACTGTAAGTGAATTGAAGAAACTAACTTGTCCGTAGTATGTGGATGAATGGGAGTGTATGGCTGTTTTCCAGGGTTAAGTTGCAGCTGGAAGGGCATCCGCTGTGTAAAACATATGCTGGATAAGTTGGCAGTTCATTCCGCTGTGGCGATCCCTGATTTATAAAGGGACTAAGCCGAAAAGAAAATGAATTAATATATATTCTGACATTTACAATCATGCTGTACATACATGTACATATGTCCATTTAATTGACAATAATTTAACTGAGCAACACTATAAAGTGTAAAATATAATGTGATCTATGAACTTTTCATCTACAGTATATGATATAATAAATAGAAAATTGTGTAGACGTACATCTAACTTCTAGAATTATTCAATAATACCTTTTTTAATACTCAAACACAAAAAGTATTAAATAAAACGTCTAATAACACTAGAAACAATATGCCATGCTGTGCCATTTCTTCATTTTCCAAGGGTCAAAATAAAATCTGTGTTACCTCATTAACAAAAAGACAAAAAAAAAAAAAAGTCACATTTACACAAATAACCTGAGCAGATCTCACAAATGCTGATATTCAAATTAAATACAAAAACAACATTAAAAGTGTTTTAAATATGCAGTAGATGTTAAATGTGCTGTGCCATCTGTGGACAACCAAAAAAAAAAAAAAAAAGCATGTGTGTGTGTGTGTGGTCATTTGCTCATTTTCCTGTTATGGTTTATAAATGTTCGTCGGCTATTTGTTGGGAGTGACCCTGAAAGTGCTTTTTCTAAGTTTTAACAGTCCATATTTAGTCACTAGTGACACATTGAAAATGATTTTTGAGGTAATAAAGATCATATTCGTTCATAGATGTCTCTTTAGTGGAATGATAGCGGAACTTAGAATAGGCTTTGTCAATATCAGACTGTCCCCATGGCAGCATTGCCTTGATCTTTGATGCATGATTAATAATAACATCATTACAGGAGCCCACGTGGAGGGAGCCCAGTCCATCAATAAAAAATCCTGAAGAAGACATAAAAATACATACATTATATATACATGTATAGTATATATATAGTGCTCGACCTATAAGAGTAAATCTCACAAATCTCTCATTTAAATGACTTCTATAGGAAGCTTTACAATATTATATTTGTGCATATACAACAGATTAGTTAGTTCTGAAGCCAACCCTGCAGTTCATCAAACAAAATAATTTATGACAACGATCCATAATTAATACACCCAAATTTATATCAAGGAAAAATATAAAATAAAAAGTTTAAAAAGAGCAAAATTCAAGAGAAAGAAACAAAAAAATGATCAAATTTAGTTGAAATTTCGTAGTTTGTAATTTATATTTCCAATATTTCACATGAATTTAAATGTATAAACTTTCCAATTTCTAAAGAAGAACAAATGGTTTGGTGACAGAAATATTATTTCATAAATATATCGGTTTATTAAATCTGTTTAGTGTAAATGCACCAAAATATATGAACTATATTCACTGAGAAATTGATACAAATTCATTTTCAATCATTTATGTGGAGCAATGTACATGGCCTCTTACCTAAATGACCAACCCGAGCCAGCCTCGGGTCGAAGCCCACTTGTTGTATCTTTTCTGTGCGAGCCATAAAGAAATTAATGACTGCATCTGTAACCACACAATTGGGAAATCCTTCAATGACATGGTGGAATCCTGTCCTAATGTGTAGGCAGTCTCCCTCTTCATCACCAGCGTCTGTGGAGAGCATGTGTCGATAGGTGGCAGTGTATCCTGTCACTTCTCTGACTGCCCCTCCCACCTACAAAGCAAACACAATTCACATTGTGATTATTCAAAGTACATTTATAGTACCATGATCACAACACTTCTTTCAAGCAGCCATTTCAAAACATGTCATACAAAAACTTGCTCTTCACCTTACTTTGTAAAGCAGAAGTTAACATCAAATGTGTGAGAGTTTTGATTTATTAGACACGACCAACAACAACAACATTAAAATATCAACAAAACCACTGATTTGCATGCAAATATGTCTACTTTCCTCGCTATATAGGTGAAAGCGGAAGATGACGTTAGATGAGTAGTATGTCCATATTACATACAGTTGAAGTCAGAATTATTAGCCCCCTTTTTATTTTATTTTTTTTATTTTTTAAATATTTCCCAAATGATGTTTTAACAGAGCAAGGAAATTTTCACAGTATGTCTGATAATGTGTTTTCTTCACAAGAAAGTCTTATTTGTTTTATTTTGGTTGGAATGAAAGCAGTTTTTAATTTTTTAAAAACCATTTTTTGGGACAAAATTGTTAGCCCCTCTAATTTTTTTCCCGATAGTTTACAGAACAAACCATCATTATAGAATAACTTGCCTAATTACCCTAACCTGCTTAGTTAACCTAATTAACCTAGTTAAGCCTTTAAATGTCACTTTAAGCTGTATAGAAGTGTCTTGAAAAATATCAAGTAAAATATTTTTTACTGTCATCATGACAAATAGGTAAAAATTATTAAGACAAATTATTAGAAATAGTTTTTTAAAATTATTATGCTTAGAAATGTGCTGAAAAAAATCTTCCCCCTATTAAACAGAAATTAGAGAAAAAAAATAAACAGGGGGGCTAATAATTCTGACTTCAACTGTATATATTCAACATTCTTCATATGGGTATGAATAATTTCTGTTTGCGAATTGGCGGCCGTTTAACTGGAAAATGTTATTTGAACAGGCCCTCCCTTAATAGGCTCACAACGTTTATCATCTGTTTCATTGTTTGTCGTATTTCTACTTTTCCCCCAAAATGTTCTCAAAATTCTCACTCTTGCAGACTACCTGCCTCTGCTCTGATCACTGGCAGACTGGTGTCACTAAAATCACTGCGATTCTGAACAACCAAATTATTACATTTAAAACAGCAGAACAGTTTGACTGTACCAGGGAAATACCTCACGCTCACGGTGCTAAAACATTTGCCGTCAGTATGAAGAGCATTGATATGCCCTCGAGGCTGCAGGTGTGAGAGATAGCTGTGTGGCATTGTGTCACCTTTGAGTGCTCTAAGGTGGGGGAGAAGCCGACGGCATCACCTGGAGCTAGTCACGAAGAGTAAGGTTAGGAATGGTACAGCATGGACAAAAATTCTCTAAAAATCTCAAGTAACGTTAAAACTTAAAAACATTCGCTAGTCGCCTTTTTAAAAATTTGGCGCTAAGGGGGTCTGAAAAATCACTAAGTTGGAAACACTGTCTGGTAGAGTATTGAGTAAAAGCGCTCACACTTCACGCATGTGCAGTACAGAAGGAACATTCTATTATTTATCAGGGCTTACGTACACTGCATACTTGTTCTGCCGAGAAGTCATAGAATGTACAGTGCCACATTCTTCCAAAGATTACATGAGGACATAAGTGAGGATTTTTGAATGACAGTAAAGCAATGCTTATTCTGCAATCATGCTACAAACCATAAAATTAAAAACATCCAATTGCAGAAAATTCACCTATTCCTGGAGAGGTATCAGCAGGTATAAAGGGTGGAGGCTGCCAAAACTGGCACAAAAGCAAATTTAAGTGTAGGTGGAGCAGTCAAAGCAGAGAGCCAAGGTGAATCAGAGCAAATTTAACCAAAATACATGGGTTACACCCACTCTTGTTACAAGAAGTGCCATAGGATTTGTCAACGGATTATTAAGAGAAATGCAGCACCATTTAGAGCAAACAATGCAAGTCAATAAGGAATGCAAAAAGGCCTGCTGTCATTTGCTGTCAATGTGAAAATGGTACATAAAAGTGTTCACAAATTAAGCATCACTTTATCCACTGTCCACTTCAACTTCTCCACTACAGAATTAATTGTAAACACATAAAAAAAAAAGAGTTAATGTAAAGCTTTTATTTATTTATTTATTTTTACAGTTTGTTTGTGAGCCCCATGAGTTTTGGTTTCCTTTGATGAAATGACCACAGAGAAACTGCTACTTGTGAGTATGGAAATGCATCCTCCTACGTAGGTATAGAAAGTTCCTTCTCATTTCAGTTTCTTTTTTTCATGTTTGGTGTGTTCAGGCATTCACAAATGTGTTATAAGTATTGATGAGCGGCAAGCCCCCTTGCACTTTCCACATGACATGTGAATGTCATTGTAAACAATGGAGGACATGCAAAAGATGCTGAACTTACTACTTATGTGGATGTTTGCCACAAGAAATCAATAAGCTTTGTTTGAGCATGGCTCATAGCGGAGTACTGTCATTGTAAATATTATAATGCGGTGTTTCAGCATGTACCATTCTGCTTAGTGGAAACAGCCATCGAAGTTCTCTTACTATACTGGAACATCAGAACTCATCGTTGACAGTATTGACCTTACTCTACAATGCGGAAGTGCATTCATTTTTGTGATTGTTTTAGAACTTTCTATTTAGTTGCCTGTGGTCCAAGCTAGATGGATGGCGCAGGCACTATGGTTGAGGAAATGTCCTGTAGGATGTGTTAGGCAACAGGTTGTAGTGAACAGATGTCTATGGATGTCCATAGAGAAGTTGTCTGGATACTACTACTACTACTACTACTACTACTACTACTACTGAGAAGAGGGAGGAAGAGAGATTTTCTTTGTGAATGTGAAATGGATGGCGTGTGAAACGATTGATAATTTGTGTCACTTTATTAGTAAAAAAAAAAGAGGTAAACTTATAAGCAAATAAGGAGGTGGTCGGAGGAAGTGGATGAGGAGGAATTTGAAGAGTTTACTAATGTCTGAAGTGAAGGTGACTTTGTTTTGTAGCATTGAATTTTGGCAGAATGAACGCGTGTGACGAATGCTGTGAGTTTGGACTGTAGTCTGTTCAGGTCAGCAAGATGTTTGGATTTGTGGCATTTTCTCTCTGCTAACCTGAGTGCTGTTCTGTGTTGACACAGAACATCAGAAAGCCAGGTATTAGAGGGAGTTGTATGCACTGGCCTGGAGGAGAGAAGACATATATTGTCTAGACGGGAGGTTAAAGCGGAACAGAATGTGTTTGTTGCACTATTAACCTCTTGAAGTGAGAGACAGAGAGGAAGGATGAGGGAAAGTGGAAAGAAACAGTTTTATACGTTGGCTGTTTGTAAAGATTTATGTAATGCAGAAGTGATCTGGTATGTGGAAAGGTTTGTGAAAACATTGATTCATTCAGAGTGACTCTCCAGTTAACAACCCATTGATTCAAACAATTCATTTAGAGTGAGTCTCCCGTTAACAACTCACTGATTCAAATGATTGATGAACAAATCATTCAGAGTGAATCGTTGAAGTACGGTGCTGTGAAAAGGGATGGGATTAAACAAGATGATTAGATTTTAATAGGGATGTAACGGTATTGTAAATACCGTCATACCGCAATATTAATTTTTTTCAATATTACCGAAGTCGCATGAAGTTTGCATTATAAGCCTTGGGCTTATAATTTTGCTGTTTATCTTAATGTATCTCTTACCCAAATAGAACCAACACATTAATTACCCTAGAAGCACTTTTTGATTGATTTTGGTTTCTTACACAGCCTTTCTCTTGTCGCAGAGTTGAATGCATCCTCATGATAGATAGATTTCAGGCTCCAAAAATTTGACTGTAATCCAGTAATTGTGTTCTAAGTATTCCATTGTAACAGTTGGTCTTTATTGTATTCAATTTGGTCAAGTGTCTAAAAGCTTTTGTTCATGAACATGACAGGAAATCAAGCCTACAATACATTAGCAAACAAACTAAAAGCATAACACCAAAGACTTATGAAACCACTGAAATCCCACAGCCAGGCACTGCAAAAATAGTTTGGTGTACAATATGTTCTGAGAATTGCATTAATGAATATTGTGGGTGGCATGGTGGCACAGGGAGTAGTGCTGTTGACAGCAAGAAGGTCGCTGGTTCAAGCCCCGGCTGGGTCAGTTGGCATTTCTGTGTGGAGTTTGCATGTTCTGTTCGAGTTCGCATGGGTTTTCTCCGGGTTCTCCGGTTTCCCCCACAGTCCAAAGATATGCGCTATAGGTGAATTGGGTGAGCTAAATTATCAGTAATGTATGCGTGTATATCCTGGTCCTCCAGGTTTACCTCATAAAATTAGATGTTACAAAACACCAACATGGTGTGGCTAAATATCAACTTTGATATAAAAGGAAGTTAGTAAGTAGCTTAATAACTTAGTAAATAGGTTAGTAAGTTAGTAGGTTAGTAGGTTAGGTTAGTAAGATAGGAAGTAGTTTAGTTAGTATGTAGGTTAATTGGTAAGTTAGTAAATAGGTTATTACATTAGTAAGTAGGTTAGTAAGCAAGTTAAGTATGTTAGTAAGTAGGTTGGTTGGTAAGTTAGTAGGTTAGTTAGTAAGTATGTAAGTTAGTAGGTTAGTTAGTTGATTGGTAAGTAGGTTAGGAAGTTAATTAGTATGTTAGTAGGTTAGAAGGTTAAGTAGGTTAATGCCTGGCAACTCAGTGGCGCAGTAGGTTGTGCTGTCGCCTCACAGCAAAAAGGTCACTGGTTCGAGGCTTGGCTAAGGCAGTTGGTGTTTCTGTGTGGAGTTTTCCCTGCGTTCTCCCTGTTTTCCCTGCATGCATGTGGGTTTCCTCCGGGTGCTCCGGCTTCCCACACAGTCCAAAGACATGCGGTACAGGTGAATTGGGTAAGCTAAATTGTCCATAGTGTATGAGTGTGTATAGATGTTTCCCAGAGATGGGTTGCAGCTGGAAGGGCATCCGCTGCATAAAAACATGTGCTGGATAAGTTGGAGGTTAATTTTGTTGTGGCGACCCCGGATTAATAAAGGGACTAAGCCGAAAAACAAAATGAATGAATCAATAAGTAGGTTAGGAAGTTAGTTAGTTAGTTAGTAAGTTAGTTAGGAAGTTAGTTAGTAACTAAGTAAGTCAGTCAGTTAGTTAGATATATCGTAGCTTGTCCAGTGTATGTCTGACTGGAGTTGTTGGAGATGTTTTTTTTAGAGGGTAGCAGGGGCATGCCACACGTTATCTGTTACAGTACACCATTTCGGCTGCCTCGTTAAAAGAAGTGGCACTGAGAACCTTATTACAAACTTTAGGCTATTTTATTTTACAAATATGTATTATCCAAATAGCTGTAGTAAATGGTTTGATTTGTAGTGCATACCAAACTGAAATCCTTGGTATTGTTCAATTTGAACGCGTGTATACCATTACACTCCTTCTAAATTGAAAAGATTTAGTAAAATTACTGGATGTATCCTGATGCAAGATGGCACAGGTCCAGCTTTCACTAAATGCAAAAGGTCAAAATAGAAATTTAATTGGATGGTAATTTTGTTCTTCAAAATATATATGATGTGAATGCTACAACAGATTTGACTATTTTTTGTGACAGAAGGCAAGTAGGAGAAATTCCTTGGTTGAGCAATTCCTCCTAAAAATCTTTTTTTTTTTTGTCTGGTCACTCCTCTTAAGTTAATCATGACCAATGTTTCTTAAGTTGCACAAGTGTAATAGGTGTTTTCCTCGCCCCAAAAAAACAACTCCACCCGAGAATACGTTAATCATGGGGGTATTTATGTGCAATTATGACGTGTCTCTACATGCTAAATCCAACAGCCTTTAACTTATTGTTGGAGTTTGCTAATACTAAGTCAGGTAAAACCAGACCCTAGGTGCAGGACACCCCTGCTTCATTTGCATCTTACTAGTTTAAGTTTTCTTTGCAACTCATTTGCTTGCCACATCCAAACAGAAAACAAAACTTTGTGTTGTGAGAAATATTTGCATTGCAGTAGGTATTCTTTGATTCAATTTCACTTTTTTTTTTGCTCCATGAAGTTATGTAGTTGTGTAGTAATGTTCACCTTAAAATGTGTTTAAGGAGTCTACTGATATATGGAGTCAGATCAGTTCCAAAAATAATACATTTACAAATTATAATTCATACATCCACAAGACAGATCACATTTAAAAAATACGATAAATATAAGTAAGTAAATATACAAATTCAATTCATAAATTCAAAACACCAATTGTAAATACACAAATTCAAATCCTAAATTCAAAACGTGATTCGTAAATACACAAATCCAAATTGTAAATTAAAAACAATTGAAAAATAAACAAATCCCATTCGTAAATTCAAAACACTTTTCAAAAATACACATTTAAATTATAAATTCAAAACACAATTTGTAAAATACACATCCAATTCGTAAAATTCATTTTCCAAAACACAATTAAAAAAATATACAAATTCAATTCGTAAAAAAAAAACGATTCAAGCACAAATCGAATGTGTAAATTTAAAATACGATTTATCAATACACAAATCCAATGTGTAAATTTAAATCATGATTTGTAAATACACTAATCCAATTCGTAAATTCATAACGTGATTCGTAAATACTCAAATACAAATCTTAAATTCAAAATATAATGATTCGTAAAAACAAAATCAATTTGTAAATTTAAAGTTGCGATTTGTAAATACACAAATCCAATTTGTAAATTCAAAACGTGATTCGTAAATACTCAAATCAAAGTCGTAAATTCAAAACATGATTCATAAAAATAAAATCCAATGTGTAAATTTAAAACACGATTAATAAATACACAAATCCAATGTGTAAATTTAAATTGTGATTTGTGAATACTCAAATCAAATTCAACACGATTCAAAAATACACAAATACAATGTGTAAACTTAAAGCACGATTTGTAAATACACAAATCCAAATCGGAAATTCAATACACGATTTGATAATACACAAGTACTAAACGTAAATTCACAATAAGATTCATGAATACACAAATCCAAATCGTAAATTTATAATCTGATTCGTAAATACAAGATCTAAATCAAAATTCAAAACACGATTAAAAAAATATACAAATACAATTCATATATTCAAAACGTGAATCGTTAATACACAAATCCAATTCATTTGGCAAAAATATTTTTACTTGTGAATTCACAAATTGTTTGTTGTATTTATGAACCGTGTTTTGAATTTACAAATTAGACTTTGTAAATGTGAATTGTGCTGTGCATGTATGAACTTTATTTTGTAAATGTATTATTTTTGAGACTGATCTGGCTCCATACTAATAATATGCTATTGCTATATGGAATTACCAAGGTAAGGCTGCGTACTTTAAAAAAAAAAAAAATTATGTTCCATGATTTTACAACCCATTGCTCAACCAAATATTGAGCCAACACTTTATTTTTGAAACCTATAAGCTCCATGATTGCATGGCTGGATTTAACACAACATTTGTAAATGATTGCAAAGCAGTTTCTAATAAGATTCATGTTTCTAAATACCAAATGTGCGGTTTCTATGTTTAAGAGGAAGTAATTGTGGGAATCATGAGACTAGTCAGGTCTGGCTGTGTGAGCAAATAACATTCCTTATTGCTTCCTGCTCTTTCTCTTCTGACATGTCAAAACATTTTCATGCTAAACATTCTTTCTATAACGTCTTTGTCTGAACAAGTAATTACAAAAGGCTTTCTCACCAGGTCCAAAGTGGTTTTCTCCAAAAGATCCACCATTTTTTCCAGTTTGGTGTTTGAGGTGAAAATAAAGTCATCATCCACCCAAAGCACGTATTTGGTAGTTACTTGGGAGATTGCCAAGTTACGACCAGCAAACCAGCCCTGTAATTAAAACACAGAATTTTAAAACAAAATCTAGTTTTTCTGACTTAAAAAAATACTGAGATTATTTATAAGAGTATATTCAAACCTTTCCAAAGGGCATGATATAATGTTCGATGTGGGGTCCAGTTACAGGCTTAGGCTCCTTTGTGTCATCAGCTATTACTATAGTTGTAGTGGGGTAAAACTGTCGAATGCTGTTGATCAAATCCTGAAGTTTATCATAGCGTAGAAATGTTTTGGTGGCAATGGTGACCAAAGTGTTTACATTGTATTCTGTAAGAAGAACAACAACATAAAACATGAATACTGTGAAATGAATTATGTAGAAAAGATATTGATTGTTATGGTTTACCTTGCGTTGGTGCTGGATTATAGAATTTGGGCATTGGTGGATGTCTAATCTTGATGGTAAAGGACGCCTGGAATGCACCTGATTTAAACTGGACTGTTACAGATAAAGGAAAGGTTGTACTTAAATAAAATGAAGGACATAAACATGCTTATTTTACATTATTGTATCTTTCTGTTAATATATTTGGTTTATATCAAATACACTGTAAAACCCAACAGTTAACTTAATCTAATGAAATGTATAGTTAACTCAAATTCCTGAAGGGTAATTCTACTTATTTGAAAAGAGTTTTGAACTCCGTGTTGAAGGTAATGAGTTAATTAAATGCCTCATTGCTTCAACCTAAATGGAGCAGGTTCACATTACTCACATGGATTAGTTTAACTCAAATGGTTTATAGCAGGGATCACCAAACTTGTTCCTGGAGGGCCGGTGTTTTGCAGATCCCTATCAAACCCTATCAAACACTCCTGAACAAGCTAATCAAGGTGTACTTGAAACACCCAGGCAGGTTTGTTGAGGCAAGTTGGAGCTAAACCATGCAGTGCACCGGACCTCCAGGAACAAGATTGGTGACCCCTGGTTCATAACAATCGGTTTCCTCAAATGGTTTGAGTTGCCTTAACTTGGGTTTTACAATACTCAGTTGGTTTTCAGCTATCTTCATTTATTGGTTTGTACTGTGCTCATATTGCTTTGTTTCCTCAAATGGATTTTGTTTACTCAAAAGTTCAAAGTACTCATTAGGATTAGTTTTGAACTTAAATGGTTTGTTGCAATCGGTTTTCTCAAATGGTTTGAGTTACCTTTACTTTTTGGGTTTTACAGTGCTAAAACATTTTACATGAATCTGTTTTAATTCATTTTCTTGTGATGTCACAGTCTTATTTTAAGATGTATTTTGGTTATGGATAACAAGTATGAGCGAGCCCTATTCACATATACATATGGTGTTTCATTACGTTTTGTTTGTCAACCTGATTTCTAATTCTTATTCTAATATTGTGAAATAAGCTCATGGAGTTTACAAATGAATGGAAAACAGGACAACAAAAAGTTGAAGCAGCAGCTGCTGCTTTCATTTCTGCTCTGAAAGCCCTAAAGCTAGTTTCACAGAACTTTTTTTTAGTTCACTTAATTTCTATCTTTAATAAATTTTATGAATAAACTTTAAAAACTAAAAAAAATAAAAAATAAATTAATAATAATAAAATAATTAAATAAATTACAAGTCCACATCTGTGAAAGTGGTATGAAAGTGATATGATAAGATTCAATTTTGTATGGTTAAGGTTTGGGGCAACATGATAAACTCTGTGTTAAGTAAACAAACATAATAAATATGCTTAATATGATTCGATCCATTAAGAGAGAGTGTTCACATTGTGGGCTCATCTGCTTGTCATCACTAAAATGTATACTGAACTTTTGATTGATGTAGATGGATCACAAAAGCTCAAAACCTGTCTTCTGTTTACATTTTTTTGTTGACAGATCATTAATTATCTGCGGCTTAAAACCTGACAGGTCTGTAGTGCAAGCCTCTAGATGTTTTATCTCCTGTTCTCTGTGCCATGTCAGATGACTGGAAACTGAATACTGTTCTATTTCCAGCCATCAGCAATGCTGTAACAATCACTTGTTACATTTTTTGGCTTGTTTAATGCAGTTATTTTCTGCTCCACAAAACCCCCATGGCACTGGCCCCTCAGTGTCGAAACAAAATACTCATAGCAACCTTTTTTACAAGACAAAAGGGAACATATGCTGGCCACAAAATGACTACTCTATTATAAATTTATGAATAAGCACAGTGAATAATGAGGTTGTTTGCTCTGTTCTGATGTTTGTCGTAGATGTTGACATTGAAGGGTTGCTTTTTTTGCAGATCAAACATTTTCTAATGTGATGCGGAAACTTGTTTTGGGTTCTCACCAACGTCTGCTGTGTTGGGATGGAAACGTGTGTTTGTATAGGTAACAAACTCGAGTTGTCTGTTTAGTGAAGCAAGTGATCTGCTCATAAAATGAATCTGCATCTCTCCTTCCCCTTCCACTTGTACTCCATCGACCACTGCTGCTGTGCTGAATATTCCCATAGTAGCAATCAGATCTACCTGCAAATGAGATTGTATTAAAATAGATTTCTTATGTACGGTGCCCGACAGCCTAATAGCTGCAAAATAAAACATCAGCAAATTAGAAAAAAAAAAAATAATAAAATAAAATTCGACATCGCTTTGACAGTGCACACACTGCAAATCTTGCAGGTACAAAAAGAAAAACGTGCTGCAAATCGTTACAACACATAAACATTAAAAAAAACATGCTGCAAATCCTCAAAGCACATGCATATTTTGATCGACAAATATTTTTAAAACAAATTACTAAAGTTAGCAAATTTTATTTGTATTATTTTGTCCTTTCCATCATTAGCCTACACTGTAAAAGCCAACTGTCAACTTTATCAAATGAAATGTGTACAGTAGTTAACTCAATATACTAATAAAGAGTTTTGAACTCAGTGTTGAAGGAAATTAGTTAATTAAATTCCCTTATTAATTAAACTTTAATGGAGTTAGTTCACAGTACTCATTTAGATTACTTTCACTCAAATGGTTTGAGTTGACTTAACTTACTAGGTTTTACAGTACTCAGTTGGTTTGAGTTCTGTGCTCAAATTGCTTCGATTACTCAAATGAACTAAGTTCACAGTACTCATTAGGATTAGTTTTTGAACCTAAATGGTTTGTTGCAATAGGTTACCTCAAATGGTTCTAGTTACCTTTTTGGGTTTTACAGTTTACTAAAAGAGCCTGATTTTTTTTTACAGTTTTTTAAAAAATAGCCTATTATTCTTATCTGCAATTTAATTTGTCCTCATTTTAATTTAGTTGAGGATATTTGGTTAATTTAGCTAACTAATAATGATTCAAAGATAATCATCAGCCAATCAATAATATGCAAAAGATAAAAAGGAAGGTCACTTTTTTCAGTTCATCATTTTATACATTTCCCTTGTGGTCAGTGGTATTTGCATGCTTTGTGAAGATTTGGAGCATGTTTATCTATTGGTGTGAGGATTTGCAGTGCATGTGCTGTCAAACCAATGAAGATGTTTCCTTATTTGCAGGTATTTTTTTTCTAAGCATTTTTTTTTCTCCTGCAGTAAGCGTAATTTCTAGCCAAAATGACTTACTTCCTCAGACACATAGCATACATTAATATTTATGAAGCAATAAAGACAATGTTGTGCTTACCAAATAAGGGCCCTTTTCTGATTTTTGGTTCAGACTTAAACCTTGAAAACATAATAACAGACTTGATGTGTAATCTTGTGCTTTTACGCATGAATATGATAATGATTTACAATCAGAGTTGATTTACATTAACATCATACTTTGTTAAATTAAACAGAAGTATACTGAGGGTTCAAATGCAGTTTAAAAACTGTATTTTGCAATGTTGGGTTAAAAAAAAAAAAAAAAAAAGATTAAAATTCAGACCAGAAATTGATTGTGATTGTGTTGGTCATTATGAAAATGACATTGCTGCATCTGTGTACTTTTAAAACACAGATTTACAGTAGACATCTATAGAATTTACAATCCCGCTGGTGGTTTTAAGGAATTGGATTCTCATGATAATTTAGACTTTTTATCAGATTTTGAATATATATATATATATATATATATATATATATATATATATATATATATATATATATATATATATATATATATATATATATATATATATATAAACATATTTTTTTTTTACCTGGAATTAGAATGGACCTTGTAGGTCTGACTTCCACACCCTGCGTAGGGTACTGAAGAGGGCTGTTGGCTTCAGATAAGATGAGGGAATCTGCAGCTGTATATGCCCTGAAAACAAAAAAACTTATCTAACATTTCAAGAGATCCACCCAAAAAATGAAAACACAACTTAAAAATTGTTCCAAAACATGTGTGTGTCTTTATGTGAAGACATTTTGTAATATGTGAATACCAAATGCCAGTTCCCATTGACTTCCATTTTATGAAAAAAAATACTACAGTAGTCAATGTAGGCGAGTAACTGTTTAATTACCAATGTAACCCAGTTACTCACCCACATTTTACTCAGAAGTCCAATGCCCAAGCATTCTTCAAAATGTCTTTTTTTGTGCTTTACCAAAGAAAAATGTCAATTGTTTGTCATAATGGTCATAAACTTTACCACAGAATGTTTTTTTAAGTGTGCATTTCAATTAAGTGTGTAAGAAAGTTAAAACCTTCTTAATGTTTTTTTTTTTAAAACTATAAAAATAATGTGAAACGATGCACTACCTTTTACGATAACGCTGGTACTCTTTACTTCTGTATTGCTTTGCTTTTTGCAGGTCTGAATCGTCAAACATTGCTTCTAGCCTAGTAGCCGATATTTCAGGGAACAACAGTTTCGAAAATGGGAACGTGATGCCTGGTTTGTTGCCTTCACAGACACACCCGTTTAAGGCAAGACTTCTGCTTAAAAGGTAAAAAGCATATTTGAAAGTTTAGTCACACATCATATGCCTTTAATTACATTTACTAGCAATAAAAGAGTGTAAAATTAAGAGGCAATGTTTATTTCAAATGAGTTTTTTATTTTATACTGAGAACAAAAGACTTCTTTATATTGGCACAGAGACGGTGTTTTGTGATTTCTATAGCTTTTTGAAGCATGTGTGCAAGAGCTTTTCTTACTTGAAGACGTCGTCTTTGATTTGGTAAGGGATGTGGTCATTTGTGTGTTGCAAACTTTGTGACCTTTTCTCTAAAATCATTTTTAAAGAGTCAGGTCCTTGGAGCACATTGATGGTTGTAATGCTGTTTAAATTCCAGTAGTAAAAGTACATAGCTGTAAGTGGCAAAAGCACCAGCAAAACCACCACTGCTTTCCTATTTACAGCACGCATAATTGCCTGAAACACACAGAGGAAAGATTTTGAATTAGTATGAACTTAAGCGCAGCTCAAAAGAATGAACTTTTTTCAAGCGGCAGTCTTATTGACTCTTTGTTGCTGCATCCATGAAAAAGTCTAAGAAGTTTAGCAAGTAGAGTGTTGCACTGTTTTATATACATTTTTAGTAGGGTCAGTGCGTATAGGCAGAGATAAATAAACTGACTTTTAGAAACTAACAAAAAATGTAATTGAGGTGGATAGTGAAGGAATGTTTGGTGATTTTAACTTCATCCTATGCATTAATAAACTAATCCTTGCATTAATAGTTTAATTCTGTTTTTAACTAATTACATGAACTTATGCTGATGCGTTTATCCTCATAAAACCTTATAAAAACTTATAAACCTTATAAAACCATAACAGCCGTGCCTTTGTGTGACTGATTATTGAGAAGTTAACTCCTCGGTACTTATCAACAGAATGTTACATCTTTTCTTCCAGAGTGTGCTCATTACAGGAACAATAACAGACGGGAGGGGCTTAAGCTCACTCTCTTGCAGGCTCTGTTATGTGAATGCATAATTTTTTTCTGTGCAGGTTTGCTGTTCTGCCTAACAACTGATGATTGAACTGATGTTTGAACTGATCTGGATGGAGTATCTTTCTTACTGGAGAGCCCCTGGGTGAGGCAGAAGGGAAATCTACAATATATACTTGGCGGCGAAGGTTAGAGAGTATTGTGGAATGCCCACATGTAAACCTCACACTATAAAGAGTTTATTCTGCTGCCCAGAGCGCTCTGTATGCTTTATACATTTGATTCATAATTAATTTAAAACTTATTTGAAGCCTCAGACCAAAGTCCAACAATAGTTAAAAGTCTTGTCCAGACTATCAAGTTTCACTCATCCTGATATAACTAAGAAAACAGTCAAATTCATAGGTACTAGTCCAATCAGCCTGACAGTATTGCCCAGAACCACATAGATGTGCCTTGAACTTAGCATTTACATTATTTTGGGATCTGGCAATGGTCAGTACAATACCTGACAAAAGTCTTGTCGCCTATCCAGGTTTTATGAACAACAAATAATAGCCTTATTTCTATTTGATCATTTGGTATCAGAAGTGTATTATATGAAAGGCAAAGTCCTCTATATTACGCTTGTTTTACTAAAATAAAATATGATCATGCCTTGATTTTGAATTATTTAATTACGACATTAAGGTCTGACTTTGTTGAGACAAAGTCTTATCACTTAACAGAAATAAAGTACAGTATAGAATATAAAGTCATGGTGCAGTGGAAAAATAATTAATATTGTGTATGACTCATATGAGATTGAAGGACTGCATCCATACATCTCTGCAATGACAATAATTTATTGATAAAGTCATCTGGAATGGCACAAAGCTTTCTTGCAGGACTCCCAGAATTCATCAAGATTCTTTGGATTGATCTTCAATGCCTCCTCTATCTTACCTTAGACATGCTTAATAATGATCCTGTCTGGTGACTAGGCTGACCAACCCTGGAGCACCTTGACCTTCTTTGCTTTCGGGAATTTTGATGTTGAGGCTGAAGTATTACAAAGAGCACTATTTTGCTGAAAAATTTGCCCTCTCCTGTGATTTGTAATTTAATGGGCAACATCAATGACTTGATACCTCAGACTGTTGATGTTGCCATCCACTCTGCAGATCTCTTGCGCACCCATACTGAATCTAACCCCAAACCAAAACCAAAAAATTATTTCTCCTCTACCAAACTTGACTGATTTCTGTGAGAATCTTGAGTCCTTGCAGGTTCCAAAAGCTCTTCTGTAGTATTTGTGATTGGGATGCAGCTCACAGATGATTCATCAGAGAGAAAAAAAATTATAAAAAAATTTGACCTTCTGCCACTTTTTTTTTTAAACGATCAACTTGAAGTCACAACAAGTCTTTTGACAGGTAGTGTAAGACAAGAGTATAATGATTCTCATAAGTCATCTGCCAGACTTGTGCTCTAGGAAGTCATAATGTACATTTTTCAGTTGTACAGTCATCCAAGCTCATGGGAGTCAAACACAATATTAATTATTTTTCCACTGCACCATGACTTTATATTCTATACCATACATTGCAATTAAAACATGGATTTTATAAATCTATACTATCACATTATTTATTTAGACCTTATTTTAAAACATACACCTTATTGATATTAACGACCGTAACAGTACTTAACCATCCGGTCCATGCTTTGCATTTATCTTTTACTTTGGTCAGGAAAGATCTCTGCATGTCACACCTAAACACAAGCCAATCAACTGCAGCTTCAGTTTAGATGCAAAGCAAAGACCTGGCTAATTTACCTACATTTGTATTTCTCTGGCAGTGCAAAGGGATGTAGCATGTCTGCTGCAGGTTAAACAAGCAGTGTCTCCAAAACTCAAATCATTTATTATTTTCTGATCAAAAACTCAAATGTATGACCAAAAATGCTACATTTAAAGCACAAAACTTAAAAGGTTATCAATTAACATTGTTGCGTGTAGAACTTTTAAAGAAGGCATGTCCAAACTCGGTCCTGGAGGGCCAGTGTCCTGCAAAGTTTAGTTCCAACCCCAATCAGTCACACCTGGGCTAGCTAATCAAGCTCTTACTAGGCTTTATAGAAACATCTTTACAGGTGTGTTGAGGCAAGTTCTAAAATCTGCAGCACACCGGCCCTCCAGGACCGAATTTGGACATCCCTGCTTTAAAGCAATGGTCTCAAACGCTCTGTATAGTTTATCTCCAACCACCTCCAACTCACACCTGCTTAATAGTCTCTAGTAGTCATGAACACCTTGATTAGTTGCATCAGTTATGTTTGATTAGGGTTGGAGAAAAATTGTGCAAAGCTGCGGGAATCAAGGAATCGAGTCTGAGACCTATGCTTTAAAGCAGTGGTCACCAAACTTGTTCCTGGAGGGCCGGTGTCCTGCAGATTTTAGCTCCAACCCTAATCAAACACACCTGAACAAGCTCATCAAGGTCTTACTAGGTATACTTGAAACAGCCAGGCAGGTGTGTTGAGGCAAGTTGGAGCTAAACCCTGCAGGGACACCGGCCCTCCAGGACCAAGATTGGTGACCCCTGCTTTAAAGGGTCACAAAACACCAAATTGCATTTGAGATGTTGACAGTCTAACATGTATCATGTTGTTAAAAACACTATTGAGACATACGGTTCACTAAAAAGTGAAAATTGTTTGTTTTTGTGTTGTTTAGAGCAAATTCGTTTTTCTGGTTTGAAAAGAAATTTTGAATCTGCAGCATGGCGATGAGATCCAGTGTGGAGATTCCAGCCGGTACAAAGTGACGTCATTGAGTTCTCAGCACATCTGTTTGTTGAGAAAGACTTAGCTCGAACCAATCAGCACGCTCTATTGTGAACGAGATGCAACTTCATTAATATGCATGATAAAGCTTCGAAGACTGTTTTTACCTCTTACAGGGTTCAGAGAGGCGGCATGTTGTGTTGCCAACCATAAGTCAAACAAGTGAAAGAAGAATTGTTCGGAGCCATGAATCGTCAGTGTTTTGTTTATAAATGTGCTGCAACTAAGTTTTTGTTTCGATTTCCCTGCAATGAGAGCACAAGTAGCGTGTGGACCCCCAGGTGTGGATTACAGGGGTCTGCTAACATGTGAAAAAATATGTTTGTAATGAATGTTTTTGAAATGTTTTTTTTTTTAACTGAGAACTTTTCGAAATCCAGATTTGCCTCTTGTCTTTTTTTATATAAAAGACGTGGTTCCAGTTCATGCTGATTGTTCTGTCTCTGCAGATTCGGAAAGTGTGTGATCAGTGTTTTGTTTAAGTTTAATCAGATGGCAAAGTTAGTTTGTATCGTCAGAAGTACTCTTTCAGTTTTTAAAGACATACCTTAGTCAAAATGATTTAGTTACTAAGTTTACAGTAATATTACTACAATATTATGGACTGAAAATCTGACTTTTGACAATAAATCTGGAAATATTATGGGCGAAAACACTTCCATACAGCTCTTAGATCCACTGTAATCTTTTTTTTTTTTAAATCATCTTTTTGTTAAAGTTTATGCTTTAACACCCAAACTTTTTTATTCCACAAGAGCTACACTGAAATAAATGATTCAAAGATGATTCCTTGAATTTACAATTTTTTTTTTTTTATGTAAGTGGTTGTAAATTTATTTGGGCTGAATTTAAACAAACAAGTTAAGTTGAACATTAAATTCATTCATTCATTTTCTTTTCAGCTTAGTCCCTTTTATCATGGGTCACCACAGCAGAATGAATCGCTAATTTATCCAGTATATGTTTTATGTAGTGGATGCCCTTCCAGCTGCAACCCAACACTGGGAAACAGTCATACACACATACACTACAGCCAATTTAGCTTATCTAATTCACCTATACCACATTTCTTTGGACTGTGGGGGAAACCGGAGCACCCAGAGGAAACCCACGCTAACATGGGGAGAACATGCAAACTCCACACAGAAATGCCAATTGACCCAGCCAGAGCTTGAACCAGCGACCTTCTTGCTGTTAGGCGATTGTGCTACTCACTGCACCACTGTGCTGCCTTTGTTTAAATTCAATCCATATCAATTGTTTGCAACAATCTTGCAGAAATCCTGTTTTTCAGTGCACTTTGGTGATAAAAGATTCTACCAGATCAGACACAGCAAGATGAATAGAAAACATGTAGTTAGGTGAAGTTTATGTATAAACAAATTTCGAGAGGATCACGTGCTTATGATTGCTAGCAGCTGACCCGCATTATCCAATTCACTACTATCCAATCAGATGACTCCTAAACTACTATAAATACCCTGGGGTTTATTCCATTGCTATCTTCGTTTTGAAGAGGCAGCTTCACCGTAGCTAGCTCCGTTGAAGAACCTACTCTAAACCAGCATGGACAACCAAAGCATCTACAAGCTATCACCTACCAGCTATCACCTACCAGCTACAATCTACCAGCTACCATCTTCAAATTACCAGCTATAATCTACAAGCTACTAGCTATAATTTACAAGCTACAATCTACAGCAGCAACAACAACAACTGCAACAACAACAACTGCAACAACAACAACTGCAGCAACAACAACTGCAGCAACAACAACTACTACTTCAAAACAACTCCAACAATTGCATCAACGACTTCAACAAACATCAAACCTTCTACTTCAACGCATCTGCTGTGTCTTCAACCCTATTCTCCAGCAAATGACAGCCAAAAACTCCAAAGCCATTGCAATGAAACTGAACCATTACCTTTTTCCTAGCGGTGCACATGCTATGCACATGAAGGGAAGCTTTGCAAAATAACTTTACCAAACATTTAGACTAAAACATTTATAAATCTTTTGAATAACAAGACTAGTGTAAACAATGATTTTAACTAAAGATACTTGCCTCTTGCCCGTCCACTGATCCATAACATTTAACAGCTTGTTTGCTGGAATGTTCAGCAAGCAACAGCTCAAGTCATAAACAATGGTGAACTTGATCAACAAAATGGCCGCCGGGCTTTTTCACCTTTGGCACGCTTGACTGGCTCTCCTTTAAGCCAATAGCTGTAAGGAGAAGCGTCACCACCCAATAAGCTCTCTGGAGAAGGTCCTGCCCTCTCTCTTGACTCTGTTGCAAGTCTTATGAATGAATTTGGACCAGACAAGCTTGTGAATGAAGTTAAGATATCAACAAATGTTATTCATGGATTAAAGTAAAGCCAATTACTAACATTCCATTCACAGTTTTACTAAGTGGTGACATCGCCCTCGAAGTCTTATAGAGTTCAGAGTTCGATGTTAGCAAAAAAAAAAAATAAATAAATAAATAAATAAAATAAAATTAAAAAAAAAAAAAAAAAAAAAAATTTATACACAAAGCACTGGGGTCCAATTACACTAAACCAGTGACTCATTTATTCATACAACTAGTGTCTTATGTAAGCTTATAATGGCAAGTCAGTTGGATGTGAAACAGCAACAAACAACTTCCTGATTGGCTGCTATGAATAGGAGGACATTTCTGACAACGGATCTTCAATAAACACTTCCAGGACCACCAGACAAACCATACCCCTTATCCTCAGCTCTCCTTCCAGTTGCCATTCTGTGGGGGGATGAATGCTCACCTCTACCATCCTTGCACGTAGCGACATCAAGCTATCAGACCATGCATTAATAAAAAGACCATGACATTTGGCTGCAGAACCTGACCCTCATCCAACCCATTACATTTTATATGCTCTTCAAATACAATCACACTCTACATAAAGGATGCATTTCCACTCACATAGCTCACATCCACGATGCCATATTTCTCAAATTGCTTGAATTGCATTGTCACCCTGATACTAACTTCTGATTTCTGATTTCAGATCTAACCCAAGGATCTAACCCGGGCGTTTCAGCTCTCCCTTCCTTAACTTTATTCTGCTCCAATCTACAATCTGCGACTACCGAACCTGCAACAGTGAATTCGTTAATCAAAAAGAATCGATAATAAACTCATGATAGTACTATTCTTGCCCCACTGTTCAGCGTTCTCGTATTAGTCCCATTGACATTGCGACTTGAGAATTCTCTAGCAAAAACCCTTGATTATTGGTCTCCGCTCCTCACAATTCTATATTCCTAGCATTAACAGCACCATTCCATCAGACGAATACTCGCTGAATTATCATGATATAGACCAAGCAATTTCGCTCATCAGTTTAGCCGGCCGCAAAGCTTGGCTTGCAAAAATCGACATTTCATCCGCCTTTAAAATCACGCCAATTCACCCAGACTTCTGGCACCTTTTTGGCATTTATTGGCGCTCACAATTTTGCAGTTCGATAAACTTTCGGCTGCAAAAGTAGTCCTAAAATTTTCGATATGCTTAAGAAGCATTATGCTGGATTTTATCTAATAACTACGAAATCCCGCATATCATCCATCTCCTCAATGATTTTTTCCTTATTTCCCTACCTTCTTCACCCCCAGCTAAACACCTATCGATCACCCAAAAGGTTTTCGAAAATCTAGGCATCCCCCTCGCAGAGGAGAAACAGCCGGTCCCAGCACTTCCATAGAATTTCTGGGCATCAACTTAGATTCGAATAAATTTCAAGCATCCCTTCCCAAAGAAAAGATTGACCGTATAATCTCTTTATCTCAAAATTTCCTCGAGAAACCATCATGCACCAAACGCGAACTGCTATCTATTCTCGCGCATTTCAATTTCGCGATGCGCATAATTCCTCAAGGCCGCCCGTTTATTACTCACCTCCTTCAGCTCTCCTCCTCGGTCCCCGGTTTAGAAGATACCATATATCTTTCTAAACCCAGTCGCAATGAACGCAGCTTATGGATCTCCTTCCTTAAGCAATGGAACGGCTGTTCCTTTTTCTATAGCGACCTAATTTCTTCCCCGGTGGATATTAATTTATTCACTGACCCTGCCCCCTCAGTCGGGTTCGGCGGCTTTTACCAAGGTCACTGGTTTACTTCAACGTGGCCCCCGCAGATGCTCAGTCTACCCAGAAATCAGCAATCATCTGCGCTTTCGAACTCTACCCCATAGTCGCAGCAGTGCTTTTATGGGTAGATGAATGGTCCGCCTCTAGCATTCTCGTTCATTGCGACAACGAAGCCACCGTTTATTGCATTAATAAAGGACGCTCACACGCACTTCCAATTATGCCCTTATTAAGACGCCTCGTTTGGACGGCAGCCAAAAAGCAATTCATTATGACTGCTAGACATGTTCCAGTTTGCAAAATCAAATTGCTGATTCTCTCTCTCACTTTCTTTTCCAGAAATTTCGGCTCTTGGTACCGGAAGCAGACCAGCATCCAACACCTGTTCCACTCTATTCACAAATGATATTGCCATAAAACTTCCATATCCCTGATCCTTCACGCTGTCGCACCAAGGACCCTTGAGTCATATTCAGAAATGGCTATCACATCCAATTTCAATCCCGCAATACACCCCACTATATCTGTTCTAACACTGCTGAATGCTGAAACACTCGCCTTTTTCATTAAGCAAAGCAAAACAGATCAGACAAGCAAAGGGCATTTTATTTACATATTTAACATTTTTCCCCCACACAGCCATTCCAAACTCTCCTAGCCTTTCTCCATTCAAGGAGAGCAAAGGAGTCAGACCCACATGCCCCACTTTTTACTGATGACGCTAACCGTCCAGTAACCCGTTTTTGGTTTCAAAAACATCTGAAAGAAGTCCTTCGCCTTTCGGGCGTTCCCCCGAATTGTATTCCAGCATTCATTTAGAATTGACGCAGCCACCACAGCAGCTCACAAAGGTCTATCCTCGCACCAAATCCAGACCCTAGGCCGCTGGTCCTCCGATGCCTTCAAAGCTTACATTCGCCTCAGCCGATCCCACCTCAAGACAGCCCAGCTAGCCCTAATCAGCTAAATTCCAAACTCCAACTAGGGGTACGAGCTCGACCCTAAGTAGGCTGGAGTACGTGTGCGTGTGTGCTTGTGTACGGGTGCGCATGGAAATGTGTGAGGTTGCTCGCGCAGATACAGCGTGCGTTTGCACACGTATACATGCTTATTTGCACGTGGATATGTATATGGGTGTGGGCGTACGTCTAGGTATGCATATGCACGTGCAAGCAAATGAGTATGTGAGCCCATGGGCATTACATGTTGTGCAGCTTGCATTTATGCTATCAACTTTCCTTTCAATCTGCTATGCTCCTTCTCTCACCATGCTCTGACCCCCGCAGGGGTCCAATCTGAGCTTCGACTCTCGCGAGTCACCCCTAGCCCATCCCCGGCCACCCCTTCACTACCACCTCCAGTAAGAGCCTGCACTACCCCCTCCCTCTTCCCGACTCTTACTGCCCCCCCCCCCCCCCCCCCCATAGCTCTGACCCCCGCAGGGGTCGCGCTGAGCTTCGACTCTCGCAAGAGTCACCATTTGCGCCGCCCCACCCAGGCCATTAGAAATGGTATGCGCATGTTATGCGCATATCATCCGATGTATACCTGTTCCGATGCGTGTGCATGCACATGCCGAAACAGGAATAGACGCACGTGCATGCTCACGCACGCAGGTTATTCCCTCTCTCCTTTTCTTCCTTTGGCGTCGAGTTCCTCCGCCCTCTCTTTTCTTCCTTTCTCATAGGCCATCAATCCTCAGCTCTAACTCCCGCAGGAGTGACTAAAACGAGCTTCGACTCTCGCAAGAGTCCCGCCCCGGCCACCCCCTGCTGCAGTCTCCACCACCCCCTCCCTTTCCCAGACTTCAGCAGGGGAAATGCCCACAGCAGCTCTGACCCCCGCAGGGGTCGCTCCGAGCTTCGACTCTCGCAAGAGTCAATCACCACCCATGCCCGGCCCTTACCATGTAATAACCATATATATTCATATATATTTATATATGCATATATACTTCTATATTCTCCTTTTCTTCTTTCTGGCGTTGAGATTCTCCGCCTGGCAATTATTTGCCCCTTCTTTCTTCCTTACAGCGTGAGTGCTTCCGCTACTTTTACCCTTCTCTGATCTTCCCCCTTATCTCCTTACCCTCCTATTTCCTCAATTCTTTTCCAGCGTTGAGTTCTCCGCTAACTGTCTTTCTTTCAGCGTCACTCTTTCGCTATGTTCTTCCTTACGCATAGGCCCTCAATCCTCAGCTCTAGCCCCCGCAGGGGCGACTAAAACGAGCTTCAACTCCCGCCGGAGTTCAGGCCCTGGCCACCTCCCACCCTCTCACGCAAGAGTCTCCACCGCCCAAATCTTCCCGACTCTTGCTTGAGCAAACTAACCCCAGCTCCCACCCCCGCAGGGGTGTATATATTTGAGCCTTGACTCCCGCGGAGTCAATCCAGCCCTGCCCTCACCCCGCCTAGGCTCTAGCAGCCTACTTTGCTCTGCTCCCTTAGAAGCTTCTCTTCCTAAGCTATCAACGCTATATCCAGCAGCCGGATATGGCTTGTTACACCTGCCTTTTTGGGGGGCTCTTCAATACGCGGCTGCTGTCCCGAGCTATTCAAAGGCATTTTTGGGGAGTTCTCGAGATCTACCTGAGCTCAAACTCCCCTCCCGCTTTGCAACGGGAGGGAGTCCTGGGCTCGAGGATCTCATGAGCTCAGGGCTCTCTCCCGGGACAGCATGCCAAACAAGCTTATAATTAATCATCAGCTAAGTGTGAACTCTTGAAGTGAAGTTTATGTATAAACAAATTTCGAGAGGATCACGTGCTTATGATTGCTAGCAGCTGACCCGCATTATCCAATTCACTACTATCCAATCAGATGACTCCTAAACTACTATAAATACCCTGGGGTTTATTCCATTGCTATCTTCGTTTTGAAGAGTCCCCCCTTCCTCCCCTACGCCTCCTTCTTAGACGGGTGACACGGTGGCCCAGTGCCTAGCACTGTCGCCTCACAGCAAGAATGTCTCTGGTTCCTGGCTCTACCAAAACTAGCAGACATTTCTGTGCGGAGTTTTGCACTTCTCCCCGTGCTCACGTGGGTTTCCCCCGGGTTCCCCGGTTTCCTCCCACCGCCCAAAAACATGCAATTAAGCCAATTGAACAAGCCAAATTGTCAACATAGACACGCTCCTAGTTAGTAATTAGTTTCAAGAGCATTCACTTGCTACAGCAGGGGAGTTCTCGAGATCTACCTGAGCTCAAACTCCCCTCCCGCTTTGCAACGGGAGGGAGTCCTGGGCTCGAGGATCTCATGAGCTCAGGGCTCTCTCCCGGGACAGCATGCCAAACAAGCTTATAATTAATCATCAGCTAAGTGTGAACTCTTGAAATTATTTTAGTGTTTCCTGCTGGTTTATATGACTAGCAAGCCTTTTACACCTGCAACAATCTATAGACCATGTCCTCCTCATACTTCTTCTTTTTCTTTTTTTTTTAAACAAAAAGCAAATGTTTTTTCTGCTCTGTGTTCAGATCTAGAGGCTCACAGTAATCCTTAAACAGATCCAGGTAACAGATGTATGAATGTTTCATGTGAAGGGAATATCACAGAAAGAGTAAGAAAAGTTTAAAAGATAGCACATAAGGTTTATCAATTCTTGCTTGTTTTGTTTGTTTATATATACCAAATGCCTGCTTCAGTGCACTGGTGTTAAGAATCAGATCATCATGCATATGCAGAGTGTGTTTGCGAGTGTTGTGCTGTGGTTAAGTAGCAGCAACCTCAGAGACTGTAGCTGAGCTCATTTGTTGAATAGAGCAGTATCACTTTTCATAGGAAGATTTTTTTATAAATACATTTTACATTGATAATAATGCAACGTTAAACAATAATCAACTACGTCGATTATACATGTGGGAGATGGATGTTCCATCACAATCTCACATTTTATCATTACAATGTGTGGTAACAGCTTCAAATACTCCTCCACACTAGTCATACTGACAAAATTCAGCAGAAGCTCTAGGATCAAAGCCATTTGTCATCCTACCTCTCAGAGAGCAGCAAAGTGAGCAGCAGTTCATAAGCATTTAAAGCAGAGGTGCTCAACCCTATTCTCGGAGATCTACCTTCCTGTAGAGTTCAGCTCCAATCACACCTTATCAAACACACCTGAACTGAATTAATTAGGACCTAAACAGCGCTTGATAATTGCATGCAGGTGTGTTTGATATCTTTTGCAACTGAAATCTGCAGGAGGGTAGATCCGCAGGAAAAATGTATTTAAAGGGATACGAATTAAGTGGTTTACTGTGGATTGAGGCCTTTTTGACTGGGTTAAAGGGATGTTTATTGACACTACTGACAAATTAAACAGAGCAAGTTATAGACATTTCATTAAAAATAATATCAACTTGTGTAAAATGGGCATCGCAAGCCAGCTTTAAACTTAAATGATTTAAGGCCGTTTTTGTTTTTCAATCAAAATTAAATTTGAGTTTTACAGCATAATTCTCCAGTGCATCCTCAGTTAATGGTGTGAACTTTCTGTGGTGATTTTGTTTGGAATTAAGCTTTGTCATCTCTTCCTCACCGTGTTCTAGTTACTACAGGGATGTCAAACTCAATTCCCGTTGGGCCGCAGGCCTGCACAGTTTAGTTCCAACCCTGCTCCAACACACTTACCTGTAGGTTTCAATTAAGCCTGAAGGACTCAATTAGTTTGATCAGGTGTGTTTAATTAGGGTTGGAACAAAACTGTGCAGAGCTGCAGCCCTCCAGGAATTGAGTTTGACATTTCTGTTCTAGTTTAAAGTAAACCACCAGCATCAACCATTAGCTGTCTGGAAACAACAGAGCTAATGTGGTTTCATGTCAAACCCAGATGCCATAAAATACTTTCTATCTGTGAAGACAACATCGAGAATCTAGAACAAACTGAATCTTCATATGCCTCAAATCTGCTTGTTAAGTGATGACGTGTTGGTAAAAGTATTTAATACTGTTTCCGGGTCCAATCCGCCACTCATTTGAGTTGAGAAACTATTTGTTTATGATCACTTTTAATTAATATCACACATTAAAGTTAATTTTATATAAAGTCATATTGTACACAGCTTGCTGCATCACAAATACCAAAATTTTGACAATTTACAAAAAAGGAATGACTTTCTGGCCATCAGATATTAGGCATGGACATATATATTGCGATCGTTATTTTCGAAAGAATTAAATCGCTTCGTAAACGTTTATAATTACCACTTCATGAGTCTCCCCATACATTTGAATAGAGCGCTTGGACCCGAAAGTCACTTTGCATGACGTCATAGTTAACAAGCGGATAATGTTTGAGGCAGTACTCTAAAGGGTTAGTTTAACCCCAAATAAAAATGCTGTCATTATCACTGTCACCCTCATATCATTCCATAACTATTGACACTTTAGTTCATAATTGGAATACAAATAAACATTCATAACATAAAATAAACATTTATGAAAGGAACTAAAATATATATTTTCAATTGAATTTAGCAGTTACATCTACATCATAGGTCTCAAACTCGAATGGATGGCCACAGCTCTTTACAGTTTTCCTCCAACCCCAATCAAACACAGCTGATCCAAAATAATCAAGGTGGTCAAGACTACACTGTAAAAAATAAACTGTTTAGAAAACATAAAAAAATAAGGCAACTTGATGCAGTAAGAACTTTGAGTTGTCTCAACAACTGTAAAAAAAAAAAAAAAAAAAAACTTTTAAGGCCCAATTGTACCCCTTAGCTCTTCCCCTTAATCTTAATTTTGCGTGTTCACGTAAAGGGATATGGGTGTCCCAATTCTTTTTAGATTTAAGGTGCATAGGGCTAAGGCGCCCTGGAAATAAAGATTTGTCAGGACCACACTCGAAGCCAAGGGTTACGAAAAATACCCAGAATACATCATCTACAAGAGCAAATTGGCTGCACAGGGAAGCCAAGAGATGCACAAATTATTATTTTTTGTCATTGTTATGAATTTTTACAACAAACAAGCACATGTTTTAATACATTTTAATACGCAATAATGACGTTTGTGTTTTACCGGCATGCTTTAAAAAAAGATTTATATCTATAATCCTTAATAACAACTTTGTCCCACAACATACTGTACTTTCACATCTGCCACTTAATGACACTCAAATACCTTGTCAGAAAAGTCTAGTGGCTGGGAAGGAGCTTTTTTACAGTGTCTGGTAAACCATTAATGATGTTTTTGTGTGTTTAGATTAATATGACCAAAGTGTAAATGCACAGAACACTTATGAGCTTATTGCAACATTATAATGTTATGATAACATGATTTAGTTGCCTTCAGTGATGTCCTGAAAAAAAATACCAAATAAATAATGCAGCTGGAATAACTACAGCAGTCATTGTTGTTAAAGCCCTTCCGTTTCACACTCTGTTTCAAGAGTCAAGATGAAGCGGAAGAGGAAGGGAAAGGGGTAAAAAAAATAGAGTTGAGATTGGGCCAACATTGCAACTGTATCAACATTAATAGAAATAATAAATTTCTAAATAACTTTTTGCTGTAAGCAATCATTAACCAATGCTTACTACAAGCTTTAACTATCCATGTGCTCACACATGCAGATGTTTGTAAGACTAATAAGCTATTTTTTTTTTAACACAGTGGCCTATTTCATAAGTCCATGTAGTTTAGGCTTTGTAGTTTAAATAGTAAGTACATTTAGCCTTCATAAATATAGCCAAACCCCTAAACACACACATTTAAATAATGAGTTTTAAAAACAAATCTAACATTTATCAAATCTGATGAGGAAATCAAAACCTTGTAGAGGTAAAAAAAACAACAACAACAACAACTAAAAATACATCAAATACAGACACACTTGAGTACCAAAGGGCATGTATGCAGGGCAACAAATGAATGTTGATATCGATTAATCAGTAGTGCTTCATATCTAGGCTGTGTGTTAAAGATAAATAATACATAAACTACCTGTTGTATACTTTGCTCATATTATTTTTTTTTGTGTTATTACATATTCTGGTATATAAATTTTCTGTAGGCTATTGAAACATTTAAATAAAGCATTTCTTACATGTAAATAATCTCGTTTTTATTTATTTATTTTTTATGCAAGAAAGATCATTTACAAAGATACACTATGAACAAAGAGTCAAAAAGGATTACATAAATAAAATTCCAGCAAATTAAACAAGTGCAATAAATTATTAGTCTTTTAAGGAGTTCACATATAAATCTAAATCCTCTTTTAGAAAATGTACATTTATGGATGTAAAATTTAGCCAGAAGAAGCAATAAGTTAACAATAAATTTACGATGAGAAGATTCTAAGTTTAGAGAGTAACCAAATAATACATTTTTGGGGAAATAATAATTTTGAAATACAATTGTAACAGTCAAAACACTTTAGAGTAAGTGCACTCAATTAAATGATTTAGTGTTTCATCATATTGAGTACAAAATGAGCATTTAGGGGAAAAGTTGTTGTTAAATTTCACATGCTTTATTTTTATATTTTATTTTGCCTGAAGTGAAGAAAAATATCAACTTTGATCAGGTACAAATAGGACAACTCAATAGATTTTAGATGTTAAAAAGTCATGGGCTACATCCACAATGTGACAATTCCAATGTCTTTTGAGGACGTCAAGTAAGGCTTCGTTTTTAAAAGTCAATCACGTACATTGTAAATGTTAAATTAATAACATAGTTAATAGTGTAATGCCTTACCCTAAAAACCGAGTAAATCCAAAATCCATTTAATTGCCTCAAGAGCACAGGCGCGTGTGAAGAGAGTGAAAGATTATGAGTGGACGAGTCTCTTCCGCCTGCTTTAGCAGTGACAGCATGGAGATGTTACGCACATTAACACGTCTAACATTCACCGACAAGACGTACTGAGTTAAGAGAAAAATTAAATAGATTAAAACAAATTGTCAATAGCTAGGCTACTCGTTTAGAATAGTTTGTAATAAATTAGCCCATGTGTTGCTGGAAAAGGACAAAAGTGGAAAGTTTACTAGCACGTCGAGTAAATGTGCAACCTAAACTGGTTAATTATTCTTAATATCTGATTAATTACATTTGCCAGAAAATAAACATGCTTCCTGAAAATTCATATGAATTATTAACAGGATGATTTATTAGCAGACTATAAGTCCTCCACTGTCTACTGTCTATTTATAGGCTATAATGCAATTATTCAATATTTTCAATATGGTTGAGCAAAGCCTTGCAGAAATGTTAATATTTTACTAATAAAAATGCATTTCAATGTATATATTTTACTAGAGTAGTGTTTTTTTCCTCTTCTATTTTATTTGACTAGACGTTAACTAGATAATCCTCTCAGGTCTGACCCTGAAAATCGAGTGAATAGGGACATCTAGTGGCTACTTCCGTTATAATGCAAAACATGCTGAATTTTAGGGAATTTTACCCGTAAAAGAACTGAAAGGCGCGTCTCTTACAAAACTGACTCATTTTACGTAGAAAGCGTGAAAAACAAAAAATAAAATAAATATATAAAAAATTTAAAATTAGGAAATGCATACAAATCTCCGTATGGAGGTCAGTTTCACCAAAGTTCATATAGTTACAGTTGATAGAGACAGACAGACAGACAGACAGACAGACAGACAGACAGACAGACAGACAGACAGACAGACAGACAGACAGACAGACAGATAGACAGATAGATAGATAGATAGATAGATAGATAGATAGATAGATAGATAGATAGATAGATAGATAGATAGATAGATAGATAGATAGATAGATTATGCAACACAAACTGTATAAGTGCACTCCTCACAAATCTATCTTTTAAATTCTTTTTTAATAGGAAGCTATACAATATTATATTTGTAATATAGGCTACATGTACATTAAATAGTCACCACTGAAGCCAAATCTGGAGCTTGTCTAACAAAATAACTTACTTAACTCACGATAAAGGTCCAAAAAACTAGTACACCCAAATTCATATGTTATAGAAAAATATTAAATACAAATTTAAAAAAGAGAGAAACTCAAGAGAAGCAAAAAAAAAAAAAAAATTCTAAAGTTTTGTTGAAATTTTGTAGGTTGTAATTATTTTACAATATTTTGCTTGAATTTAATTGTATTATCTTTTAATTTCTAAATATGTTTGGTGACTAAAAAATAATTTTAATAGATATATCTGTTTAATAAATCTTTTTTGTTTAAATGCACCAAAATAGCCTACATTGCCTATATTTACTGAGAAATTTATAAAAATATTCATTTTTTTAAATGGGGTGTACTCAATTATGCTTAGCTCTGTATAGGATTACTTTGTGCTTTGATTTTGGTACATAAAAATTAAAAAGGGAATGTGAACTAAAAATATTTATTTGTATTATTGCTGTATCTTCTTCACCATACTAAGTCTAGCGTTTTTTCTTTTTATTGTCTGAATGTTATCGGGCATTATTTTCACAGTCACAGTTTTTTATATAATACAAAATAAATTATTAATAATTTATTGTACTTTTAGTAACCTACACTCGAAACATAAAAGTAATTTTTTCGTTGTAAATAATTATTAACATCAAATGTGAAGAGCGAATGCCCTAGTGGGAGGAGTCACCCATGGCAACAAACCGGCCATTCCTCCAATCAAACATCTCAATGCAGCGGCCCGTGTGTGTGATGCCGCTGATGACACAGGCCGCTTGTTTGTTCATGACAGGGGTCTGTTGTCCGATAGCAACGCACAAATAAACAGGTCTGTTAACCATACGGTGAAATACAAGTCGTATACTAATTCGGGGTAAAATGCCTTGCACACACCCGGGCCTTTAACCGAAGAATCGAATCCCCGTGTTTACGTGCAGACGTCACAGTGCGCGCTCGAAAGCAACCAGACGGTCCCCTCTCCTCTCAAAACGCCGATACTGAGAAGAATAAAGACTGAAGGCATGAATCTGACCGGAGCTGGGATCATTCTGTGGGACTACGAGCGAAATGTACAGGGGAGATAAGGAATGCAAGGTACGGGCCTTTGTCTTGGCAATCTAATGCAGATTTTATTGTTTGTTGACCACATAAAACAATATTATAGAGAATTATTCTTTTTATAATTTCATTAGATGATATAGTCCATAATATATAAGTACATTTCTATGCAGAAATCTGTATTCTAATAGTATTGGCAAAAGTACAGATTAGAGCAGGATTTGTGGGTGTTTGTTTTTTTGGGGGAATATTTTTCTAAACCAAACACTCAATTTGAATACTTCGGTAAAAACATAAGGTCAAACACTTAGAGATTTAGTTTAAGTAATATAAAACTGATTTCTTTAAGGCAAACATATGAATAGGTGATTACACGCAAGCTGAATGTCAGTTTTGTAAGGTTGACATTTCAGCATGTCTGAGGGCCTGGCAGCAGCAGGTGCTTAACTCTGGGAAATGAGGGTTAGAAACAAGATTTATCAGGCACACAAGGTAACCAGCTTATGAACTATTGTAACCTAGTAACAGCAAAATCCTAAGTAGAAAATGGCATTAACATGCTTAAAATGATCAGCAGAGAAACAGAAAAAAGTCAATTTTTATGTTTTTGATTTCTTTACAATTTTAAACAGCATCTTTGGATATCTTTTCAGCTGGAGACACTGTTGTCCTAAACAAACAAACAAACAAAATAAATAAAAAATCTTACACATACCCTAAGAACGATATAGCAGAAAATTCTGGCAGTTGTCAAACCTTGACTTTCCAAACAGCGGTAAACCTTGAAAATGGTTATTGTTTCATGCCTAATGGGAGGGATATATGCTTGTTATTTTTATATAATTGAAACACGTTTTCATTAATAAGAGTATGTATTTTTTTAGATTTAGATTACATTTTAATTTTACGAAAAATTTACAGATAGTTTTTTTTATTTTACAGATAAAATTTGACAGTCAGTGTTCACACTTTAAATAATTTATTTGTGTGATTTTGTCTTTTACATTTTTTTAAATAATTTATTTGTTTTTTAAATATTCCTGTGTGTTTTTGTTAATTTTTATATGCAATTAACTATTTTATCTATTCAATATTATATTAATTTAACATTTATTTTATAATTTTAGTTTATATTTTAGTTAATGTTTTAATACTTTTTAGTCTAAACTTTAAATTATTATTTAAATTATTATTTAAAAATAATTATTAGACTGTTAAATGATGATGAAGATATAATTAAAAAACTTTGAAACCCTATCAGAATCTGCTTTCAAGAGCTTCAGTATTTTTGACAGGCAGAACAACTGCACCTTACACTTAAAAAAACAACAGCATAAAAATACTTTTTGGCCTTATTCATTAAACCTTTGTAAATATAGGAGTGAATTCTGAGTAATTTTTCTATATATCAGATCTTCATGAAAACTCTCCTGCAGATTCACAAAAGGTGTCATACATATTAGATTTGACGGTTAATGTTTATGTTAATAAGATTGATTGAGTCTTCGCTGAGGCCAGCTTCCAGCCTCCACTGCTGAGACTGCAGCTCTACACAAGACTTATGGCCAGCGGAGAAATTAAAATGGTCGTGCTTCTCTCAAGGTTTTTTTTCTTCACTCTCCTATTGGTGAATTTTTTTTTTCCCTCTCCGCTGTCGCCACTGGCTTGCATGGTTCAGGATCTGAAAAGCTATGCATCGATGAATTTGCTCTTCAGTGTTTGGACTCTCAATAATGACTTCAAACCACACTGAACTGAGCTAAACTGAACTGAACTTAAACACTAAAAACGGAACTACCCTGATCCAGTTACTATGACCATTTATGTGAAGCTGCTTTGACACAATCTACATTGTAAAAGCGCTATACAAATAAAGCTGAATTGAATTGAATTTGATTGATTGATTGATTGATTGATTGATTGATTGATTGATTCATTCATTCATTCATTCATTCATTCATTCATTCATTCATTTTCTTTTCTGCTTAGTCCCTTTATTAATCAGGGGTCGTCACAGCAGTGGATGCCCTTTCAGCCGAAACACATCACTGGGAAACACCCATACACTCTTGCATTTGCACATGTACACTACCGCCAATTTAGTTAAAACAGTTCACTATACCACATGTTTTTGGGCTGTGGGGGAAACTGGAGCACCCGGAGGAAACCCACGTGAACACGGGGAGAACATGCAAACTCCACACAAAATGCCAACTGACCCAGCCGGGGCTCAAACCAGCAACCTTGTTGCTGTAAGGTTATCGTGCTACCCACTGCGCCACTGTGACACCCTAATAAGTTCCAATCATTTGAAAATATTGTGTATTTGTCAACTCCTATTATATTTATTGTCATTAATGTCATTCTTGATTTGTGATTTTTCTAACCTTGCAGTGACTGACCCAGGTGGGCTCCCTGAATGGTCATCATGAAAGCAGGCAGTTCAAGGTGCGCCTTCTCCCTGGGTTTCCTGGTGGGCAGCTGTAGTTTGTACGTCTTCCTGAGGCAGGTTTGGTTTGAGGAGAGCTTCAGCTGGCAGAGCAATGGCAGGAGCAGCCCGTCTCCACCAATAAGCCAAGAGCAAAACTCCTCCAACCTTACCTGGAGAGTTGAAGGATCTGCCCTGATCAACCTCAAGCATCCTAACCAGCCAGGTGTGTACCATTTATCTTTATATACAATCAAATAAAAAAATGTAAAAAATCCCACCCCAGATATACGGTTAAAGGCAGATTTATAAAATACATTTTTGTTCCCGATGTCTGTTTGATCAAAATAAGAGATTCGTTTTCAACACATTTTAAACATAATATTTTTAATAACTGATTTATTTTATCTTTGCCATTGTGACTGGAGATATTATTGTACTTAATATTTTTAGTCATTCAAGATGTTAGAAATGAGCTTAAAGTGCAATTTAAAGGTTTAACTTGGTTAATTATGTTAACTAGGTAAATAAGTGTAATTAAGCAAGTCATTGTATAACAATTTGTTCTGTAGACAACTGAAGAAAAAAGAAATAAATAAATATATATATATATATATATATATATATATATATATATATATATATATATATATATATATATATATTGCTTAAGGGGGCAAATAATTTTGACCTTAAAATGGATATTAAAAAAAACTGCTTTTATTCTAGCCGAAATAAAACAAGTAAGACTTTCTACTTGGAAAAAGAAAAATATTATAGGAAATAATGTTAAAAATGTCTTCCTCTGTTAAACATTTGGGGAATATTTGAAAAAGAAAAATTACAGGAGGGCTAACAATTTTGACATCCACTCTTTTTTTTTTTTTTTTGCTATTTTATACTAGTGAATGCAGGACACTACAGTTTGTTGATCTAAAGGGGGTCAACAAACTGTAAATAAGCAGTTTGGTATTGGACTGAAACACAATGTGTAGCTGCAGCATTGTGCAGAAGAAAGTGTTTTAAGTTACCAATGCCACTGTATTCACTGTCAGCCATGATTAATGTATTACATGGAGTGTAAGTGTCCGATAACATGGACGCATCTCAGATAAAGCAGGTAAATACAGTGTTTGTTGCCTGACAGATTACATAAATCACTTTGAAATGTTATGACTCAATGGCGATGAACATTTATGATAAAGGAAAGATTAAATTAGCTTCTATAATAAAGACACATTTTACAACAGTGGTATTTAATCTGATATTGCTGCAGAAATGCATCTTTTGGGGTTATTTCCCTCTTGTAATAGTTTACTATGATTTAATATAATGATTATAATGATTACCTAGATCGGGGGTTCACCAATCCTGGTCCTAAAGGGCCGGTGTCCCTACAGGGTTTAGCTCCATCTTGGCTCAACACACCTGCCTGGATGTTTCAAGTATACCTAGTAAGACCTTGATTAGCCTGTTCAGGTGTGTTTGATTAGGGTTGGAGCTAAAATCTGCTGGACACCGGCCCTCCAGGAACAAGTTTGGTGACCACTGACCTAGATGGTCAATCAGGCAGTTATTATGATAGTTAAACGGTTAACTTTCTTTTAATATATTATATGAGGATATTGATAGTTTTACGTTATAATATTTGTTTTTGATTAATTTTCCAGGTTAACAACTGACAATTAAAAGAAACTCAGCATTTGCAGCATTTATTGACTTATTGACTCTGAAAACTGGACTGACACAATTCAATTTGAATTTACTAGAACCTCTATGCTAAGCTGCTTTGACACAATCTACATAGTAAAAGCGCTATAGAAAAAAAACATGAATTGAATTGAATTGATAGCATGTACTGTATTTACTAGGTATGGATTTGAGCAAAGTGCTAATATCTATTTTAGTCTATAATTGTCTGATAACAGTTTTTATTCAAATTTCAAACAAAAGTATCATCATTATACTTAAAAGCAATGGCAATACATTCGACTAAAAACAAAAATTATATATATATATAATGAAAGAAGCCTCATTAGAAGTTTGCAGAATAAAACAAAGATCATGTTTTTATGCAAACACATTATAAATCCTTTAGTGTTCCATACCTGTACTTTATATTAAACATTTTTTTTCAATAAAGAAAATAATAAGATGTTTTTTCAAGAAAATCACCAATAATCCTCCATTGATTGTTTTAAACTCCACTGCTCCTTAACAATAAACGGTAACACTTTAGTCACAGTTCAAACTATTATTTACTGGCTTATTACCTGCCTATTATTGTTATTAACTGTTCATTTGTAACTATAAAGTATGATCTAAATCTGTTTTCCTAATCCTACCCAAAACCTAAACTCAACTTTTACCTAACTATTAATAAATAGCTAATTAGTAGCTTATTAAGCTAGTAGTGGTATTTAATGTATGTTAATACCATAAATTGTGACCTAAATAAAAGTGTTACCCTGTAAACTTTCCATTTTTAAATGTCACAGGAGAGGACGGTCACATAGCCGATGAGCTGTTCAAGAAAGTGCGAATCCTGTGCTGGGTGATGACCGGACCCAGTAACCTCCAGTCAAAAGCTCAGCACGTGAAGAACACATGGAGTCGCCACTGTAACGTAGTGCTATTTATGAGCTCAGAAGAAGACCGCAGTTTCCCCACGGTTGGCCTCGGCACTGGTGAAGGCCGAGACCAACTGTACTGGAAGACCATCCGTGCCTTCCACTACGCCCTAAAGAACCACGGCCATGAGGCAGACTGGTTCCTCAAAGCAGACGATGATACTTTTGTTGTTGTGGACAATTTGCGATGGATCCTGTCGAACTACACACCGGAGCAGCCTATATATTTTGGCAAGCGATTTAAGCCGTACACCAAGCAGGGCTACATGAGCGGTGGCGCAGGGTATGTGCTCAGTAAAGAAGCTCTAAGAAGGTTTGTGGAGGGGTTTAGCACTAAAGTGTGCACTCATACTACACCGGTGGAGGATCTGGCGATGGGGCAGTGTCTGGAGAAAATGGGGGTCCTGGCTGGAGACTCGAGGGACTCGCTGCACAGAGAAACCTTTCATCCTTTTATTCCCGAGCATCATCTTACTGGAAAGTTCTCCAAGACCTTCTGGTACTGGAATTATTGCTATTACCCAATTGTAGAAGTAAGTCAGACACTTGTTTTTTTTTTTAAACACTAGCATTTAAATGAGTTTGGTTGGTGAGATTTAAAAAAAAAAAAGTCAGGCAGGGTTTATTTTATACAGCTAAAAGATATGTTTGGTGAAATATTGTTACAATTCAAAATAATGGTTTTCTTTTTAAGTATATTTCAAAATGTAATTTATTACGGTGATGCAAAGCTAAGTTTTTACTCCAGTGTTAATTATTCATGCTTTTATTATTCTTATAAATTTTTTTACATTTCTTATTACCATCAACACTTATTAATTCTACTGAAGCCATTATACAGAACATTCTATCAGAAACATATACATTAACTGAAATAAAAACATAAATACAGTGAAAAAAAAGATTTCATCCTAAAATATTCCTAAAATGGTGTTGTTCTGTAAAGGAACATGACATTCATTTGGCTCTTAGATTGTTTTTCTTTATTAAAAAGGCAGTGGTAATTACAAACACTCAAATTACTGTAATTGAGTAGTTTTTCTCAGGGATTGTAATTTACTTAGTAGTTTTAAATATGTGCACTTTTACTTTCCACAGAGTACATATTTAGTACTGTATCTGTACTTTTACTCCACTACTTTCCTTCAACATCCAGTCACTACTTTTTCTTTTCTATGGGGATTAGAAAAATCAGTCCTGTGATTCCTGTCCAATCAAATCGCACATAAACAAACATAATGAACTACCTTGAGACATGGGTGATTTTTAATTGCATCAAACTGTTTGGAAGCATTAAAAGTGTCCAAGTTGGTGTCCAAATCTTTCTACGCTATGACCCAGAGACTGTTTAGATGCATGTCACTGATGAGAAGATGAAGAATGTTTACTGTATAATGACCGGAATGGCCTTAAACGCACAGCAGGCACAAGATGTCAACATGACCTCAGATTGACTTTGTACCCCAACATTGTGGAGACATTACATTTTGTTTGGAAATGAAATCGGGTTGACATCAGAACCCAACGTCAGGCCGACATTGTCAAACCTAAAATTAACCAAATTTCAACATATAATGATGTTACAGCTTGATGTTTTTGGACTTTACCACTATGACGTCTATCAGATGTTGGATTTTATCTGATGAATAAATGTGAGCATTTCACATCAATATGACGTTGGTTTAAGATGTTTGCTCTGCGTTGGATTTTGGTCACTTTCTAACAACCTAAAATCAACGTCATTTCATGTCATTATTGGACATCAAAATAACATTGTCCTTAGATGATGACTAGACATTGAATTCTTAAACCTGACATCACAACCTAAATCTAACCTAACATTAAAGTCTTATGACGTTGTGTGCCTGTTGGGCAATACCTAAACGCAATACAGTGCATGTTACATTTACACACATCCACAAATGACATGTAAATGCGTAATATTTGCAAAATATATTTTTACTGTACTTGCTCAACATTTTATGGCAAGTAACTGTACTTTTACTTACTGTAAGTATGATTTTTCGGTGCTCTGTGCACCACTATGAAAATGTAAAAACCCTGTCATTATCCTCAGCACAATTAAACCTACATCTTTAATAGTTTTGTCATGGTAAAAACTGTTGTTTAGAAAGAAAGAAAAAAACTTCAGAAATAGCAAGCTTAAGTTGTTATCATTAAAACATGAAACTTTCTTTAGGATTCTTTTTTGAAAAATAAATAGTTCAAAATATCTAAATTGGTTTGCCATTAAAATATTATGAAACATTATACAGTGCTTTCGCTTTTAATTATTTTTATATATTCCTGCTAAAAAAAAAAAGTTACAAACTTAAAAAAAAATTTAAGTTAAGCATTTTCGGGATTCTTCTTAAAAAATAAAGGTAAAAGAACAACAATTATCTGTCATTAAAATATTTTGAAACAATATTAAATCCTTTCGGCGAAGCAGTGGTGCAGTAGGTAGTGCTGTCGCCTCACAGCAAGAAGGTCGCTGGTTCGAGCCTCGGCCCAGTTGGTGTTTCTGTGTGGAGTTTGCATGTTCTCCCTGTGTTCGCGTGGGTTTCCTCTGGGTGCTCCGGTTTCCCCCACAGTCCAAAGACCTGTGGTACAGGTGAATTGGGTAGGCTAAATTGTCTGTAGTGTGTGTGGATGTTTCCCAGAGATAGGTTGCGACTGGAAAGGCATCCACTGTGTAAAAACTTGTTGGATAAGTTGGCGGTTCATTCCGCTGTGGCGACCCCGGATTAATAAAAGGACTAAGCCGACAAGAAAATGAATGAATGAATGAATAAAATCCTTTCACTTTTAATTATTTTAATATTTTCTAAATAAAAACTGCTAAAAAATATGCTAAATAAAAAAGTTACAAACTTTAAAACATTTTGTGTCCTTTATGACATTCCTCTACATTCAGTAGCCTCTCATTTCCTAAATGCAGCAAGCTAATTAGGACTTCTTTTTCTTTGGCAAAACTTAAACATATAATTTGATACGTTTTTAAAAACGTGAGTGCCACTGAGCAGAGAAAACAATTTAAGCAAAAAAAGTGATTTTCCATTTAAGATGGGTGTGAATAAAAATCAACAACATTGTTTGAGAAATGTACTTGAGAATGAAATTACCTCTCATCATTTTAGCAACCTCGTTCAGGTGATTGCAAGTGAAACCCACAATGGGTAGGTTTGATGGGGGCAGCATTTGTCAATAGTTTTTACGTGATGATTGAGATTCGTGACTAGACAGCTAATGAATAACAATACAAAACCTAAGATACTAACAATTTAGTACTTTTTATGGTAATCGGAATGGCAACGAGAAAGGGCACAAATGCTGTTTCAGTGTTTTATAAAGTGTGTTTATAAAAACTAATATGATTAATGATGAATGAGTGTATTTCTTTCTGAAAATAATAGCCTTTTGGGAATACTTGAAAAATGTTTTTTTATCATTTAAATCCACTCCACTTAATCCAAACTTTCTTACTTATGTTTTCTACTATTTCTGTACACAAAAGAAGATATTTTGAAGAATGCTGGTAAGTAAATAATAATCCACATAGTTTTCCCCCCTTTCTATTGAAGTCAATATGAACCATTAATTGTTTGGTTATCAGCATTCTTCAAAATATCTTCTTTTGTGTTCTGCATGTTAAAGACAACATTTTTGTAAAGACAAAACAAAAAAGCAAGGAATTTAAATAGCACTGGAGCTAGCAGTTATTTTTATAATTGTTTTAACTGTGATTTACCTGTGAATCTTTTGATTAATCACAGAAAACATCAAATCAATTCAAAATTCTAATCAAAAGTCTTGTGAACTCTAATTTCAATCTAATTTGTAATTCTTAGTTTTATTCTGTTTTATTTTGTAAGATATTACATGTATTTGTTTATTTTTGATAATAATAATAATAGTAATAATAATAATATAAATTTTTCTTTTTGGCTTAGTCCTTTTATTAATCTGGGTGTCGCTACAGTGGAATGAACCGTCAACTTACCCAGCATATGTTTTACACAGCAGATGCCCTTACAGCTGCAATCCATCACTGGGATAATAATAATAATAACAATAATAATAATAATAATAATAATTAATTTTATTTATAAACTTTGCCTTTCTGGACACCTATAAGGTCACCTTACAACAAGCATCAACAGATAAACCAAAACAAATGTTTCTGAATCAGTTGGAGTTTATGGAGAATTTTAGAAGGAAGCCTAGTGAGAAGTGCATTACAGTAGTCAAGACGTGAAGTAACTAATGCATGGATAAGACTTGCTGTATTATTGGATGTGAGAGAGGAGCGGAGGTGAGTAATATTATGCAGGTGGAAGTATGCAGTATGCATAATATTATTAATATGCCTTTCAAACGAGGGTGTGCTTTTCCAGATGACACCCAAACTCTTGACCTGTAGAGCAGGACAAATTGTACTATTATCAATGTCTATTTTAAAAGGATCTAATTTATCTAAGACACTTTTAGTCCCAATGAGTGGGGCTTTAGTTTTGTCACTATTTATTTTTTAAGAAAGTTTGCTGAAAAGAAAAGACTGTTTCTATGAAGTTATACTATATAATTGTTTAATTTTGTATATTTATTTGACATTTATTAACCTTTTTAGAACTCACTTTTATATATTTGCTTTATTTTATTTTCATTTTATTTTTAATTTATCGTAATAAAATTTTGGAAAAATTTGATAACAATTTAATCATGTTTTAGTTATTTTTTTATTATTTATTTTTTATAAAACAAAAATATTATAAATATTACAATTTTGAAAACTGATTATTTATATTTTATTGTTGTGCATATATGTTTATTTTACTAAATTGTTTATTTAATTCTATTTTTAATGGCATTAATAAACTATTCCTTAATATCTGACTTTTTTAAAAAAAAAGAAAAAGTACTCTATTGGGATCTGGAGACCCCTGTGCTTATCAACATTATGACACAAGCTGCTAAACCTAAAATATTTCTTTAAAGCAAATTATCTTTGATCAGTTGTAAAAATATTATCATCTCAGAATCTCTTGTGTCTGTTTTACCCCTACAGGGCCCTCAGTGCTGCTCTGATCTGGCAGTTTCTTTCCACTACGTAGATCCTGTGCTCATGTACACCCTTGAATACTACACTTACCATCTGAGGCCGTTTGGCTACCAGCACCGCTACCAGCCTCCAGTGCCTGCTGTCCTGTCATTACTGTCCCAAACTGTGAAAACCACCACAGAAACTCAGAGATCGGAGGAGGGCGCTAAAGAAAAACCAGCTTTAACAAACTCAGTGAATCCCAGAGCTGAAGAAGTACAGACAACTGAAACAAGTTACAAAATCACAAATGCTGCCCAGGAGAGAAACACAACCCACAGAAGTGCAGGGTGATTGTGTGTCTTGGTGAATGGAGTGTTCTGTAAGTCTGAAATGAAGGGACTGACTAATGTGAATGGTAAAGTTGTGTAGCATTTTCTGTGTACTATAAGCATGTGTTGTATTGGGTACAGATTTCAGCTGATTACCAAAAGGTAAAGTGTGCTCCATTAACATTGGAAACCTTGGTTAACATGAAAAATTGCCTTTATTGATTAACCATTTGATCTTTTCATTTAACCTTGTGATCTTTTTCATCTTTTCAACATTAAAAACACGTTAAAAATCACAACACAGTTTAATCAAATTCAAAAATCTGTTAAGTATATGTGTATCACAATTATTTCCAGCTATTATTGAAGTATATTCCCGTTGATAAGTTTTGTAATGCACCTTCACTGTAAAAAGCAGTTCGTTTCTTAAAAAGGAATGTAAATCTCATGCCTTAAAAGCTTTAAAGGGCAGTTTAGGATGAAAATCATCTTTTGTGAGTTGTTTGGACAGAACTGTGTTTAGGCATTGTGTTTCCACAGTCATATTAGGGTGATAGAAACACAAGAAGTCTTTTTTTTTTAATTTCCTGATGTGAAAATAGGATATATATCCCTTCCATTTTAAGGCCCAACTTGACGTGGGAGTGCAGTTTCCCACCAAATTGATTGACAGCCACATATTAGCATGTCTCCATAGTAATGCATATAATCATATCAACAAGGCAGGACGAGCACAAAGCAACCGGGATTAAAAGATCTGTTCAGCTCGCTATGATCATCAAATGTGATCAAGAATGAGTTTGACAAGTTTAAAACTTTTTTGAAAACAGTACATGTTTGTAATAAAGTAAGTTAAAGACGGTAAATTCACTGTAATTCATCACCACAGCTGCATTTCAGTACAATTAGAAAAGAAGAGGCTTCAATCCTGATTTGTGGACATTAAATCAGGTTTATTTTGTACATTAACATAACGTATATTCATACAGCAGTGGATATTACCGTGTACCATGTCACATTCACAGTGCAAAAACAGTGCAAAGTTAAACGCACGCTGTGTGTGTGTCTGTGAAATTTGTAACAAAATTGTTGTGACTCATCGTTTTAGAAAGGCTTGAATTAACTCTACAACAAATGCATCAAATAACCATTAGGAAAGTTCTTACTGAAGTATTTCTCACAAACGTTGCGTGAGATCTGCTTCCTAGATGTCTGTCACTGTGCTGTTTATCTGAGGCAGAGATTATGACAGGCATGTGGGAAAGGTGGGCGGGGAGAACTAACATCAAAGGCACAGGCTACATTTTTGTGTAGCAGAAAATTCCAATATTCTGAAAGTAATAAATAATTTGATGGGTGTTTTAAGCTGAAACTTTACAGACATATTCTGGAGACACAAAAGACTTCTTTTAAATCTTGAAAAAGAGGTAAAATAGGTGACTTTTAAGTTGACTTGAAAACTTGTCTTGACAAAAAGTTGACATTAACAACAAATTATACCTAATTTTTATAAATTTATTCACAGTTAAATTACTTAGATTTAAAGGCATAGTTCACCCCAAAATTAACATTTACTCACTATTTACTTAATCTCAAGTGGTTATAAACTTTTAAGAGTTCCTTTCTTCTGTTGAACATCAAAGAAGATGTTTTAAAGAAAGCTGAAAACCTGTAACCATGGACTTTCAGAGGAAAACAAATACTATGGAAGGCAATAGTTACATGTTTTTAGATTTCTTCCAATATATTCTTTAGTGTTTAACAGATGCAATAAACTCATAACGGGTTTGAAACAAGTAAACTGTGTAAATGATGAAATATTCATTTTTGGGTGAACAGTCTCTTTAAGGCATTTGGTAAGTGAGATCAAGATAAGTAAAATCAACGAATCGCATTTAACAGTGTAGGTGAACATGAAGAGGAAATTATTCATGACTTCCTGTTTTTGAGATCTGTAGATGAGAGGTAACACATTGACCAAACTCTCAGTTCTTCTTCATAACATAAATAAGGTGACAAAAGGTTATTAAGCTACACAAAATGAGAAGTAAGTATAAGAAAGTAGAAACACTGACATTTTAACTATCAGGGCAACAGTTTTGATAAAATGGTATCAGTCCAAACGGAGATGTTATGGATCAGCCTGGAAGAGGACAAGTGTTAATTTGGTCTTTACTGAATGTAGAACGATGGTTCAAATGGCCAAAAAATCTTCATTAATCACTGCTGAATAATTGCAGATGTTTGAAGAAAAAACCTTGAGCTCTAAACCAAAGCAAACTTAAACATCCTAATATTTTGAGCAAAGGATTAAAAAGGCTGACATTTTTTCAAAGCATTTTCTTATTTGATTTAAGTTCATTTTGTCTTAACTGAATGTAAAATAATGGACCTAATGGCCAAAAAAAAAAAAAAAAAAAAAGAAAATCTCCAGTAATCACTGCTGGATAATTGCATAAATTAAAAAAAAATGCTTAAGCTCTTACCCAAAACAAACTTAAGCATCCTAATATTTTGAGCAAAGGCGTGAAAAGACATTTTTTAAAAGTCTTTTCATATTTACCAAGTGTGCCAATATTAGTTGAGGGCACTATATAATGTAGGTTCAATAATCATCAAACATCAAACTTCGTCTGTATTGCTCTTGATCAAGGCTTGTTACAGTATGCTGGTAATAAATGTAACTGCAAGTCACTTTGGATACATGTTTGCTTCTGTATGTCTCTTGCTGTTGGAATAAATAGTTTTTTGCCTTCTAATCCAAATATAGAACGTGTTATTAAATTTGTTCTATTAATTCATAGACAAAGAGCTTTAGTTTTTTAGCAATGAGACAAAAGGCAGTATACAGTTTTTCATGAGTCAAATCCTCAGTGCTTTGGCAAATGTATCTGATTGCACAATTTTTATTTGGTTGATTGAGAGTCTGTTGTGAACATTAAGTCAAAACGTAAGATCAGGTAGCCTAGATAATATCTTTATTTACAAAATTCATGTTTTATACATTAGACAGCAAAAATAACTTTGAATAAATATGTATAGAAATGCATGGGATGTAAATGGAGATTTCAATTTGGCCTTGTAAGATGTAATCAAATGTATAATTTGCAGTACAATGAAACAAATCACACCATAGGAAATCATGTTTATTAGATTTATCTTGTATAAATTGCTGTTGCTCTATCACTTTTGTAAAATAGATTATGACTTCTTGTTGTTGCTCCAAAGAAGTTTATTGAAAAGAAGCTGTCGTGACAGGGTGGTGCAGACGATTCAGTGGATATGAAATATTTTTTTGCCTATAACCCACGACGAAACCTGTAAAAATTGTGAGGAGCACAAATTAGTAACAGATAGGAAATGACATTTGTTGTAACGTCTTCAGAAAGCCTGCAGGTGGCAGAACAGCCTTGCTGAATAATCGCAGACGCTCACCTCAGTTTGCATTTGTTGAAGAAGATTCCTCCGCTTGGTTCTGGGTACTCTTTCCTCCATTGACGTCCGGATTCTGACAACACAAATAACAGTAAGTTTGAGAAGCTTGATAGATCGACACCATTCGCATTAATACTAGGCTACAATATAGGCAAATATGTTCAGTTTAAAAAATCTTTGCAAGTGTTATTCTCACTACACCTTAAATATAGACAGTCGGAACTAGTTTAAATCGCACTATAGCATATTAACACAAAAAAGTAATCAATTTCGAGTCGGTACCTCAGTGAAAGTAATAAAAACGTCAAGTCTAAGTGAGTCAGATATCGATTCAGTCACTGATAGATCATGCAAAGTACCGCATTAATTAAATTCTCTTGTGTCTTTATGATCAATTTTCAAAGTTATTTGTTAGTTGTCCTAAAGCAACTTTGTGTTTGATTCCTCACAAAGAATCGACTCATAGGAGTCGTTTGTGAATCAAACTCCTAAACCCGCTTTGGGTCCAAGTTGGATTTGAAGACGTCCCCAAATGACTATTCGCTTAAATATAAACGGCAAACTATCAAGTTCATAACAGTCATCTAAAGGTACAGTCACTTTTGTCTTTCACAAACATCAGTGAAATGAAGCGAAAAGCTGTTTACCAGGTTCAGCGCTTCGTCGACCCATGAGTCCAACAAAGATATCGTGCATTTCCCCTGGAAGACAACATGTATTATTACCTGAACAGACAATATGAGAGCACACACACCAAAAATATCTTACTTTTACGTTGGGGTGGTATATCATCTGTTTCTGTAAAAAAAAAAAAAAAACACACACACACACATTTAAGACACGTCAACAGGAAAATTAAGCGAAATTGTCACAAAATTACAACATCAACAAGAACAAATCAGTTTACTCACCGGCGTTTCTGCGCCCCATTAATCCGACGAAACTGTCATAATCTATGTCATTATACCTCTTCAGCAAGTTATGAGTCGACATCCGAAAACTTGGACTCTCCTGTGCGTATAAATAAGATTCTGTTTTAAAACCAGGGTACTAATCCTGTACATTTACAGCTGTGAGATGCTCATAATCTGTCACTTACGCTTGAAACTGATCTTTGAGACTCTGACTGCTGACAGCTCGACTCACTCCATCGGGTTTCCAGCACCAAAACCAAGAACAGTAACACAAGTCCACGGTACATCTTTACAGATTACTCTGTGGAGAAAATATGCAGAACACTAAAGCAATTTTTCACATTTTTATCAAATCATTCATTTATTATACCACATTTTACTTGGTGAAATTCAAATAATAATAATAAAAAAACTGCTGTCATTGTCATTTCATTTGCTGATGAAACCTTTGTCAAATTGATTAGAAAGAAAGATAAACTAAAACATTTTAATAAAACTGTAGTATAAAATACAGGCAATCCAGAAAATTTTACAGGTATTTTACTCACCTGAGCTGAGGATGAAGATCTGTAGAAAAGAGCTCAGTTCCAGTTTCTGCTTGCAGAGTTAAATCCTTTTGTGATGGACTATCTATCAGACAAGACACAGAGACAGGGATTCTCTCCTGTCTGATTGTTAAATGATAGCAACATGTGCGTAAATCCAATCGGATGTCGCAGTGTAGGTGTGGTTTAAGGCTTTGTAGTCTGCATCAGCGATGACCATGCAATTGAGATCCTGACATCATAGGCGTGAGGCATTCCTTAAAAGGACAAACCAAAGCCCCTTTTGTCAACCCCCTACCTTCAATTACTCACATGAATTCTTGTAACTTTAATCCAAAATCTGAAACTTTGCCAGATTTTTTCCCCGTACTAGTTCAACGAATATCAGTCATGAAACATGATCTCCCACATCCAACTCAAACATTTGCACGAGAGCACATCTAAATGTCATGTTTGTTGACTCATTAAGATTATGCTGATATGTATCCGAATGCTACTTTTCTGTGCTAAGTAGGGCCTTATTGTCATATTTTCCTCCTGACTGCCTAATTGGTGCTGTCGCTGGCGAGAATGTAATCTCTCAAGGAAGCAATTACACAGATGGAGCGGTGGATGATGAGGACGGTGTATCACGGACTCTATGGACATCTTGAGGGTGCATCTAACTGGCCTGGCGACATGCAGGGTTGATTAGTGGGAACATCCATTAGTCGCTGCCCACACTCAGTATGCAGCATGCAAAAGGGCAGCTGCGCTTTGAAGTTCCTGTTGGAGAGCAGATTTGATCAGTTCATCAACAGAAGCAAATGATTACAACAGCCCAGACAGTACTAACCCACTTGTACATCAGCATAATAAAACCTGTGAGACTCCGACATAGTTGTCAACACTCAAGTTCGCTATTATTGAACTTTTTTATTTACCTACACTAGCATATCCTCAACAAAAACTTTAACTTTTGATTGTGGACGATGTTTACGTTTTGGTTGTGCATTGTACTTTACTATAGCATAAACCAAACTGACAATGTCTTTTAGATTACAGTTGAATTAAAGGACACCTATTTTACCTCTTCTTCAAGATTTAAGAGAAGTCTTTTGTGTCTCCAGAATGTGTCTGTAAAGTTTCAGCTCAAAACACCCATCAGATTATTTATTATTCCTTTTTTAGAATATTAGAATTTTTTGCTCTGAACACAAAAAATGTAGCTGTTTTTGTTGCGTGTGCCTTTAATTCTAGTTCCCCCACCCACCATTGCCACATGCCTGTCAAAGTGTGCCTCAATTTCTGGCTGTGTCAGATAAACAGCACAGTGACAGACATGAAGGTAGCAGATCTCATGTAGTATGAGAAATACTACAGTAAGAATTTTCCCAATGATTATTTGATGTATTTGTTGTGGAGACATGTTGTTATAAAAGTTCACGCACACAGACAGCGTGTGTGTTTAAATTTGCACTGTTTTTGTTGGACAAATATGACAGGATACATGTTTATATCCACTGCTGTATGGATATCTGTTCTGTTAATGCACACAATTAACCTGATGTAACGTCCACAAACTGGGATTGAAGCATCTTCTTTTCTATTTGTACTGACATGCAGCTGTGGTGATAAAGTAAAGACACTAAAATCACTAATTCCTACTAATTTACTACAGAGACATGTTAATACACGGCTGTCAATCAATTCGGTAGGTGGGGAAGACGGCACTCCTACGTCACTTTACGGTGGGAATCAGTATCAGGAAATTAAAATAAAGGGACTTAATGGGTTTATATTACCCAAATATGACTGTGGACACACTATACCTACTAGGCATGGGACAATAACCATGTTCAAGGTATGTCGTGTTTTGGAAAAGTCAAGGTTTTAAAACCGTCATAATTTTCTGTTATAAGGTGTGAGTAAGGTTGTTTCTAACATATGTGTACAATTTTTTTATTTACATTTTTCTTTTGTTTTTTAGGACAACAGTATCTCCAGCAGTAAAGATATCCAAAGATGCCGTTTTAAATTGTAAAACAAATCTGTGTTTCTGAAACAAATTAAGACAGCAGAAGTCAATAATTCATTTGAATTATTTAGCCTGACATGTTTACTGTTCCAAAATATTTGAAAAGTTTTCCAAATTAAAATATATTTTTTCAAAAGGGAAAAAGGTTTTGTTTTTTTACACAGACATTTAAAAAGAATATATTTTAGAGCTGTAATCCCAATACCATGATACTGTGAAACCGTGATTTTTTTTTTATCTAAGGTTATCATACCGTCAGAATCTTACCGGCCCATGCCTAATAACTACACACAGTTTTGTCCAAACAGCTTCTAAAAGATGATTTTCATAATAGGTGCCCTTTAATGTAGGCATTCTCTAATCAATCGGTGCAGATTGGTTTTGGTTGATAATTGCACTCTATGACTCAAACTAGTAGTCACTAATTTTAATAATCAAATGAATTGATGGCAGTTTTACAACATAACAAACATGAGGACCATTGTAATCATAAGAAAATATAATGTTTGAATTAAATAAATTAACAAAAATGCCCTGTAAAGTTAAACTAAACTGCTTTACGGCATGACTGAAGACAAACGTAAAACTGAATGAAAAGTGTCAGTTTTTCTTTTAGTTTTTTATTCTCGGTATTTGCATAATTATGATCTTAAAATTAAACAAGCATCTCCACTTCTGTTAACTGTTGAAAATGCAGCCACATGTCACAAAGATGGCTGTTGACAGTCTTGTGCTGCTGATGTCATTTGGAGCTAGAGTCTGTGCAGTTGCTATTGTAGCTCATGTATTTCGTTAAAAGTTATGATCACCTGCTCTTTCCCCACATGGCTAACAGTGTTAGGCCATAGATGGCTAGTCAATGACAATTGGTTTCTAATCACCCCACGAAGCACAAATTTAATTTAATCAACAATTGCGGTTAGTAGCTGTTTAGTCATTTAAATAAGAATCATTTCAACACAGAAGTGTTTATTCTGCATGAACTCTGTACACTCATGATAGATGCCAAATGCATAAATGTAGCTTACTGTATGTCAATATGTAATATACTGTATATACAGTAAAATAAAGTTGCTTAAAAAGACCTGGGTTTTTAAACTTAATTCACTATGCCTCAATTTTAAGGTCTCGTGATGTACTTTGAAATGTTTATTCAATGTTTGACATTATCTCAACTGATACATGAATACATTAAAGGAACATATATTAGCCCCTCCCCTTTTTAAAAACAGCCAATAGTGTTTAGCTTTTGTCCTAGCTCTGCCAGTGAAAGTGGTTGCGCTCAAGCACAATAAATGAAAAGTAAATGTGAAGTGTCTTGAAAGGGGCGGGACATGTCAGATACTAGAGAGCATTTGATTGGTCAGTATAGTTGACATGAAACTGAAGTATAAGGTGATGTCAAAAAATGTAGGTGAAAATGACAAACTGCAAGCTTTGAAGGTTTATATTCTTTTATATTTTTGTCACTATTTTGGAGTAGACTAACTTCTATATATATTCTTAAGACTAACATAATAATACTAACATCAAAAGAACTTGATCTTATTTTCACGGGACATTTAATGCCTGAAGGCAGAGCTGAAACTTTTAGATTTGTACACTATAATCATGTTGTTAAATCTTGTACTTCAAAATTGTATGTCTTTCTCATCATTATATTTGTTTTTCAATCCTAGGATAGATACATTTATGTGAGATGCAGATTGGGATGGAAATATTCTACCAGAAATGATGCTTATTTCAAGAACAAATGGTATGAAAATTACTTTTCTGTTCGAAATGATTTTTCTATCCTCAGCCTTCTGGTAGATATTTGTTCTTGTTTTCATCATGAACTTCATGCTTCATTTTGTTCTTTTTCTGAAAACAAGACTCTTTTGTCATGCTATTATGTTTCTTTAATAGACACTGGACAACTTTAAAAACATGACAAAAAAAAAAGAATTAAATTCTGAGGAACATTGCTTTGTTACAGTGTTATCAGAAGCTTCAGTAGAATTTATATTCACATTGGTAGTTATTCAAACCTTAAGGTATTTTTGTAACAATTTAAAAAGGAATAAGGAGTACCTACAACTCATTTTGTGCTCCCTGGAAATTGATTTCTAGATAACTTATTGACATTTTATAATGAATAATTTGGAGAGAACACATTTTCTTTTCTTGGTCTTGAAAAAAAAAAGTCTTAAACTGACCTTGAGAAACCCTGAAGATTAGAGGTTTGTGACATTATAAATAATGTTGCTCTCTACCTAAGGCTGGGCGATTATTTGAAAAGTAATTGAAATCGACATTAAGAACCTATAATCGATATAATGCACCAGAGATGCCTTGAGGTGACATATTTTCTATTACAATAAAGTTTTTATTTACATGAAAATATTTGTTTACAGAAGATTCAAGAAATGCACTGTTTAAAATATTATATATACATAATTATATATACATCATTTTATTTAGAAGAGATACTGCTTTATTCTTCTTTTGAAAACATTGAAAAAATCAAATTTGTTTCCAAAAGTGCAAGTTATTTATTTTCACTTTTTTTTTTTATATTTCAGTTGTTTAATGTTGAAGTTTAACAAATACTCATAGATAGTAGATGGTGTGTTTCCTTCAATTTGTCCAATATTCCTTCAATCATTGTAATGTGTGTACTGTACAAAACTTGTCAGTGAACTATGAAGGCAAACATGAAATAAATAAAATAATTGTTTATTATTTGATTCAATTATTCATGTTTTCAGTTAATCTAATTTTCCATAGCGCTTTTACAATGTAAATTGTGCTAGAGCAGCTTGACGTAGAAGATTATAGTAAATTAAAACAGTGCCAGCAGAGTTGAGTTCACTGTGGTTTAATTTTTACTGCTGAAAGTCCAAACACTGAAGAACAAATCCATTTATGTGCAGCTCCTCAAGTCCCAAACCATGCAAGCCATTATGGCAACAGCAGCAAGGAACAAACTTTACCAATTGACGAAAGTGAAGGAAAAAAACTCAAGAGAAACCAGGCTCAGTTAAGCATAACCATTTCTTCTCTGGCCAAACTTCTTGTGCAGAGCTGTAGTCTAGGCGCTGGAGAAAGCTGGACATTTATTGTGGAGAAGCTGCAGGAGGAGAGAGTACCGGCTGTTGTTCAGGCTGGCCCTTCAAGATCAGTGTGAATACTCGTCTGTCACTATGGTCTTACAGGAATCTATCTCCTGCTCTCCACTTTTCCATGACCATGACAGCAGCTGCTCAGGAGGCGGCCTGGTCCAGGATTATGGAAACCTTGGGAATAATAAAAAAAGACTAAAATAAGTGAAGATGCCGTTCAAATTATGTCTTTTGGGAAGTGTTCCCAGCTCCGGTTGCCCTAAATAATGCAGACTAACAATCCTTTAGAGGATTTGGATTTCAAAAGCATTTGTGTTTTATGTGTATGCTAATGCAAAAAAATGTATCTAGTTTTAAACTGACAGAGTGTGTCTGCTTCTTAAACTGTGCTTCCTGAAAGGCTATTCCAGATTTTATGTATCAGATATGAGAAAGATCTGCCGCCTACAGTTGATTTTGATATTCTGGTGATAATCAATTGTCCAGAATTAAAGGTGCAGTAGGTGATATTCCACAATGCTAACAGCTTAGCATAATTCTCTGAATCACAGTCCCTCCCCTATCGTCCAGAGCCATGCCTCCTGAAACAGGAGCATGCGCACCTTAAAGATGACAGCAAAAGAACCCTCTCTCATGTATTAAAAGAGACTAGTGCTTGTCTGGTGGAGTGCAGGAATTACACTCATTACTAAGCAAAACTGACATGCTATTTCAGAGCGAATATTTAGAGTTGCATGGTAAAAAATATTGGGAGAGACTAGGCAGAATAGTCTTTACTTGTGTTGTGTTGTTAAACTAAATAAAATCTACATTATTGATGCCTTATGAAACTAAAAATAGTCTTATCAATCTTACACCGGATGATTTTAGTGGCTGAACAACACTTCTGTGAAGATATAACCCATTTGTAACAACAACATCCAAGGTTACATCAGCTTTGCGTGAAGCTAAAATGGTTTTAAAACAAAACATTACCTGTCTAAGAGAAATTCTTCAGCAATGGGTGTCATCCTTTCTTCAGCGTGCAAAGGTGACTCCAATATTGATTCAGGTTTTTAAATAGTTTTGATTCAGCATATTTTTGCAGATCAAGCACACACGCGTGTGCTCTCTCTCTCTCTCGTGAACGTGACGCACATCTATGCACAAACAGCGGTCAGCGGAGCTGCATTCAAACGGCTGCGCAGTTGTTCAAATCTGCATTTGCTGACAGACAGTTTGACCCACTTATCGGAATTATGGGAGATGTCGGCCCAACTCTATTTAATTGGATGAACATTTTTTAGTTTTATGCCTTACCCAAAATATACAAATACATATAAATGCATTTAGATCATTTACTTTAATCATTACTATTGGAATGTGAAGAGACTTTCAACCAGCACAACAACAAATGTTTCTGAAGACAATCGTGAGGGGCTATAATACACCAAATACCGGGGAGCTAAGCCATTCAGGGCTTTGTATGTAGTCAATTAAATGTAATAATTGGTACAATATTTAATATTTAATCACAATCTAGTTAAAATGTTCAATTAATCGAGATTTTTTTATTTTAGATCAAATCACTCAGTCCTATCTCTACCTTTTTGCGATCAGTATTTAATGAGACTTTGAAATGCTTAATGTTTTTTGTAGTGTTGATAGGGGAGAATAAATATCTGCATGCAAATTACTTTGCAAATAGAGGGCATGTTGTAAATGACAGTCAAGAGCATCTGTTGATTGGGAGCCCTACAGAGAAAACCTCTGTGGCCTAAAAAAAACATTGGGATGTTCTAAATATGAATCAAATTTACAGTCCAATTTTGTTTAAATTTAGCATGTCACAGGTATGTCTGGTTATCTTGGCATTAAGCTAATAAAGTAAGCGAAGGAGCCAGGCCTCTACCCACATGCCAATTATATCTCACTGCCTCGATGTTGGCAAATGTGCTGTTTCTCTACTATACAAACAATGTGTCTTTCACAATGCTTTGATGCAGATGTTTGGACTTCATCGCAGGATGTGTTGATCCACAGGAGACCATCACTCCTAGTGTTCAGGGCAGACCCAGCTGCCTACAACAACAAGGGCAGGTCGGAGTTCCAAATAGCTGGTTTTCCCAAAGGTTAGCGGATTAGCATTCTGATGTTTTAGTAATGAGTCCCATCCCATATATGTCTCTTCCTGCTCTGCGTGGATCTCGCAGCAGGTCAGATTAAGGATATGGGGATGGATGGGAGCAGCAGTAGGGCAAGAAAAAGTAATTAATTGCATTCTTCCATAATTAATGACTTCTTCTTTCCCTTAATCACAGAGCCACATCCTGGGAGTATCAATGAGAACACCATAGGGCTGTTTATTTGGAGCATGCTAGGGTGGAGGGCCCTGCCGCTGAGAGGATGACGACAGGAAGAGGATGCCTTAACGGTAAACTCAGGACATCGTTCGCTATCAGCATTAGGTACCATTAAGTGCACTCAAAACGTGAGAGGGAGCTAAGAAAGTGTTTGCTGCAATTATCTTGGGTTATCATCTAAAGCATACAGTATGTTTACCGAAGAGAAACGTGAATCATCGCAGACAAACGCAGTCCTGATGTTCACGTTTCTATTGATTTCCTGTGAGAATGATTTTTTTTTTAGCTTGATGTGAAATGAAGCAGTTACTTTATTTGTGGCAGCTGGTGTTTGGAAATTGTCTTATCAGTGCTGGCTAATGTCTTGAGCCCTTCACACGCTTTGCATGATTTGTTTGTTTTAACTCTTAGTAATGGCTGACTGTGGGTGCCTGTACTCCAAACTACCACTAGTGGGATAGTTCACCTAAAAATAATAACTCTGCCAATATTTAATCACCCTTCGCTTGTCCAAAAGAAGTTAAATGCCAGTAGCTTGCACCACAGCTTGACATTAGCTTTTTTGATTTCCAGCCACTGTGGCTAGTAGTTTTCCAACATTACTAGACACTCGCCATTTTCACTAGCCACAAACTTGTTGTTGAGAAAATATATTTTATATGCATAAAATTGGACTTTGGCTTGCTAAAATTACTTCATTTAGATTTTGTTTTTCCACATGCCTCCTCTTCCATTTCACTTTTTTGTGTTGTGTATGACCTTGCTCAATGAGCATGAGCAAATGGGTTGTAGTTTCATAGTGGCACATTGCAATTAGTTTTTATTTCATGTGACTTTTTAGGGGTCAACACTAAGGATTTACCAAAATTTTCTCTACCCAAACCAAAAATAAAAAAACACACATTTCTTAGACCAAAATAAATGCAAGTAAAAGAAAGCAGAAGAAAAACACACCTTGTGCAATAACGCAAGGATGATCACATGAAAGGCTAAAACAAAAGCAACCGGCTGCTTACAAAAAGACCTTTAAAAATCCTAAACTCTTGAAAGTAGCAGGACTGTGGGTACACGAACGTCACTTTTTGTCCATTCTATTTAAAAGAGAACCGATCAGAAACCGTCTTTTTGAAAATTTTAAACACTCGCGCACATCACATTACCTAAAATCAGTCTTGACACTAAAGCCCTCATTGGTGAGTCGTGTGATCATCCTCTCATTCGGTATTCACCTGCTACCTTTTGCTCACGTAAATACAGTTATTATTGTTATCTCTAATGCTGGCCCCTCCTTATTTTTTAAAGTCTACTTTTTATGAAAACTGAAAACCAAAATGGCTAGTGGAAGTGACTATGTAACCTGCCACAGCTGTAATCTACCGACATTTGGCGAGTTGGCAGGTGTTAATGTCAAGCCCTGGCTTGCCCACTGACTTCCATAGTTATTTTTTCCATACTTCTTTTCAGCAACCAGCATTTTTCTAAATTATTTTTGTGTTCAATAGATGAAAAGAAACTCCTAAAGGTATAAAACCACCAATGCGGGATAACAAATAAACAGGTTGTTTTTATTTTTTGTGAACTATAGGGTAAGACCCTTTTGCACAAGGGATTTTTACATTTAGTATTTTAATTAGTTTAAAAATCCAAATTCAAACACCTCAATCGGAATAAAAATGTATGAAAAATAATAATTCTGTAATGTAAATGCATTACACTGAGGGTGATGTGATAAAATGAGGCTAATTGCAGACAGACTGCACTTTCACACTTCAAACAACAGATTGCCCACGGCTAAATCTTTGCTTACCACAACTATGCATTTTCACTGCCACTGCCCAATATATTACATTAAAATAGAATGAGGTTAACAACAGAAACACCTGAAACTACCTGTCATTCTTACAATCTTCCTGACTTTTTATGTGTTTGTAGACCCTGTTCTAAGACATCAAATCACAATTGTTTTAAAATTAGCTTAATTAGTTCTTTTTTTAGAATAATAAAATTCCATTCATGCTTTCAGGTCAGAAAATCTAGTAGCAATTACTTGGAACTATAATGTTAAAAAACAAACAAACAAAAAACATCTGTGGACAAAAATATATATTTTTTATAAAGTTTATCAGTTTGCTTCAGTACAGTGACACTATGATAACAAAGCACAATTTAAATGTATTTATCTTTTCTTTTTTTAGCATTTGCACGAAAAATATTAGTAAAGACTTATTTTTTAAAGAATTATCTATTTTAAAATGATTTTTTAGAGTAAGGTTTAACAGCTAAACTTTTAAAATAAAATCTTCGATAGTATTTGATTGTGTAATAGACCATGCAATTAATATCCCCTTAATTTAATTACTTTGTTTTTGTATTATACTATATATAGTATTTTTCTCACTTCTCAGACACCAAAGATAACAAAAACTTTACTTGAAAAAAATCTATCCGAGTTATTCCCATCAGTCTCTGCTTTACCTTTTGTGCAATTGCAGACATGTGATCTAAAGCTGAAAACTAACTGGGCGGCACATTTTATTGACACACTGCTTGAACAAGAAAAATCACTTAATCTTGCAGCGCATGGTGTGAATAGCTCCATAGGGATCTATTGTTTTGATTTAAGAGCGTCATCATGTTGTATATTTACAGAATTTAATTGCGTTCAGTGTGAAAAGATCTTTAGATGGCAAATTAAATTGAACACGCACAACAACGAGGCTGTCAGGGATTGACTTTTGTTCTTTACAGTGGCACAAACTACATGCAGGTCCAGTGAAGATCACATAATTTTCACAGTTCAGGAATTCTCACCACAGACCAATGGTAGTTCTATGGTATGTTTAGAAAAGATTGCTTTTTTCGATCTCCCATTATGAACTCCAAAAAGATTTGATGATGTTCGATATGGCATGGTTTTTCAGATGGTCTAGGGCTAGGCTCCTTGTTTGATCACTGTCATGGCTTTTAGATAACTAACAGGAATTGTTTTATAAACCCGTGTCTGTCTAAGAGGGAAGTAAATGAGATTTGACACCTGATGGGATAGTCACTGACAAGTCAAATTATGGGTTGCATACTTGCACTGGAACAACAGGCTGTTGGAGATGGTGTGTTGCAAACCTGGTCAAAAACATAGCAAGAAATGTATTAATTGGAGCCTCAAAGAGTGATGAGAACCAATAAACACTGCTGAGGAAAAATGAAGTGTGATGATTAGATTTGCTATAGAAAAAGTATGTTATGCCAGGGCACAAATGGTTTTTAAAGATGCATGTACCTGTTAAAAAGTTATCTATGTTTTAATATTATCCTGTAGTTGTAATGTTGTATAGAGAACTATATCAGAGCCCGGTCCACTGCAAAAGGTCAGTTAAATATTTAAATGTTTAATTGTTTATAACATTATAATCATTTAGCAAACGCTTTTGGCCAAAGTGACTCACCAGGTACCAAGTTAGCATTTAAACATACTTAGCGTAATTAATGTATGTTTAGGGAAGTTGATGAAATATATTTAACATAATTGTTTGAATATTTGCATTGAACAAATTGGATAATAGTGTGATTTTTGTGTTTTGCTTTCCAAAATCTTGTCGGAAAATGATGAGTAGATACTTTTGTGAGATAGTGTTTGACAAATTATGTTAGTACAATTGCAATTACTATATGTATTTTTGGGAATAAAAATTACATAATAAAACATAGCATTTTTTTGTGGTTGTTTGTTTTTACAACGGATTACATTAATAATTCGGTCCGTTCTAGAGCACTTATAGTTAATCTTGAAAAATCAAGCTTTTCTATGATGCCCTATGTACAAAATCTGGGTGTTATTCTTTACGATGGCTTGAGCTTTGACAATCAGATAAATGCAGTGGTTAAATCCTGCTTCTTTCAGCTTCGACTCTTAAAAACAGTTTAATCTATTCTATCTAGAAAACATTTTGAAAATAATGCTTTTATTACCACTAGGTTATTGTAATTCATAATACTTTGGGATTAATCAGTAAACCATATCCCGCTTGCAATTAGTTCAAAATGCTGCTGCAAGGCTTTTAAGGTACTAAGAAACATGACCACATTACACCAGTTTTACCCATTTTTGCACTGGTCACTTTTTAAATTGTTCTCCTGGTTTTTAAATCTGTAAATGGCCTGGCACCTTCTTATCTGTCAGACATGTTGATTGAGTATCAGGCTGGTCGGTCTCTTTGGTCATCAACCAGAGAATGTTATGCATCCCTAAGTTCAGGCTGAAATGCAGAGGTGACCTTGCCTTCGCTGTAGCTGGCCCTAGGTTGTGGAATGCTCTGGCCCTCTGTAGATCTGTTTTATTTCTGTCTGTTTTTAAATCTAGGTCAAAACCTTACCTCTTTAATTTGGCATTTTATCAGTGAAAATTGTTCCTTTTAGCTAAAATTTTATATTTTTCTTTGTTGTGATGTGTATTGTGCAGCACCTTGGTCAACCTCTGGTTGTGTTTAATAGTGCTATATAAATAAAATTGACATTGACAATTAAAAAAAAGTACATTTTAATTATTGGTATTGACTTTAGGTATTCAAAAGTCAAAGTTTGCACATAATATATTAATAAAGTTAGATTAAGTTAATTATTTTAACGTTCACTATAGACAAACGTGGCAATAATATTTCATTTTAAGTTCAAACAACTGATCAAACATCATGAAATTGGCACACAGTAAAATTTAGTCAGTTTATTTTATTTAGTAATTTTTTTAAATTTAGTTTATTTAGTATTATTTAGTAAATTTGGTGCACCTCTAAATTGAGTTAATGTTACTTGAGTTAATGAGACAATGAAAGGATTAATTAGCTGATGATAGAGGACTGATGATGAACACCGGCTGTTATTAAGCAGAAACAAGGAAGAGAAACAGAAAACTACTACTGTCTTTAGTTACAACCTGAAATCAGCTGAAATATAATAAATTGAATCTCTCAAAATTCCAGCAAAGGATCAACTCAGCTAATAAGCAACTCCACAAACAGCAGCTTTACTTATTACTAATCTGTTAGCCTTATTATAAAGAGGGACCAAACACTCCCTAAACTCTGTAAATTTAACTCAGAGGATTTTGATGTGCAACAATTGCTGTTGTTTTTTTTTTTTTTTTTACAATTATTATTTTTATAGTTAACAAATGTGTGTTAAAATGATCATAATGTTCAAGATGAATTACCATAGCCATATTTAATTTTTAAGGAAAAATGGTATAATTAATATTATAATTATTATTGTTATTTTTGACAATTTTGTAAAACATTTTACTTAAACTTTATAGATTAAGAAAACTGTCCATCAAGGGATTATTATCATATTTATGACTTCTTGAAATGAGAGAGAGCGAGAGAGAGAGAAAGAAAAAAAACACTTGTTCTACATGACGCAGTGAAGTCTGTCAGAAGCGTCCCCTTACGTCAGCAATGCTGCCCTCATTTGTTCTATTGCCACCCTACAATCAGACTTCCGATTGGACTTGACATGAGAGAGGTGGAGTCAAAAACAGCCTTGCACACCTAAAGATAATGCCGCCTTCACATCTGCCTTAAAACAGTAAGCATGACTCTCATTCAGACGTAAGAACAATGAACACATTACAACCAAAAATAAAAAGTAATAATGCTTTCAAATAAATCTAATCATGTTTTTATTGTGTGTGTGTGAATTGCCTTACGCCTAGTCATAAAATGCAGCTAAATTCAAGAACATTTTATGTAATGTAAGTGTTCTTAACTGCAACCTCAATAAATTAAATTCTTGACCTGCCAATAACAAATAAAGAAGAACAACATGACCTTCACGTCTGTGCAGATCGCGTCTATAATGTATCAAATTATGGAGGCAGGGGGCTGTTGTCCATCGCCTCTGCTGTGTTGGCAGTTACTACGGAAGGCCACAAAACCCCTATTTCTGAGACTTTGTATTGGACTTTCCACATATTTCAGTTCAAAGCCTCGTGTCTATTGAAGCGTCAGAATGGACTCGAGCTCAAGGACAGAATGACAGTCTGTCCTCAACCTTGCTTCCCCTCACAGGTTTTTCATGCACACCGGAGGAAAAGCAGCAAAGAAGCAAGTGTCAAAAAGAGGCAAGAGAGTGTTGAAGAAAGCCGATTAAAAACTAGAGCGTTATTAAAAGCCAGACTGGAGGAGGATCAACAAAGTATTGAGGCTTAAGGGAGCTAAATGTGAAGACAGGTTTCGACGGGGCATCCAAGGGTTGATGGCCAATGGTGGCTGCGGTGTGTAAGGGACGTGTCTGACAGTGGGGTGAGCTCAATGTAGCCGAGAATCCCCCGCTGCTCATGTCACCCAGAGGCGACACGGCAGAGATATAAATAAAACAGACAAGAGGAAGCCCAGTCCTTTCCCCTGCATGTGTGACCTCACACAGGCGTTACGCTAATTTGATTGATTAGCTGGAATAACTTGTGAGACTTAGTCATATCCCCCTTTTGAGCTGCTTGTGCCCACAGGTCTGAGGGACAAACTGCGATCTCACATTGCCAGCTTTCAGAGTTTTATGGTCATCTAAATGTTAATTTAAGTCTGATTGCGGCCTCTCTTATCGAAAGAATTGAACGTTCTGCACTTAAAGGCATTTAGGGTTGTTAGGCAGCGTGGTTTGTCGTTAAGCTGCATTGCCCATCTGTTGCATGCATATCACCTCATCACAGAGTTTTACGGCAGAGAATGGATCCGTCTTTGTGCGTAGCGTTCAACCCTTAAGAATGCTGTTTAGAGATATATATTCAGTCTGTTCAGTCTGTCATAGAATACTATTGTAATGTGAAGCGGGACGCTGAGTGCGGATCCAAACGCAGGTTTATTATGAGAATGGTTAGGCAGGCAACAACCAACACATGGGCAAACAGATGTACTCAGGAAATCTGGAGTTGTTGTCAAATAACAGGCAAGTGGTCAATACAGGGGTCCGTTCTTCGTACCTCGCTTAAATGATCTAAGATGATTTGGCAGATCCTGGATCTATTCATCTTGATAACTGATCTCTCGCTAATTTGGTTCTTCAAACAAGTTCGCGAATCAGATTAGAATGTCTGGATAAACTGATCTGAGATCGCTGCGTGTGTTGTGAAGGACAGATCTATCGATCCTCGAAATCATGATCAGCAATGCAGCGATTGGCTGATGCCACAGCAGCTTAATGACATCATCTGATTAATATTCAATTATCCATGTGAGCAAAATTACATCAAATTAGCAGTAAACGGCTTGTTAAATATGACACGCAATAACCTTCCACATGTGTTGTGAGCTGCAGGCTTTACACTTTCACGTGTCAAGAGTATTCATCATGTGTTTCAGTGCATATCAGTGTATTTAGTTCTACATGTAGAAAAGATTTTCTTTATTATAGTAGCCGTTTTTTAATCGGTGTAAAGAATAACTGGTTGTTTACAAAAGCATTTTGATATTGGTAAAGGCGTCTGCAACTTTCGTGAAGCATCAAATCAATGGCATATTAATTATTAAAACATCTTTACGACTGCATTAATGTATTATTTATTTTTTTATGTTGTACATTTCTATTATCACACACAATTTGTACTAAAGCGATCTAAAAAGTTCATATCAATAAGTTTTCTTTTTGCACCACGAGGTGGCAGTCTTTGCACTTTCATTTCGAGGGTGCAGATTGCATACGTTTTATATTTATATAACTTTATTTATTTTATTAATAACTATAACTTTATATATATATATATATATATATATATATATATATATATATATATATCTATTTTCTTTGCTTGAACCGAGCCGATCTAATCCTGTTTATATGATTTGAACCTGCTCCCGATCAGGTTTAAGCTAGCAGAACTGTTGCTATAACAACAACTCTCGGATCAGCTTTGAAGAACGAAATGATCCTGGATCGTGTCAAATCGTCAATATCCAAATCCAGCTAAGTGAGAAATCCATGTACGAAGAACGGACCCCAGGCAAGCAGCAGACAACATAAACAAGCAAACAAGGCAAGGGTCAAAAACACGGCAAAGCAACGCAAGGAAAAAGCATCATAATGTTCACAATGACACTATAACAAGACTCAGCACAGAAGTGTGTGTGAGTGATCTCCACGATCTCCAGTACTGTAAAACTCAATAAGTTAAGTCAACTCAAACCATCTGAAGAAACCGATTGCAACAAACCATTTGAGTTAAAAAAGACTAATCTATTTGAGTACTGTGAACTTACTCAATTTAAGATGAAGTAAAGAGGTATTTAAACAGAAATGCTCAAACTAAAAATAGTTCAAACTCTTCAAATGAGTAGAATTAACTTTTAGTAAATTTTGAGTTAACTACACTCATTTCATTTGACTAAGTTGGCTTTTGGGTTTTACAGTGTATGAAAATACTACAAATAATATGCAAAGTAATTTTTCCGTCCCAACCAATTGTATTGTCCCAATAGCGTAAGAACAGCACTAAGCAGTTTTGGTAACTTAAGTGCCTTTACTGGAAATCGTTCTTCTCAATATCTTTCCTTTTTGTAAAACTACAACAAAGAGGGGAAAAGTATGTGCATATTCACATTTACTATAACAAGTTCAACCAGCAGTACATTTTTGCTAATGTATGTAGTTTTTATGCAAATCTTATTAAGCATATGGGGAAAATCTATTAAATAGGACCATTTGAATCGAACATTAGCAAAATTGTCATATTTATTACACCACTAGCAGCTTAATGCGTAAGCCACGAAGAAGTGTTTGTACAACAACATACTAGTTGTATAAAACTGATAATCATCAAACGACCCTTGAATATTTACAAAAATATAGCTTTAGTAAAAATAAAGCACTTATGGACATACATTTAATATTTAAATCATCCCCATAAGTAAAACTCGTGTTACTCTCAACCGTACACTGAGAGAAAATGAAAGTAAAACTAGTCTGAATGCAGTGCTTTAAATGTCGACTAGGTGGTGGGTCAAAACCACAAGTGGCAAGACGCGACTGCACAACAATGATAGAGGTTCAAAAATATATGTTTTGGCAGGCTAAATCTCATTATAGCTTTGACGTCTCCCTTTGATGGAGGGAGAAGGGAGGGCGGGCCGTTAATGGCCGGCAGTGTGAGACCCCTGTTTTATAGTGTATGGATGGAAAAATTGGCATCTTAAGTAAAATAAGATCCTTTTTATTTTTACGGCACGTTTTTGGTCATTCATTCTTTAAATTTTAATGTCAACCAAAACAACAATGGTGAGCTATATGTGGTGGTTATGCTGCTTAATGGCCAATCTTGATCGTTTGTATTTACTTCCATGTTCATGAAACCATTATGTGTGCATGTATATGGTGTTCTGAATATTGAATTCATGAAACTGTGAGAATCAGGGATCTACAACAATTTTTTAAAAATGCACAGGAGGAAACATTTAAATTAGCGCATCTTGTAAACATATCTATACTTGTCAGGCTTTTACTTAATAATTCTGAAATGGTTATAATGGTAAGCTAGTGATTACAGAAAAAGATCAATACAGCATCGGACAAAAGCCTGACAAATATTTTGAAATACAACATCTGAACAGTGTCTTTAGGTGTGGTATGCACAGAAATACTTGACCCCCATCTAAAATAATGCACACTGCATTGTTTTTTTTTTCAAATTATTCAAAAGCTCATCTTCAATTATTCCTTGCATAAGCATAATGTTTTGCCATTGATGCATTTGTTTTCAATGCATCTACACATGAAGCAAAAAATAAAAGCCTTTTGTGTCTTCTTTGTTTTTTTCATAGGAAGAATGCAGTCCCAAAATGAATTAACAATACGAAATCAGAGATGTCATTCACATTAATTTTGTGCAGATCTGAGATGATGGTGCCCTTTAAATTCTGTATTTTTTCAGTGATCTGTAATTAAGGTATTTAGGTGCTGATTAGAGCAGCAGGGACAAGCTCAGTCACAGTGATTGTCACAGTAAACAGATCCTGTGTATTGAGCAAGGCTCCTCACAGGCATCACCTGGGTGCACTACTCTATAAATATAAAACACATGGATTTTGGAGAGGGAACAATGTTCTGATGTGTAATAGATTCAACTAAAGTTTTTGATGTGCACGGAGAGTTAAGAAAGTTACTTTTAGGTTGTTTTCTACAACCAGCAGACTTGAGTTTCCTGAAAGTGCAGTGAAATATTCTATTATGTGATTTAAAAAGCACAAATAAGGTTAAATCTTTTGTCTGAAGTCTTCTTGAAGTAAGTTGATGTGGTACTGAACAGTGTTGTAGTCCTTGCTATACGCACGTATACTCAGTATGTCTACTTTTTTCCATGAGCTGTTTGGGTATTATGACTTCTGAGGATCAATAATTGAATATACCTTCTGTATACTCGCTTGTTTTGGTGATTTGACTTCCTTAATTTATGTGTATTCGCGTCTCCTTTAACTGAATACCAAATATTTTTTAACTCGCATCTTAATTTTTTTGCAATTGGTCCATTTATGTTTAATTTGTGCCATTTCCCACCCCTGACAACCACAGCAGCTGTGAGAACAGTTTGTGAGTTTTTCGAAAATCACAACAAATCAACTGAATGATGTCTCACTGAAACGCTCAGGTAAAATTATAAAACAGCATGAATGGACGTCACTTTAGCCCTCCAATATTTTCATTCAGCCCCCCCTAAAACTTTTGTGGTTATCTCATGAACTGTATAGTAGTAATGATCGCCTAAGTCCCCTTTAAATTTGATATAAAAACGAAGGCAGAATTCTGCTACTCCGTTTTCAACTTGGTTTTTATTTAGTCAGCAAAGCACAGCAGTGCAGACCGTGAGCACAAGGTGTGTTTATCAAAAGATTGTTAGAATATCTGCATATTTGCAGTTCTTTGCTATAGAAACACTTTTTTCTTTGGCGCTCTCCTCATTAGCACAGCTGTTTTTTTCCAGCGAAAATGTAACTCTTAACAGACATGTTGCTGTTTATTTCACAATTAACCATGAAAATAAAACACAGTGCATGTGGCATTAACTATATCATACATTCATGCAAAGAATTAAACACAGTGACAGAACCACTCGTTTTAATGTACGAATGTACTAGTTTTAACTGCATTCAAGTGACATCAGTGGCAAACATCAAATGTTGTATCATATTTAAAATTATTTCCTATTATGACTTATTACGATTTTAATATGTTTATATTTATGCCATTATGATTTTAAAAAGTGGCAGTTTTATTTAATACATGGAAAAAATGTACTTGAGTGTTGGCTAGATTTCGGGTTTTTGAAGAAGTGTGCTTTGCTTTTGTTTTCTAGAAAAAAAAAATCTATTTATATATAAATATATATATATCATATAAGTCAGAATTATTGTCCCCCCTGAATTATTAGCCCCCCTATTTATTTTTTTCCCATTTTCTGTGCCACAAAGAGCAGATTTTTCCATCACATTTGTAAACATAATAACTTTAATAACTTATTTCTAATAAGTTATTTATTTTATCTTTGCTATGACAGTAAATAATATTTTACTAGATATTTTTCAAGACACTTCTGTACAGCTTAAAGTGACATTTAAAGGCTTAACTAGGTTAGTTAGGTTAACTGTGCAGGTTATGGTAATTAGGCAATTTATTGTATAACGATGGTTTGTTCTGTAGACTTTTGAGGGAAAAAAATAGCCTAAAGGGGCCAATAATTTTGTACTTAAAATGGTGTTTAAAAACTTTAAAACTGCTTTTATTCTAGGCAAAATAAAACAAATAAGACTCTCCCCAGAAGAAAAAAAATATTATCAGACATACTGTGAGAATTTCCTTGCTCTGTTAAACTTAATTTGGGAAATATTTAAAAAAGAAAAAATAATTGAAAGGGTGGCTAATAATTCTCACTTTAACTGTATATACTCAGACAATTTTTGGGTCTGCTGCGGTCACTGTTAGCTAAGCATAAATCATTGAATTGGGATTAAAATCCCTTTTTATAGGGATAGTTCACAAAAAAAAAATGAAAATTGTCATCATTTACTCAACCTTTACTTGTTCCAAATCGGTTTGTCTTTTTAAATTCTGTTTATTCTGTTGAACAAAAAAGAAGATATTTCAAAGAAAGCTGGACCTGTAACCATTCACTTCTATAGTATTTGTTTTTCTTCTGCAGAAGTCAATAGGTACAGATAACTGATGTTTAGTGTGTGTGTGTGTGTGTGTGTGTGTGTGTGTGTGTGTGTGTGTGTGTGTGTGTGTGTGTGTGTGTGTGTGTGTGTGTGTGTGTGTGTGTGTGTGTGTGTATATATATATATATATAGAGCTAGCTGATAAATCAAAGAAACAGATTTTTGTCGTTCTTTGCCTACTTTTAAAATTTGGATTGGGTGGGTAATAGTACACCACTTTTTTATTAGTACTACACCATTGGTACTGAAATACTTTAATTTAAACTATAGAGTTTTTTTTGTAATATTACATATTTTGTTTGTATTGTATGGAAGCGGGTAGCTCAGACATTTTGCTTAACTTTTTCTTTTAGTGTTTATCAGGAAGGGAGAAAATCAAATGGGTAAGGGTGAGTAAAAGAATTTAAATTATCCTGTGATTAATCATTCTTTTATTATTTTCTGAAAGCTTTTTTGATGCTGGCATGTTGATTACTTCAGGAAATAATTTTGACTTGTCCTTCAGGAATACATTTTAATTAGATGAGGCTAACGCTTTGGGGAATTTAAATGTTGAAACTTGAAGCTTGTACTTTTTTAAGTATTAATTTTTAATTAATTATTCTAATCTCATTCTAATTTGTATAAACATTTTAAAGTGTGTGCTTTTTAATGTGTACCACTTGACCCTATTTACCTCCAATTTGCTCTATTTTATGTTAATAAATACATTTGTGGATTTACCTTTGTTGATAGAGCTAATGGTGCAGAAATTGTGGCAGAGGACGAAAAGAGAAAAGATCATAGAAAAGCTTTTTATAATATCTTTATTCTTTATTTATTCATTTTTCGTCAGATTGGTCTACTATTAGTATTGGGAAAACACGCTCTTACATTACAGTCTTATACACACAAACATATATAAATTATGGCCAGTTATTTTATTCAATTCACCTACGTAAATTGCATGTCTTTGGACTGTGGGGGAAACCGGAGCACCCGGAGGAAACCCACACAAACACGAGGAGAACATGCAAACTTCTCACAGAAAGTTTTTTCGATTGTAAAGTATATCTCAGAATTTTTTAATGTGTATAGACCAATCTAGATGGCAATTTTTATTTAACCTTTAATTGAATAGTTTTTTTTTTTAAACTAGAATCAGTGACCTTCTTGATTTGAGGCTAACCACTAAGCCACCGTGCTGCCCGTCTCTAATTTTTTTTTACAGTCTATGATCTCTACACTTTTCATAGTCGTGTTGACAAAGTTTGTGCTTAACATAACCTATTGGTTACTTTTCTACATTTTCAGTCTTTGCAGGCTGTATTCTGTACAGAAATAATAATTCCTTTGCCGGATTTCGTAATACCTCCAAATTGAGGGCATTGGAGCAATGAAGAGTGAAAGAGAGGGAGATATTAACCATCATTATAAACGCTTTAATGCACTTTTATGTCATCATTCCTTGACCAAGAGCTGTTGTTGCACAGTGGTTGGCATTAATAAACATACATTTATTAATAAATAAACTTTTAATGCAATTTTAAAAAGCACAGTTCATTCATGTTGTCCCAACACAAATCGATTAAGTTAATGTAAAAATTTTAGTGGATTGAACACAAAAAAGTCTCCAAAATTGTGTTGTTTCAACTCATTTTAAATAAGTAGTTTGAACAAGCAGCAAACATTTTTTTGAGTCGACCAATTTAGATGGAAATGTTATTTAATCTTTATTATAGGAATGAAAATAATACAGCTTGCCTTGAAAATTTAAAGATCACATTGCAGTCCTAAAATTCTAATTGATTTTACCCACTTTTCTGCAAGAAGTTTTTTTAAACACACACAAATCAATTAAAATATAATACTATTTAGCATTATCACTTATTTTTTAAGTGTTTTAATAAGTACAGGCCAGTGCATTAGGTATGTTTAATTTCTGCATAAACATATGGAACATTAAGATATTTTGCCATTTCACAAACATTTTTGAAATGTTAAAGTAGATGCTTTGCTTGCTTTCTTTTCTTTTTTTGTACTTGTTGACACCAAAATGAGATGCCTCATCTCCACCTATCTGTACATACTTAAAACAAAGAGATTTTCATTAATTCATTCACTCATTCATTTTCCTAGATTTTTTTACTATTTAAAACGGTTTCTTTGGATATCTTTTCTGCTGGAGATACCTTTGTCCTAAAACTAAAAAAAAATAATAAAAAATGTAAATAAAAAAACCTTACACATACAGTACCTTAGGAACAGTATAGCAGACAATTTTGGCAGTTTTAAAACTTTGACTTTTCCAAACTGCAGCATACCTTGAAAACGGTTATCATCCCATGCCTACTTGTGACCGTAGTAGTTATTTTGAAGTTGATATTTTTGAGCATTGAAGAATACTTTTTTTTTTTTTCCAAAAGTATTTTTATTGAACATATTAGATATGAAACATACATTACAAAATAGCTTTTTAAATTTTTTTTTTACACAACAAACAAAACCTGCCGCACATACATTTAGGTTCTAGAAAAAAAATAAATAAATAATATTAAGAAAAAATACAAATAAATAGTTATAATAAGTAAAACATATGTTACTCTCATTAATAAGGGGAGAAAAAAGAAAATACAAAAAATTGAAGAGAAAAGAGAAAAAAAAAAAAACAAACAAACAAACAAACAAACAAGGAAAGGTTCTACTCTTCTGAAATGACTGAGGGGTCCATCTTTTTTACGTGATCTAAAACAGGTTGCCAGGTGAGAAAAAACATATCAGTACAGCCTCCTAAAGTGTATCGTATTTTTTCTAAGGTCAGGTGGTGTAGAAGTTCCATAAGCCATTGCTTAAAGGTTGGAGGAAGTTTTTCCTTCCATTTCAGCAATATTAATCTTCTAGCTAAAAGCGTAGCAAAGGCAATCACATTTATCTTGCTTTTGTTAAAACATAAGGACTGTGGTGTGATTCCAAAAATTGAAATTATGGCCTCAGGTTCTACATAGGTATTTAATGCGTCCGAGAGGAATTTGAATATTAGCTGCCAGAATTTCTTTAATTTTGAACAAGCCCAAAACATATGAGATAAAGTAGCTGGCTCAATGCTACACCGGTCACAGTTAGGGTCTATATTTGGTTTAAATTTGGCTAGTTTCACTTTGGACCAATGTAATCTATGTACTACTTTAAATTGTATAACTCTATGTTTTAAACAAATTGAAGATGAGTGGATATTGTCTAAAACGGATTGCCACATATCTTCTGATAGTTCTATCTCTAGCTCCACCTCCCATTTTCTTTTTAATTTTACTAGGGGTTCCAGATTGTGGGAATTAATTATAGAATATATTTTGCCAATAAGTCCTTTTGAATATGGGCTTAGCTCCATAATAGAGTCAAGCAGGGAGGGGGGAGGCAGTGAGGGATAGTGACTCATTGAGGAGGACACAAAACTTCGCAGCTGGAGGTATCTAAAGAAGTGGGAATTTGGAATTTGAAACTTAACTTTTACTTGTTGAAATGAAGCAAATTGCCCATCAATAAACATATCTTTTAATATCTTAAGACCTTTCATAGACCAGATGTCAAAAGTTTTGTCTATAGTAGAGGGGGTGAACATATGATTTCTTGCTATGGGGGCATAGGCTGATAGTCCTTTAAGTGCAAAACTTCTTCTAAATTGTGCCCATATTTTGAGTGAGTGTTTGACAACTGGGTTTAAAGAGTATTTAGATAAAGGTTCAGGTGTCGGAAAATTTGAGCATAGCAGAGCATGGAGAGAGGTTGAAAAATTTGATGTGTTTTCTAAAGATAACCAATTAGGGCCACTGTCATATGATGGATTTGACCAGTGTAGCATTGCTCGAATATTAGCTGCCCAGTAATACTGCTGAATGTTGGGTAATGACAATCCTCCATGGTCTCGGTGTCGTTGTAAAATATTTTTACGGATACGTGCATTTTTTCCATTCCATATAAAAGATGATATTAATTTATCTAAAAGTAAGAAAAATGATTTTGTTAAGAATACGGGTATGCACTGAAAAAGATATAAACATCTGGGTAATATATTCATTTTTATAGTGTTTATTCTACCTCCCAGTGACAATGGTAACGGATTCCAACGTTCAAGGTCTTTTTTTATGGAATCTATCAGTGGAGGGAAATTAACTTTGTACAAATGTTTGTATTTATTAGTGATCCATATACCTAAATATTTGAATTTGTCTTTAGTTATTTTAAATGGTAGTGAGGTAAAAATAATCTTTCTACCAGCATTATTAATGGGCATAAGCTCACTTTTTTGCATATTTATTTTATAACCTGATATTTTCCCAAAGGCAGTCAGTAATGTCATAATTTGTGGTAGAGTTGTTAGTGGTTCAGATATATATAGGAGGGTGTCATCTGCATAGAGAGAAATTTTATGTTCAAAGTTGTCCCTCTGTATACCCTTGATATTGATATCATTTCGTATCGCAATGGACAGAGGTTCAATTACCAATGCAAATAATAAGGGGGACAGAGGGCAGCCTTGTCTGGTTCCCCTTTCTAACGAAAAGAAAGGAGAAATGTGACAATTTGTACGTATTGCTGCCATAGGTGATGAGTATAAGATTTTAATCCATGAAATGAACTTTGTGCCAAATCCAAATTTTTTAAGAGTGTAAAAGAGGTAGTCCCACTCCACCCGATCAAAAGCCTTCTCAGCATCAAGTGAGAGAAGGACTTCCGGGACATCAGATGGAGTGGGATGGTGGAGGATATTTAGAAGTCTGCGTATATTATAGAATGAATATCGGTTTTTAATAAAGCCTGTCTGGTCACCAGAAACTATTGTAGGTAGCACTATTTCCAGCCGATGCGCTAATATTTTGGCGAATATCTTACTGTCAACATTCAGCAATGAAATTGGTCGATAAGAGCTGCATTCTGATGGATTTTTATCTTTTTTATAGATTAGAGAAATAATTGCTTGATTCATAGTCTCTGGCAAGGAGCCCGTGACTGAGGATTCTTCATATAGGGAAAGTAGAATAGGGGCAAGATCGCCAGAGAACTTTTTAAAGAATTCACTTGGAAAACCGTCTGGGCCTGGTGATTTTCCGTTTTGCATAGATGACACTGCTCTAATAAATTCGTCTTTTGAAAATGGATTCTCCATGTCTAGAGCGAACTCTTGATCAATAGTGGGTAGACTAATTTTCTTAAAAAAAGAATCAAATAATGACTCATCTTTACAAGACTCCGAAGTATATAATTGTGAATAGTATTCTCTAAACCGATGGTTGATCTCTAAGGGATTCGTCAATTTAGTGCCAGTGTTATCATTAACTGACATAATGGAATGTGCTGCATTTTGTTGTCGAAGTTGGTGAGCTAAGATCTTCCCTATCTTTTCACCATGTTCATACATCTTATGCCTGGACTTAATTAAAAGATTTTCTGTTTGTTTTGTACATAATAAATTAAATTCAGACTGAAGAGCTAAACGCTGTCTAAACATGTCAGGTGTAGATGAGTGTGCCAAAATTTCATCAAGTTTTAAAATATCATTTTCAATTTTTTTAAGCCGCTCATGTTGTTTTTTCTTTAATCTGGCACTATATGATATAATTTGGCCTCGAAGATAGGCTTTAAGAGATTCCCAAATAAGACTAGAAGATATTCCTGGAGTCTGATTGTGCACTAAATATTCTCTAATTTCTGATGATATAAATTTAACAAACTCCACATCAGAGAGAAGTAGTGTATTAAATCGCCATGGCCGATAGTTGTTTGATGTAATTGGCATATCTAGAGTGATTAATAATGGCGCATGATCTGATATCACTATTGCATTATATTTGCATTCACTAACTAGAGGAAGTAGTTCACTGTCCAGAAAAAAATAATCTATACGTGAATATGTCTTATGAACTGGTGAATAAAATGAATAACCTCTACACCCAGGATTTTGGAATCTCCAAACATCAATCATTCCATAGGTTTTAAGAAGTTGGTTAATCACTTGAGTTGTACGACTTGGTATCATTGGTTTGAGAGAGCTGCGATCCAGTGAGGGTGATAGTACGCAATTAATATCTCCTCCTAATATAAGATGATGAGTATCTATATTAGGTATTCGTGAGAAGAGACCCGTAAAGAATGCACTGTCATCCCAATTGGGTGCATATACATTTACCATAACTACCGGAGTATTATTTAGTCTACCCACTACCATTATATAACGGCCTGCTGGATCAGCTTCGATTTTTGATGCCTCAAATGAAACCGTTTTACTAATGAGAATTGCTGTTCCTCTAGATTTGGAGTGAAAAGTCGAGTGAAAGAGTTGTCCCACCCATCCTCCTCTTAGTCTAAAGTGATCAAAAGTTTTCAGGTGGGTTTCTTGTAGGAAAGCGATATCTGTATTTAACTGTTTTAAGTGTGAGAGAACCTTTCCACGTTTCACTGGATGATTCAAAGATTTAACATTCCAACTTATAAGATTCACCTGGCAAACGCCTGATGCGTTAACATTGTGTGGTTTAACCATACGTCTTTAAAAATGTAAGCTTACATACAAACGCTTCGTTTAAATATAACAGAAAAGACCCTTCCAATAAGATTGTAGAAAACAAAACAAGAAGTATAAAATGAAGTGCGACATTTACCCATTCCCAAACACCAAATAGAACATTGTGCAACTTTAACCCCTCGCAACAATATCCACACATAAAGTGCTTACTTGGGGAGTTTTAACCTCACAAGTTGCTCTGCACATTATTAAAGAAAGAAAACAAAAATGAAATTAAAAAATAATAAATTAAATTGGCGCATATTATTAACAATCACCTATTAAAACAAGGGTGACAGTTACATAACAGCATAGTAATGATAATAATAAACTCAGTAATTGTACTGTCCCAATTATATTTCCTGCTTTTAAGTTTAACTGAAAATAGTAAGTGATTTTGTATCAGTAATATTGTTTTTCACTCCTCATCCATGAAATAGGAATTCAGTCAGTCTCTGCATAGATGTAATGTTCATATACTCACTCAAACATGGTCATTTAGATGGGAGTGTGAGTGTATGAAAAAAAACAAAGTCACTGAAGTGGCTTGGTACTACTCAATCAGAGACGGTCGAGCCGTCTTAAAGAATATTATTTTTCACATAAGTCAGGGCTTCCGCTGCATCTTGGAACTGCTTTTCCGTCCCGTTGTGTGTGATTCGGAGCCTGGCCGGGTGAAGAATGCCATAACGAACACCATCTTTTCCTCGTAGTAGTTTTCGGACTTCGTTAAAAGCCGATCTTGCACGGGCCACGCTCGGCGGGTAGTCGGGGAAGATGAATATAGTTGCGCCGTTATGATGAAGGGGTCCGGTTTCACGAACCCGGCGTAGAATTTCCACACAGTCCTGGTAGTAATGCAATTTTGCAACAATGGCCCTGGGTTTACCATCTGCACGTTTTGCCTGGAGAGTGCGATGAGATCTATCGATCAGTATATCTTTATCCATTTTGAGGGTGTCTTTGAGCAGCTTCGACACTGAGGCTGGAGTACATGCGCCAGGATCTTCGGCTACATTCAGTATTCTAATGTTTGACCTCCTCATTCGCCCTTCCATGTCCAAGCATTTCTCTTGTAGGGTTACTACATTTTTCTCCAGTTTGCGCACGGTGTTTTGCAGTTCTGTAACATCGTCTGAGCAGCTGGATAAGCCTCGTTCCATGTCTGACACTGTCGTTTTAATTGCCTCAAGATCTGAGCGAACAGCCGAAGCGTTGCTTGCTATCTCGGATTTAACTGCTTGTAATTCAGCTTTGACCATTTCAAATTCGTTTGACAGTGCAGTTTTCAGTTCTTTTTGAAAGAGCGAGGTTATTTCCGTTTTGATCGATGAGATCAGCTCAGCTTTAATCTCCAAAATGTCAGTGTGTTCGGCTGGCTCGGACATCATGCTAGGTGTATTAGCATCCTCTTGATTAGCAGCGGTTTTCCCCGTGTACTTATATTTACGTAGTTTGCCCGCCATTTGGATTTATAGAGAACCCAGCTGCTTTATGTGAAGTAGTAAAGTCTTAGATAGATGTAGCATCTCATATTTTCGATTAAAGCGCCTTAAATTTATAAGTTATATTACGTTTTTTGCAGAGCTCACCCGACTTTTACCTTACTCCATCGCCTGCTCAGTAGCGCCCCCAGAATACTTTAATGATTTGTCTCCTATCAAAGTCCCCTGCATATGCATCATGCCAATTGAAACATACTTGTGATCCACATCAGGCGCATTAGTTTGTTCATTGTGTCTTTGTGATGTTATACGATAGCCTGGTCCAAGGACTCCTTCGAAATTGCATCTGCCCCCTAGACCTACGTCTTATTAAACAGTTCTGTCATCTTAACTGAAAATTACATTCAAAAATAAATGTACTGCCCACATTACCCATTAGATGTAGAAATGTCTCAATGTTATAATGAGGTCAGCATCTTTTAATACCACTTCCATCAATTCAGACTTATTATCTATACTAGGTTACTGATGACTTTCATCGGGTGATCAGTTTTCACATGTCGGGTTTCTGCCATATTTGAAAAGGATGTTTCATGCTGGAACGCCTATGTCGGTACATACTTCCTACCCCTTCAGACAGGAAATGGTGTTGTGGCTCAATCAAAGTGCAAAGGGCTCTTAAGATGCAAAATAACCCAGTGCCTTATTCCAGTCATATTACACCATCCATGACTGACCCATCCTTTCTCAACCGGCTCCTTCAAGAGGGCCTCAACGCTTTCAACTCCTCTACACCTCTTTTATTTCCTTCAGCACTCATCTAAAATGTTTAAAGGAAATTGCAATACGACAGGGATCAGTATAGGCCAAGCAATAACTGCAAGTCAGATTGGAAGGGATTAAACTTATCTGACTGCCATTATGCATTGGCTGATTGCAGGAGGGAGATCAATCTTTACCAGATTTGTTCTCGTCCCTTTTTCTGCGTGCTCAATCTGTTCCAGCTCTGATGTTGCACATTGTTTGACACCTACGGGCCGCATTCCTTTCGGCGGCCAATCGGTTGCAGCCGGCAACGTCCATTAAATATTAAGATGCTTCTCAATTGTGCAATTATTCAAGAGCGATCGCTTCCAGATCGTACCATTTTGTGATGATCAACATTGTTCCAGGCTCACATTAGCTTTGAGTTGAATGCGTCTCCGAGACTGAACGATGAATGCACCAATAAACAACGTGGTCAGACTTGTGAATAACCAGTAGGCCCCGCGGCACTCCGGAAGGTGATTTATTGCTAAGGCAACACACGCCTTCTCTAGGGGTAAAGGCCATGGGTGTAAAAGTAATTTCCAAAGCAATAATACAGCTCTCACCTGCTCATTACTTTTGACATTTTTCTCTTTTGTTTCCTTTTTGGAAGAGGACAAAAGAATTGAGTGCCTATTAAAGACATTATTCATGCAGCTCTATGGACTCCAGATCCATTACGTACACACAGGTATGATTATTGCTTGGAAAACGTTGCCTAATGGTTTCTGACAGAACACAGTGGAGAACTTCTCCTCGCGCTCTGCCCTTCAAATCTCTCATTAAGCTTTTGCAATGAAGCGCGGGTCATATTGCTCATACAGATTTCAAGTAAGCTATGGTCCACCGAGGGAGCTGTCATAATAAAATTTTTCCATGAATACGCCATTAAGAAATCTGTCTCTCTTCTGTTGAGCTTGCTGCATGGTTTGAAGCTTTATGTTCTCTGTATATAGAAGAGTGTGAAGTTTTCCTAACAAAACTCGCATCTGAAGTGGCTGTGATTGGTTTTGGCTCACACTGTTGTTGTTGTATTCACTGGTTGGAGGCCTGTCAGTTAGGATAAAGATGCCCAGCGTGTGAATAGATGCCTTTGTAGGGCTGTAGATATTGATGCTTTAGGCTAAATTCGAGTTTAATTGATGCCTTTCACTTGTAGGGTCACGCTGGTCGAGAAAGATAGAGGAAAATAAATAAATAACATGGTGAATGTAGTCTGTCAACAGCCTTGACATGGCTAAGATGCATAAATAGGGAGTGAGATTAACGGTGCGGTGATGATGCGTTACCATGGCCTGAGTGAAACGTCTAATTGACTAATTTTATAAAATATAATGCAGCTTGTTTTATTTGTAAGAGCCTTGGAAATGTCTCATTAAGTTGTCTGTGCAAACAGAAAGAAACGAACGCAGTTTGTATCTGATCGTCCTCTGCCTCATTAGCTGAGTTAAATTTTCAATTAGAGATGTAGCTAACGATGTCCTTTGTGTCACTTCATATTACTGTGCATTATGAGAGATGATGACAGCTTTATATTATCTGGTGCGCATTCGCAGCTCTCGGATTATTCATTACTCGCTATGATACTCTTAAGCAGATGCGCTCATTGTTCTAGATCTTTATCGGCACATTGTGTTTTTTTCTGTGTCCTTACATTCGTTTTCTTGTGTAGAATGTTCCAGGGGAAAGGCTGACAAGTTGTTGATCTCATTATTCCATCGCCTACGCTCTACATGCGCATATGTATGCAAATGCAATACATTAATACACGCAAATGCACAGACAAGATTGATGACCATTGGCTTCCCAAATGGATGTCCCTTTATAATGGACAACTGCCATACGAGCTGCCCAGTGCATGATGATTTGATTATTGTCATAACGCACACCATGACAGTAAACAGCCTTTCCTCTATCCATCTATCAGAGACCACCTAGAACACCAAAGTATTGTCATGGATTGTTCAGAAAAATTGTATTTTTCAGTCAAAGTCAGTGAAAGAAGTACTTTTTTAAAATTAAATGTGAAACTAGAGGCTGAATGCTGAACTCTCTATGGATTGTTATTAGAGTTAATGTTATCAGTTTCTTGACAACATAAACGCTAACTAAAATAAAATGGCATAGATATTTCATTTCAAATAACAAATAAACATACTAATAAAAATACTAATACAAGTGACCATGAGAATACTAACAACATAATGTAAAAGTCTTCACTAAACAAAAAAGATGTATTAAAATTAAAGTGAATTAATAATAATAAAAATAGAAAATGCATCTTAATATATATATTAAAATACAGGTTTGTGTAATTTGTTTCTATTTTTAACAAGGTTGCAAATAATTAGGGAGCAGTTTTGGTTTGTTAAAGGGATGCTCCACTACGATATCATGTTTTAAACTTTGTAATGTGTAATGTTTGCGTGAACATAAACACATCTCTGAATGTAATGCGCTCAAAGAAAAATATGTGAAAGACACATTTCAGATTTTTAGACAGCAGGCACAAGGTTCAGCTGTGTCCTCTTCATTTTATCTTTTCGATCTGATTTAGGTTTAAATTGCTGTGGATATGCTGACTGACAGTATTTAAACAACAGAGGCAAGACACATTCTAGTAGAGGCATTGTGCTTACTGGTGACGTGGAGCTGAACCGCGAATCGCATATGAACAAAAAACTTAATTTTCTACAAATGAAGCATGAGCACACATAGCTTTGCGTCTTATAAACACAACCAAGCCTTAAAAATACACTCTGGACCACCCCTTTAATATGTAACAAGGCACATTCATTCATTCATTTTCTTGTCGGCTTAGTCCCTTTATTAATCCGGGGCCACCACAGCGGAATGAACCGCCATCTTATCCAGCACATTTTTAAGCAGTAGATGCCCTTCCTGCCGCAACCCATCTCTCATCACACACACACTCATACACTACGGACAATTTAGCCGGCCCAATTCACCTGTTCCGCTTGTCTTTGGACTGTGGGGTAAACCGGAGCACCTGGAGGAAACCCACGCAGGGAACCGGGGGAGAACATGCAAACTCCACACAGAAACACCAACTGAGCCGAGGATTGAGCCAGTGACCCAGCGACCTTCTTGCTGTGAGGCAACAGCACTACCTACTGCGCCACTGCGTCGCCACATGTTTCATGTTATATATATATTTTTTAATTTTAATGTTTGCAGAATTATTACTGAATTTAATCTATTCTATTTTCATTTATAACCCAGAGCTTAAATTCTAGTTTTTCTTACTATTTCCAATAATTTGCAGTTTTGTCAGCAACTTTTCCTGCAATATAGGATATGGATACAATTTCATCAAATCAAATGAATTGCTCTATTTGGAAAGAATTTGCAATTATATATTGATTTGGTTTAATGTGTACAAGAGTAAATCTGCATAAAATATAATAAACAAAATCACAAACATAGAAACATACAACAGAGCAAAAATACAACTGAAATAAATAGAGCTTTATGGTTTTTGGTAAGTCTAATAATTTTTAGGTAAGAAAATGTAATAATCACATGTGAAATAATCTTGCAAATAATCTTATAAAACACATTTCATAATAAATAGATAAATACACAGAATCTCTGTTAAAGCTACAAAGGCGTTTGAAATGCTACAGTAGATGCAGGCCCTAAAAACATAAATATCATGAACTTTCACTCTATTAAGATGAAACTCTTTAATGACCCACAATTGGTATGCTTTCTAAACTGTGGAGCCTGATCGAAACATAAACCTGGCTCGACACTGCCGATCCTGCGATGTGATTATTACACATGTGCATTTATCAATAGTAAAACAATATTTTTTATAGAATAATGTTTCTTTCAAACTCCATGCATTTGCATACAGAAGATGACATCCATGAGAGACACTATTCTTCTTTCCTGTGTGCTTTTGTGGTTTCATCCACAATGCATGCCGGGAAAAAGCTGAATGTCCTTGAGATGTTCACTGCGATTGAGAGTGTGCACAGTACCAAATCAACTCACCTCTCTTCTTTGAAATTACATTACACTGCAATAACAGTACAGTAAGTCCTGTGAGGCTCAAGCATATATTTGCAATGGGATCTAGCTCTGAGAATTCATTTTGCAAGTCCAGGTGCATTGTTGCAAGCTGCACACCGCAAACCTATGATTGCTGAAGCAGATCTATCAGTATGCGATTACATCCCTCCAGCTATCTGTCTCTACATCTATCAATTTTTCCATTTAAGCCCCACTTGGGTTGTAGTCCATTGTCTCCACCAGTTGTTGAGAAGCAAATAGACAATTCTGCCTGCAAATGAGTCTATTAGAGGCTGATCCATCAGAGGCTTTGGAAAGAAAAGACAACAACTGTTTGTGTCTGTCAGAAGCTTCTTTTGTGAGAGGATGTGTGGAATTATCAGAATGTAACACGAACACCTGAACCTGCCATCTTTTGTTTGGCTGAAGCATCCTGGGAAAGCTGAGCGAGATTATTATGCGTTCTCTATTTAGCCATCTAGAACACAAATGTGTGTATGCAGTCCTCTTCTCTGAAAATAGCTTAATCAGCCCAATCTTTGCACTTTAAGTATGAAAGAGTACTCTATGGTTGCACAACACACACACACACACACACACTTATCATAGACGTAACGGGCTCTATTTTAACGATCTAGGTGCAAAGTATAAAGCACATGGCACAATAGCAATAACGGTGTGTCCGAATCCACTTTTGCTATTTTAAGGATGGAAAAATACAGTTTGCGCTTTCGCACATGGTCTAACAGGGTTGTGCTTATTATCTTAATGAGTTATGGGTGTGTGTGTGATTTTTTTTTTATTATGTTTTAGGGTATTTTCAACTTTTATTAAGATAGGATAGTGGAGGACAGACAGAGAGAGGGGAAGGGTCGGCATAGGACCTCTAGCCGGGAATCGAACTCGGGTCGCCATGAGCACCATGGTGCTATATGTCGGCACACTTAACCACTAGGCTATTGGCAACGACGAGTTATGGGTGTGTTTTGAGCATAACTTTCATCAAACCAATCAGAGTTTCATCTCTCATTCCCTTTAAGAATCAGTTGTGTCACGCAATGGAGTATATGCTATTCACATGGTGGATTTTGTAAGTGAATAAACTTAACGCTTCAATATCGAGAAAACAATTTAACAGATCATCTGCAGCGCGAGGATAAAGAATGATCCTCTTGCATTCAGCCTCTTTACTTTCTTTTTACTTTTCCTCTTTACTTCTTTGGAATGAGGAAATGCTGTTGTACGCACTCTACTGAAGACATCCATGAGCCGACATTTTTATTTCATTTAAGCGCAAAGATTTGTTTCGAAACTATTTCTAAATTCAGTCCTAAATTCAGCTCCAGCAAACTAATAAATGAACAATTATTACAAAGTGTGGTCCAAACAAATGTCCCATTCTTATAGGTGGACAATAAATTCTACAATTCTTACAGATGGACAAATCTAAACTTGTTTTTATTAAAACAAATATAAATATGCATATAATAAATAATACTGCTAATAATAATAACATTATACAGATGCAAATGGTCATGAATGAATTGAAAAAAAAAAGGCATGGAGGCATGAAGAAGGCATGAAGGCAGTGGTTTTTATACTTATGTCGAAAATAGTCATTTTTGTAACATTTTAATCCTTTAATTTTTTCATATGTAAAGATTTTTGTGTATTTCTGTACATCCTGTGAATATCAGGCAATGTCTGTCGTTTGGGCCCGCATATAAGCATAACTAACATGCTCTGCGCTGGACTTTAGACCAGCTTAACAGACCTCTATTTTAGACCAGCATGCCCACAAGTCCACAAAGTGGTGTAAATGGATTTTCTATTTAAACAACATGACGCAAAATGTAAAAATTAGGGTTGCGCTGGTCCGAAAATAGCAACAAATCGTGCCAGACATGATGTCTTATTGCGCCTTGTGTATGATAGGGCCCAATGATTTTCATGCTGTAAAAAAACTGTATATTCTAGACCCATACCCCTATATCCAACACTGAAAGGAAACCATTTGCTTTATTTTACATTTTCAAACTACTTAATTCTGTGTTATTTTTGTGCAGTGTTTGTCATGGGGACCAAAAAATGCCCCCAGAAAGGCAAATATTGCGTGTATTGCTAAACTTATGGGGACATTTGGTGCAATAGGGGCACACACAAACACACAACAATCAAAACTAAAGTTGTTTTTTTATTTGTGGTATTTATGCCATTTTTATTTGTTAAAGTTTCTGAAAATAATTCAAACCACACAGATTCAATAAGAGGTTCTAGACAAGGTTTTAGATTTCACTTTTTTAGATTTCACATTTCAAAAATATTAAAGTGAAATCTCACAGGAGAGAAGCCAGTCAAATGTTTTACAGTACTTGCGTATCGTTATTTGGTTTACCGCAAATGAGAATACACATTTAAATTAAAACTGAAGTGATATTCATTTACAAAATGATTAAGTGAAATGTACCCAGAGACCATTTTTTTCTGTCACATATTTAAAATCAAGAACACTTAATATGATAGAATTATATTGTTGTGTGACATTACTGCACTATATCAGATCTTCTAAATATCAAAAACACAAATATATAAGGAATTTTTATTGCAAAAATTGATCATTTATACAATGTACAAAGCACCATTATATTCAGCCTCTGGTACCTGAGAACAAGTAACAGATTCAAAAGACCAAAGTTGAGGAATATGTTGTTAGAGACAAGATGAATTAAATATCACGTTTAACAAATATAGTTAGATGAGATCCAGCAGTAGATCCTTGATGAACAGTCCGACATGAACGTGAACGTGGATCGTTTTCATTCTAAAACGTCGTTTTAAAACTAAAATGTATTAGTGTAAAAGGGGCCTTTGACTTCACTGAATTTAAAAATGTGTTATTTGTGCAGATGGTTGTTTTTGATATTGTAGTCTAATTAGAAAACTTTTTATAGGCTCATCAGAGTAATTCAGGAGAAGACATTACTATAGTTCAGGAGATATATTCATTATGTATTAGCTCATTAAATAAATTTGGGTAATTTGGAACAGGAAAAGTTAGATACTTCAGATTTAGTTATTTTTTTATTTGCTTTTTTTACACTTCAAATTTTTCTTTTTAAGTCACTCAAAAATGTACTCAGATGAATTTACATGAAGAGCTGCAACCCCTTTTGTATCTGTTAATGATGAACCTACATTTGTGTTTATCATTTTTATATGACCCTCATGCAGTGACCACTTGAGGCAGCGCAAGTCTAGGATATTAATTCATTTAGATGATTAGAGTTGTTATTACATAATGAACCTTTTTGCTTTTCATTATATAACAAATTACACCCTCTCCAATTATCATTGTTTGGTTTCCTTTGAAGTCGGTCTGCAAGCAAGTTAGAAACATGATCCACATTGGTGTTTGAGGTAGCGTCCAAAATAATCGTGACTGGGGGAAAAAAATATTGTCAAATGTCCTTTCAAACAGCCATCAGAACACCCCCGACCCCTCTGGGATGCGAGGTATCTCTGTATTGTTTCTCTCTCACTCGGATGGGTGTCAAACCGAGAGGTTGAAAGCTCCAGAGAAGTGCAGCCTCCAGCATTCGTTCTATGTTTGATGCCACTGCTGGGATTGGATGGGGTACATAAAGCCAGGCTCACTTTTACAGGGATGAAGCAAACAGAGCATCATAGCAGAGGAAAACACATATCTATGGGGATGATGAGAGCTGTGGGTTAAGGGAAAAATCAATTTGTTAGAATTGAGGTGGTTTGAGATCAACTGCACATTTAATACAGGAAACATTTGAGCTTAAGCAAAGGTGGGAAGTAACTGTTTACATGCAGTTTGGTTAATGTAATCATAATGTTAAGTACTCATACTTAGAGTATCGATTACATATGTTCACACAATAGCAGGTTATTCATTATTTATTGATTCTCCCTAATATTTATATACACCCCCGGCCACTTTATTAGGTTCACCTGTCTAACTGCTTGTCAGAAAGGGGAAAAAAGGTGATTTAAGTGCCAGAGGTCAGAGGAGAATGGCCAGACCAGTTCAAGCTGATAGAAAGGCAACAGTAACTCAAATAACCACTTGTTACAACTGAGGTATGCAGAAGAGCATCTCTGAACACACAACATGTCGAACCTTGAGGCAGATGAGCTACAGCAGCAAAAAACCACACCGGGTGCAAATCTGCTGCAACTGCGTGATGCTATCATGTCAATATGGACCAAAATCTCGGAAAAATATCTCCAGTACCTTGTTGAATCTATACCACGAAGGATTATGGCGGTTCTGAAGACAAAAAGGGGTCCAACGCGGTACTAACAAGGTGTACCTAATAAAGTGGCCGGTTAAGTGTATTTTCTTTGAGTTTTTACCATACTGAAAAGGAATGTAAATATCAAGTAAATAAATCTATGATTCTGAATAAAAAATAATAAAAATAAATCACAGCTATGGTAAAACGGTTTGTACTTAACCAGGCTAAACAATAAATGGTTAGTGACTTGTTATAATACACATGCATTAATCAACTGAGAAAAAATAAATAATACAGATGTGACTCATTCATGTTGCCTTTTCTTTAATAATATACTGTAAAGCAAACATCTCCAGTTCATTATAGACTGAGATATATCCAAATGCCTAATATGGAAAATTAAATCAATATATCACTATACACAGCTAATAACTCTAACAAACATGATCGATATATTAGCCTAGTCTGAAGAACAAACATATGCTTTTAGTAAGTGGACATGACAACACTGCAGGCATGCACAAATCATGACACATCTTTTGGCAGGTTTGTTGTTGTAATATTAAATTGGCCAAAATTTGCAAATACCAAGCATGCTTACAGTCAGTTACCACGGTGCCAAACAATGCATTTTTGTTGCGTTCTGTAGGCTGCAAACACTGAACAATTTAGGGAATTTACTCTTCTAAAAGTGTCTGTCATTTCTAAAGCATTACTATCTGGGCCGCTCATGTTAAATCTTTCTTAAATAATGATTAGTGATTTAAGGTTTCAATATGAAGCATTCATGATTATGCAAACTTTGCAGAGAAAGTAGCTATTAAAGAAAAAGTTTAAAAAATAATTAGTCACTCTAATACAGCAACTTTTGTACCAAAATAGTTTTTATTATTTAAATTGGTTTGATTATTTAATATAACTTAATTATTTCTTGCAGAGTGATATATGAAATGAGTGACTTGAATTATATGAAATCATAAGGGTAAGACAAGATATTAGATGTTAGATGTTAGCCTTTTTTCTTACAGGATCTGGCAACAAAAATAGGTAGACCCATTATCTTTCCTGTGTATTCTTTTTCTGTACATTTCTTAATTATTGAGTGCATACTGAAGAAATAAAATCTTTGAGGTGCATTGAAATATCTTATGATGAGCTTAGCTCAATACACACAACTAATTCGCTTGTTGAATAGTTAATTAAATGTTCAATTCAATTCAATTCAGCTTTATTTGTATAGCGCTTTTACAATGTAGATTGTGTCAAAGCAGCTTCACATAAATGGTCATAGTAACTGGAACAGTGTGGTTCAGTAACTGGAACAGTGTGGTTCAGGTTTTAGTGTTTAATGTTGAATGCTTAGTGTTAAATGTTGAAAGCTGTCACTCCTGTAAGTTAGCAGACTGTGTGTGTATAACACAACGGGGCCTGGGGGAAACCCACGTGAGCACAGGGAGAACATAAAAACTCCACACAGAAACGTCAGCTTGCTCGGTAAAGACTAGAACCAGTAACGTGCTAACCACTGGGCCACCGTGCCACCCATCTAGGAAAAGAGGAGTAGTAGGGGTGGAAGGGGGATTCTATAGAATGATGATTTCTGTTATATGGAGCTTAGGGAATTTAGAGTGACTTAGGAATCGTGTAATTGGTGAATGATGAATTGGCTATTGCATGACCAGCTATGTTCAATCATAAGCACGTGATCCTCTCGAAATTAGTTTACAAATAAACTTCACTTAGTGTGTGCGTGGCCTTAATTTCTCTAAACTTTTAGCCAGTACTGCACTTTGGGTTTTACATTTAATCGAGGGCCGCAGTGGACCATAGTAAGACATAAAATCAATTTAAGCCTTTTACAGTGGTGCACCGTGAGGACTCAATTTCCTGTTAGTTGTTGAATGTGTAACGAAAGAAACTAATTAAATCCCCTCGTTGTGCCATTATCATAAGGAAAGCATTCAATTCTCATTATTCCTTATGTTCATGAATAAGCTTACATAAAGAACTCATCAGGTTCAGCACTGTCACTGTTGTGTTTAGTTTTGTTGTCAGGATCATCATATTTCGTAGGTGTCAAGTCTGTAATACCACATTAATCACTCTGCCCTGTTTTCTTTCTGCCTTCTCTGGATGTCTTGCTGATTTGCTGTTGTTGAACAAATGTGTTTTTTGCGGTGTAATTATGCCCATAAGACCTGTTAGGATGGTGCTAAAATCTTTGGTAAAAGCACAGGCACATTTTTTTTTGAGCTAATGGAGTTCTCCATTTGCAGAGCGCGACGCGTGGACCTTTCAAACTCTGACACATTGTCCTTTTGAGTTGCGCGTCTGCCACATCCTCTCTTCCGTTCAACCATCATCTATAATCCAGTAGGTGTATTTTAGCAGAGCTGCGTCCCACTCTCAAGTGTTATGGAGAAGATTATAGCTCTGATAATGCTTAGATTCCATGGACAATTGTTGTTTTTCCTCAATTTTACAATAATACTGTACTAACAGTTTAGTGACAAATTAGTTGAATGTCAAAAATGAATATTTATTATTTAGAGTTATAAAAGGGTCACACTTTACAATAAGGTTCCATTAGTTAAGTAAGGGATAAAGTACAACCTACTGGATGTACTTTAATGCTACATTTTGAATGACTACTTACCACAAAACATAAAAATCAGACATAAAACTGTGTCAGACATAAAACTCGTGTCTTGCGTTCAGTCTTCTGTTGGTGTTGTGTCTAGCACATGGTGCGTGTTTACATGAACTATGTGTTTGTGTTGTCATGAACACGCGGTTAATGAGTTATCTCATTAGCTGCGTGTTCTAGTCTCGTTTTATATGAGCGCTTGGCTTGTGTTGTCTCTCTGTGTCGTGCTCTCCCTTCTATTGTCTAGTCCCACCCTACTTGTTAACCCATTATTAGTTAATTGTGTTCACCTGTGTGTGTGTTAATTTTCTACAGCTTATAAACCCCTCATGTCTGCTGTCCTGTGTCAGTTCGTCATCGTATGTTACCTTGTTGTGTGTCTGTTCCAGTCGTGATCCCTGCCAGCCTGTCCAGTCCAGTTTGGTTTGTTTATTTGTTTTGCTAATGTTTTCCCCCTCTGGGTAGTTTGTTTAGCTGTTTTTGCCTTTTATTTTGTTTTGTTGTAACTAAATAATACTTTACCCTGCACTTGGGTCCTCGCCCCTTTTTCCCCTCACCGTACCGTGACAAAAACATTGTTCTGAGCTTTAATAGTTTAAGTATTTGATTAAAAGCAATCACTTTGCCTTTGATTCAGGCATTCTGTTTGAAAACATTGAATGAGGGTAAATATTGAATTCTCCAAATCTGTTTGATAAGCTTAGGATTCAATGTCATATTTGAAATCACCAATAAGAGCGGTTCATTCCACTAAGGCAACCTCTGATAAATAAGGGACAAAGCTGAAGGAAAATGAATGAATGAATGGATGAATCGCCAGTAATGTTAAACATCAGCTGTCTCTTAAGTTTTGTTTGTAAAGGTTTGAATCAAACAAAATCTGCACTTTTTTTTCAGGATGCTCAAGCTAATGCGCATGCGCACACGAAAGGTACAAGATATACCAACCTCATTTATGGTCGTGTCAAACATGATCATTCTCTGAATAATGCCTCGTCCGATCGAGCTAGTATTCTGTAGTAAATCCTAATTTAGTCTTGATGGCATATCGTCTCCCAAAATGTTAGTGACCTCTTTGTTTACAAGTTTGTGAGCGTTTGAGAAGCTCTCATGATGTGCATTTGCTTCATACAGATTACAAAACCAAAAAAGCATTGGTTTTCAAGTGTAGTTTTATTTCTCAAGTATTTGCTGAGATTCTCGTGCATTTGCTAACCTCAGAGAGCAAGTCTGGTCCGAGCACCTCTCCCATGGAGACTCATTAATCTATATTGAACGATGACTGGCTCCTGTACTAGAAATCAGGGCTTCATTTGCCATATAGATGTTACACTTTTGCCCATTCAAAACTATACAAGTGTCTTGTGTTATTTAGTCACAAGATGGAGCCAAACAGCCTAGCATACTGTGTATATATAAAAGCCAATGTTATCACTGACTCTAAGTACCTAGACGAGCCTTGTGTTATTAGTTTGAGCAGTTGTTATCTGTTAATAACATACCTTGAAATGTTGCAACTGACCAATCAGAATCAAGTGTTCCAGAGAGCCGTGTAATAATTCATGTTAGTAAATACATTAGCTAGTATTAAGTATGAACAATTTTGCTCCGCATTTATTGATAATCAGCTTTTACTAATGCCTTATTAAGTTTAAAAGTTGTGCTTAACACTATATGCACTTTGAGTTTACATGATTAACAATGAACAACTTTATTTTATTAACGTTAGCAAAGATAAACAAATACTGTATTAAATGTAAATTATTTATCTAACATGATCTAATCTAAAATCGTATTGTACAGTGTTAATGATAAATATATATTAGAAACTTGTTTGACTGAATATTCAGATCTTTTCTTTTTTTTGTGATTCAGAACATCTTATTTTATACTATCTCAGAACTGAAAAAATCAGAAATGCACATTTTTTAATTAGAGTTGTGAAACAAACTCACATTTCAGATTTTTTTTTTCTCTCAGTCTGTTGAAAATGACATGGTTGCCTTCATTTTCCGTTTGAATTGTGAGGTATTGTATAAACTTATCTTTTCATTTCTCAGAATTGGATGGTTCCCTCTCAGTTATGAGTAAATATACTTACAGTATCTCACAGTTCTCTGGAATAAGTCCCGAGTTGCAGGATGCTTAATTCAGAATTTTTGTCTTGGAATTACAAGAATAGAGCATGAAGCAATTCCAGTCTTGATAACTAACAAATGTGAGTTTGTGGCACCGTTCTAAAAAACAAAGCTTCAATTGAGAGGTATATACTTGCATTTGCAAGAAAGTAAAAAGCTTCTGATCATAGAACATGATGACATGACTTTACACGTCAACATTTGGAAAAATCTATCAGTTAGTAATCCCATTAAAAGAGGCTGTATGCTGAATTCAGAAACACTTTTTTTTTATTAGCGGTTGAATGTCGTTTATTGCCTGCAATTTCTATTTAACAACTTTTATTTCATTAAGTCAGAGGACGTTTTGAAATACTTTTGCAGTTTTATATTGTAATGAACATTCTGAAAGAGCCATACAGCATTTTGATTAAAAATGTAAGCTTACGCCTTGGTCTTTCCTCTAATGGCAAAATAACCATGCTTTAATTATTACAGAAGGAGGAAAACAGTATAAAAATGTATCTGATCAGAAAGATTATGTATTTGCACAAGCTCTGCAATTTACCTGCATCATGTTGACAGATTAGGTCATAGAAATGACACAGTTTTGATAGTCCTAGGCTTATTAATACTGAAGTATATAGATATGCTACATGAATATGTATTTTCTTTGCATGACACACTGGCATTGCAGTACAGAATGGTTGTTTCAGCATTTTTTAAACACTATGGGCAATCATATCTTTTGTCACACAATGAAAGAAAGGCTGCGTGGAGCATAGGTAAATGCCACATTTTCGGCAACAAAAAACAGCAATTAAGGCATTAAAGTTCATCTTTTAATGTCAGTTGCTTGTTCAATGTCTGAAGCTTTAAGAAAATAAACAATTTTGAATTCAATTTTTGGAAGCTTGTTTTGTTTTTGATTTATAACTCCAAATTAAAAAGTCCTTGCAGTTTATTGTTGTTGTGATATTTGATTTATATCAGGCATTAACAATAACATAATCATTAGGCACAGGTGATGATGCTCTTATTAATGTTGGATGTGTGTCAACACATAATTAACCATAAATGTAACAAAAAAGCTTAATAAACAGCTTATTAGTGCATATTCATCTGTCCACATGATCACATTCAGCAAGTTTGTAATAAAAGATAATAGAAAAGTTGTAATTCTGTAAATAACTTTTTAAAGCAAACAATATTATTTAGACATTTTGAAGGATGTGTTCAATAAAATCCATGATCCACCAGGTCAGAGATCAAAGTTCAGCTCTTTAAAGGCAGAAGTGGTTTTAAGATCAGTTAACCTGCGGTTTGTCTTGCAATATCATCACACTGTGGACTGAATGTGTTCAAATAGCTACAAATGAAGAGGGTAGGCGACCATTAACAGATTCACAAGCAAAGTGCTAGTCTGTTTTAGGCATGCCTGATGCACTGAAGCAAATCACAAATCAATCCTAGAGCGCCATCTAGTGATGCAGAGTAGATTGCACATATTAATGAGCTGGAAAATTAACTTGTGTAAATTAATGCAGGGCGACACAGTGGCTCAGTGGTTAGCAAGAAGGTTGCTGGTTTGAGCCCCGGCTGGGCCAGTTGGCATTTCTGTGTGGAGTTTGCATGTTCTCTTTGTGTTCTTGTGGGTTTCCTCTGGGACATGGGTGCTCCGGTTTCCCCCACAGATCAAACACATGCACTATAGGTGAATTGAATAAACTTAATTGGCTTTTGTGTGTGTGTGTGTGTGTGTGTGTGTGTGTGTGTGTGTGTGTGTGTGTGTGTGTGTGTGTGTGTGTGTGTGTGTGTGTGTGTGTGTGTGTGTGTGTGTGTGTGTGTGTGTGTGTGTGTGTGTGTGTGTGTTTCAATGGGTGTGAATGAGTTTCCCAGTTCTGGGTGCAGCAGGAAGGGCATCCACTATGTAAAACATATGCTGGATAAGTTGGTGGTGCATTCTGTTGTGGCGGCCCCTGACAAATAAAGGGACTAAGGAAAATTAATGATTAAATTAATGCACTGTTGAAATGGCAAACAAATGAGAAATTTATTTGTCACTGTCTCTGCACTGTTAAAAATGATTGTATTTTAAGATGTAAAAGCCTGTTTAAATGCTACTGCAAAAAAAAAAAAAAAGAGATAAAAATTGATTACCAGAATTTCCCTCATGAATGCGTTGAAACTGTGAAAACTCATTTTCATATTTAATGTTTATTTAAAATTAAAATTCTGTCATACAGAACATTTTAATCATTAAAAATGTGTGTGAATAGACAGGTTATATTATGTTAATTTTATAATAATTATTATAATGTCTTGACTTGTTTATGAATCTTTGTTCATTGCTTGTCCATGTTGTTTATAGTGCATTGTAAGTGTAATTTTCCGTTAATTTACTTATCAAGCTGTACAGTAGATGAGTTTTTTTCTTCAGTTGATTATTGAAGATTTTTTAGCTAAAATTGTGGCCCTTGCTTGTGTATAATATAAAATGGAAGTCAATGACTATGAGAACTTTAAGACATATGCAATAACATACAAAATTAAGGTACTGAACATTTAATTATTGCACGTACAGTTAATACTAATTAATTGTGTGCCACTGTCTTCACTATAGTGGTGAAACAGTGGCTCGGTTGTTAGTACTTTCGCCTCACAGCAAGAAGGTCACTGGTCTGAGTCCTGACTGGGTCAGTTAGCATTTCTGTGTGGAGTTTGCATGTTCTCTCTGTTCACGCGGGTTTTCTCCAGGTGCTTCGGTTTCCACCACAGTCCAAAGACTAAGTCGGCCATAGTGTATCTGTGTGAATGAGCGTGTATGGGTGTTTCACAGGGAAGGCCAGCTGGAAGGACATCTGCTGTGTAAAAGATGCTGGATAAGTTGGGGGTTCATTCTTCTGTTGTGACCCCTGATGAATAAAGGGAATTAGCCGAAGGAAATTGAATGAATTTAATATGTTGAAGTTTGCAGTATTAGTTGTATCCTTCATATAAATTGCTGTTGGTTTGCAGCTCTATAATTGTCAGATCAGATCACTGTTACCCTGATAAAGGCGGGTCTTTGCCCAAACATGTAGGTGCAGTTCTAAGGATTAGCCATGTGAATAAAGGCTTTTTAATACTTTTTCCACATTTTTTGAGTGCCTTGGACTGATTTTTGCCTTTTTTTCAGATCTATTTTCACATAATTCTGGCAATTACAGTTAACATTTATTTTTTATTTTTATTCAATTAAATAAAGTTTGTACTCATTCCAAGCTACATTTCTAAACTGTAGAATTTGCAGCGTGTTCTATAAATGCTTCACTAAAATTCTCTAAATTCAGCCTCAAAATATTCACTAAATTATAACTACATTTTTTGGCAACTACATATTCTGGCAACCTCAGATGACAATTAATAAGTGTGTGTGTGTGTGTGTGTGTGTGTGTGTGTGTGTGTGTGTGTGTGTGTGTGTGTGTGCGTGCGTGCGGGTGTGCGTGCGTGCGTGCCTTCATGTTTTAAATAATTCCAAGTTTACCCTTTAACTTAAATTAGAACATATAATCAAGAGAAAACAATGAAATAAAAAAAGTAGCACAACATGAGTTTTAATATTCTTTATTGATTTATAGACATTGATTTCCCCCCCTCTTTTTTCCCCATGGTAACTCCAAGTTTCTCCGATACCAGGTATTTCCATAATTTTTCAGTTTGATTTAAATTACATCTATAATATTTTACTCACATATGCATCTATTGGTTGATTTCCTTATTGCAATAAACAAGAGTAGCCAGTATGAGTTGAATATTGCTACGTTCCATCACACATACTGTTTTCCCATCTGACAATTTAGTTGAAAAATAACTTTATTGGCAAGACGAGGTTTGACCAAAGCTTCTCAGTGCGCGTCTGCTCCTGGAGAGGCCTGGGGTGGAATAAGGCTAAGGCTAAAATAGACTTCACCAACTAACATTACACCTGCCCTGAAAGGTTGAATAAATCTACCAAAGACAATTCTGTACAGTGATGACATTGCTCTGACTACAGGATGAACATGGTCTTTACAGTGTTGATGGATGGGACTGTGGACTGTGATGGCTTTTTCACCTCATGTGTTTTCAATGGGCCGTTGAACACCTGGTTTCAGACTACAGCATGTGTCAGTGCGTATAGTGTTGTTCTCCCAAAACGCTCATCTGAAATCAGCTGAAATCACTGTCCACTGATTGTTTTGATATTTAGGTTTGGGATAGAAACAGCTGATCGCAAATGGGCAGTTTAAAGGTGTAGGTCACCTAAAAATGGAAACTCCGTCATTATTTACTCACCCTCAGTACTGTAAGTGTAAAGATGGTCGTGATATTTAGACAAAAAGTTAAATTTGGGTCAGAAATTTAGATATGAATAAAGACATCACAGAAGACTCATAGACTATTTTTAGTGTTTTTGACCATTTATAATAGGGCTGCACAATATATCATTTCAGCATTGCTTTTGCAATGTAATCATTCACGATAGTCTCATCGCAAGAATTTTTTGAGGTCTATGACTGCATAATGATTTAAAAAAAAATTAGGGATAAGAAATTGTACTGTTAAAATTGTAGGAAAAATGATAAAACACTTAATTTTAATTGTATTTTTTATTTACTGTAGTTATCTATGTTTGTAGATTGTTTATAAGTTTTCATCCAGATGCACTTTTCTACAGAATCATCCCAATCGATCTAAAACGAGCAGTTCTTTCCAAATGTCTGGTGAAATTGTAGTCATATCACGATATACTGTTAAAGTCAGAATTATTAACCCCCCATTGAATTTTTATTTTATTTTTTAAATATTTCCCAAATGATGTTAAACAGAGCAAAGCGATTTTCACAGTATGTCTGATAATATTTTTTCTTCTGGAGAAAATCTTATTTGTTTTATTTTGACTAAAATAAAAGCAGTTTTTAATTTTTTAAAAAACATTTTAAGGTCAAAATTATTAGCCCATTTAAGCAAATGTTTTATTTCCATAGTCTAGAGAACAAACCATCGTTATACAATAACTTGACTAATTACCCTAACCTGCCTAGTTAACCTAATTAACCTAGTTAAGACTTTAAATGTCACTTTAAGCTTGTATAGAAGTGTCTTAAAAATATCTAGTAAAATATAATTTATTGTCATCATAGCAAAGATAAAATAAAACAGTTACAGAATTGAGTTATTAAAAGTATTATGTTTAGAAATATGTTCTCTCTGTTGAACAGAAATATGGAAAAAAATAACAGAGGGGCTAATAATTCTGACTTCAACTGTATATCACAGAATAACAAAATATTGCAATGTTCGATTTTAATCCAATATCGTGCAGCTCTACGTTTTAATACTTGGTGCATCTTTGTTGGATGAAGTGAAACAACTTTTTTTTTTTACATTAAGTCCCCTTTTTGTCTTAAACAATAAGGTGCAAAATTAAGGTTTTTCATAGAAATATTTTTTTTTATTATTGTAGACCTTTAAACAATTTAACCTTCAATGTGATATATGCATATTATATAGATATGTTCTGGTTTAGACTAGGCACAAGAGGATTTCCTAAGGTATTTGAAAGTTTTTTTTAATTATTTTTTTTTTACATGTTTTATATTATATTGAGTTTTTAAGGGCAGCAATATCTTCAGAAGAAATCGACAACTCCACATCAAAAGCTACAGGTCAGCTCACGATTCAGGAAATATTTGAGAAACAAATCACTTAAAAATCAGCATCCAAGCATGCTTTAGACCTGAACTGTCTTGAGACTTACTTTATATCCAAAGAAAAGCTACATATCCAAAGATGCCCTTTCAAGTTGTAAGGAAATCTGTGTTTTTGAAACATTAGACTTGCTTGGGTTTTCTCTGGGTGCTCTGGTTTCCCCCACAGTCCAAAGACATGCGCTATAGGCAAATTGGATTAACTAAATTGGCCGTATTGTATGTGTGTGAATGTAAAAGTGTATGGGTGTTTCCTGGTGTTGGATTGCGGCTGGAAGGGCATTCACTGCGTTAAACATATGCTGGATCAGTTGGCGGTTTATTCCTCTGTGGCGATCCCTGATTGGTAAAGGGAATAAGCCCAAAAATAATGAATGAATACAACTTTTAGACTGACATCTTTACTGTTCCAAAATTTTGAAAATGTTTATTAAAATAAAATAGTTTGTGTTCAGTGGGGAAAAACATTTTTGTTTTTTTACCCAGAAATTTAAATAAACATTTTTTAAAGCAGTAATTACAATACTGTGAAACAGGCATATTTTTATCCAAGGTTATCATACCTTCAGAATCTTATACTGGTCCATGAATAGTTTAGACAAAAAATAATAAGATCATATGCTTTTGTTGAATAGTAATTTGACTTGTATTTAAAGTTTTAACAGCTAATTTATACCCATGATAGTTGAGTTTTGCAGGACTATTATTTATTATTTTCTTAAAATGTAAATTTTTTTTTTTTGAACGTAAGATTCATGAAGCTCCATCCATAACCAGATCTTGCAGAAATTTTCTAATTTGTGTAAATTAGCCATCAAATCTCAAAAATTGCAATGAAGGTGTCTCTTCTAAATGAATATGTACCTCTAGTACTTAACTCTAGTACATAAACTCAACAATATGATGTCAGTTTGATATGTTGTACATCTGTATTTTTCATCATTTTGAGAGGTCCACGGTTGTTGTACTGTGATTAATTTTATTTTTATAAAGTTCTCCTGTGTAATAGCAGCATAAAAAAAGCTTTGTAATGACACAGAGAGTGAGCAAATGACAGAAGTTTTCCATTTTTATGGTAAAAACTATCCCTTCAAGGCAGATTCTTCTCATCATAAGTATTAGACGCTTTATGCACATGACAAGACATGATACACACTGACATGAAATCACAGCACCCTTATTAGTGCCTTGATAACTAATGAGAAATAGAGGTAAAGTTCCATCAAAGCACAATGGTGGATGCTAACAACGGTTAGCACAAAGTAATGGCATTACCATGACGTTTCCCACACAATGCAAACAATGCCACAAACAAACAAAAATGTGAACTAAGCTACATACGCAAAGGCTATGGCTGACTACACATTGTTTGCGTTCAGATATACCCTGTCCCTTGCTCCGAGATGAGAGAAGACCCTTTAATATGAAGGGTCTGTCCCCGTGGGTGTCCCTCTCTTGCTTTTAAACTCCCAGCTTTTTGTACTGAAAAGACTAATTTACTGTTTCACTGTGGAAGAACATGGAGGCCTATTAGCAGCCTTACAGAACCATTTAGAAATGCTCTTCTACAACAAATGACATAATTCAATTGCTTATTGCATTGCAATATCCAAACAACAGTAAGACATCGTCGCACTTTGCTAGTCAATGGAAGACCACCAACTCGGCAGGCCTTAGTTTGATGTTTATCCATTTGTGAACTTCGCTTCCTCCAGATGTATTTTCCACAACATACAGGACGCATTTCAATCCCACCCGAGTGCAGGTTTTCAATCTTCCATAGAAAAATATTCCTGTTTTTTTTCATTTTGTTCTCATTTTTTTCTTTTTTTCGTCAGATTTTCCACAACAATATTTGTTCAACAAAACCGTGTGCTATGAAAACAAACAAACAAAAAAACAACAACCATTGATCATAATAAAAAAACTAAAATAATAATATGCATTGCATGGCTTTAGATTCAAGACAGGAAGTTCATACCAAAAAGGGGAGATTGCACAGTCAAGTCCTCTGACCTCCTCTGCGTCTTCGCTTTCGTCAATTCTCTATGTGTCTGCTGGAGTAGCTGACCTGCGGTGTCAGTATTTGTTAGGATGCAGGCGTCTTGTGAGACTGAACGCAGAAGTTGGACAGAAGGGGGAGGAGGCGTATTGCTTGGGGTTGCATAATGTCCACCGAACATACAGAGATAGAATGAACAGAGGAGCCTGTATATACTGTAAGTCCAAGTGTGTGCTTAGGTTTGCTGCCTTTCTCTGAGAATCAAAGTACCCGTCCGTCTTATTTCAGCATCTACCAGCAGTTACATCATCCTCTACGTACATATTTCACTTCTGAACATTTTCAGAAGTCAACCAGCTTGGATGTACTGGACTAAACTACGCTACACAATAGAATAAATAGACGTCTACTGATTTTTCTAAGATCTAAGACAGGGGTCTGGGGGTTTTCAGACAGCCGCTCTTTGTGTTAACAGATTGAAATGCGATCTCGAGTATCTCTTCTGTATCTTTCCATTTCTCCTGAGAGATGCTACTGTGTGAAGTCAGCTTTACAACAACACCATCTGAGCTTCTCATACTCAATGCGAGCCAGCATTCGGAAAGCATCTTTCCCAAAATCCCCTGCTCTAAGTCTTGACACGGTGGAACTGCAATGGAGATTGTGGCCATTTCTTCTTGCAGAGATGTCAAAGCCAGTCAGGACACGTTGAATACAGCAAATACTACGAGAAGCTTACTGATGTAACACGGTTTCTCAAGGTGCATAGGGTCGAGGGTGCATTGATTTAGAACAACAGGTACAGAAACATTTAACCGTGTGTTTTTTGGGGTCTCTAGAAAGTTTCCTAACTCAATCCAGCATGTCTGGCTACGACAGGACTGCTGCTACCTCACAGTATGAGTATAAATAGTGGGAAGGAACTAGGACGTCAGCATACAATATTGCTCGATTCCAGCAGTCCTTCCATTTATCCATTCATCCACCGATGAACAAATCACTTGATCCAAACGAACGCACAGAGATGGAGGAGGCAGTTAAGGGTGATGGAAAGAGGGTTGGAACGCCAGTCACACCCTCCTTCTTGGTTGCTCTCAATTTTGCGCCCCCTTCTGCTTGGTTTGATGATTGACGTTATTGTTGATGAGCCGATTCTTGTCGTTGCTGTGGTGTTTCACTATTTTTTTTTTCGTCGTCTTCACAGTGTGCTTTAGGAGGTGAGGCTCCGGACTGGCTGTGATTGGCTAAGGGGGGTGAGGGCGGAGTCAGTACGGTGAGAACAAGATTGGCCCGTGTGAGGTGCGAATGGGCCCTGGAGCTGGTCTTAAGATGGCATGGCTGAGATGCGGAGCCTGTAGGAGGTGATGATGTGGATGGGGGGCGGGGGCTGCTGCTCTGAGAGCCAGTGGATTGGAGGAGGCGGCTGCTGCCATTGCTGCAGCAACAGCTAGGGGACTTGGCAGGAGGCCGGCGCCTAATGCTTTGGTGAGATCCTGTATGAAGAGAAACAGTTCATGACCCATTGATACCATGACATTCATATCTTTCAGCGCATTAAAGCAGTGGTCCTCAACCACCTGGTATCACTACCGGTCCATGGATCAATCTTTTTTTAATTTTTTTTTTTTTTTTGAAAAATTTCCGTATTCTCTCGATTACATCTGAGTCACTTGAGCGCCCAAATTTAACCCACAAGCAGCAAAATGAGTAAGAAACAGACGTCTTTAAAAAGTTTCTTGGCTAAGGGGAAAAGGCCCTGTGAAGGCTCCATGGACTGCCAAGCAATGGATCCACAATCCATTCGTCAACAAATCAGGTGAATCCACCATGGCTGTGCAAGAAGATCAACTGATGGATATACCAAATGACGACGGCCTTTTAGGGGCCATTTGCATATCGCGTCTTTTACCCTCCCCATTTCTCCCCCTACCCCAGTCCGCGGTAAAATTGTCAAACGTTGACCGGTCTGCGGTGATAAAAAGGTTAAGGTCCACTGCATTAAAGGATTTAAACTGCTCTATTATTGGTTAGAACCTACCGCAAGGTCAGCTCCCCTGTGCTTCTTGTGTCGGCTCAGGAGAGGGTTTGGCTTTCCCGCAACGCCGTCCCGATGCCTTCGACTTGATATGTGCTGCAAACAAACAGAGCATACCGAACTTAAGTATGTAGATATATAGCAAAAGTTAATATTGGTCTCTTGGGAACCATGAACAATCTGATGAACACACAGATTATTGTTCTTTCATCAAGTATGATCACTGTGGACCTTACTCACCTGTTTGAGCTGCAGTTCTGAGTTGACCCGCACGTTGCAGATCTCACAGTGGAAGGTGCGTTCCTGAGTATTGGGGTCTGTGGCTCCGCCTCCCTGCTCCCCGCTGGGCTTCGGACCTAATCGTGGGTACGCCTTAATGGGGCCCAGTCCACTGCGGGCCTCCAGAATGGTTTTGTGTTTAGTGCCTGAAGATCGCAGATAAAAGATTGTTTATGTAAAACTTATGTAAATGCATGTATTGGGAAGTATGGGATTGGTGTCAGTATAATGTTTATTATTTTCTTATTATTATGATTAATGAACAAAACATAAACAGAAACAAATATTTTATATTGCAAATTTCTTTACATTCACCTTTTTAAGTTATAATGGAAAAAAGAGACTATTACACATCATAATTATTATAATATTATTATTCAATAATAAAATATGGCTCAAATTAATGTAATAAAAATAACATAAAATAAAAAACAGCATTGTGACATCCAGATGTGACCACAAGAGGGCCCTAGAATCTTTCTCTTTGGCTTCCCTTTGACTGCAGCTGCTCGTGTCTGGAATGAGTCTTATTTCTGTCCATGTGTATAATACGCAGTCACACCATTCTTTTATTGGAATGTTTCACATTTGTGAATCATATCCTTTTTGATTTTCATTCAGGTTACATTATTGTACAGGACAGTTTTTAAATCAAGGCGTCTGTCTGGCTTTCGATTTCAAAACCAAATTCCTCAAGTTTTTGAGATTTGTTAAATTTGGCTTTCCTCGTTACAACGAAGCTCATCAATTTTCCATATCCTGTGTTTGGAGCCACACAACACATGGTTCTACTTAAATGATGCGCCGTCATGTTCCTGCCCTCACAATGTCAATGAAAACACAGCTAAGATATTGACAAAAAACTCACGTGATGTCCATATGCTTGGGAATTAATGTCTTTGTTTTGCTTTTAACCAACACTAGGAATGTCGACAAATTCCATTTGTCAGACCAAAACCAGACCTCATTTTCTCCCTTTGACCAGTAAGTTACCTTAAAGGGACAGTTTACCCAAACAATGTAAATGCATTCACTATTTATTCAAAACTCAAATGGTTATAAACCTTTATAAATATCTTTCTTTTGATAAAAATAAAAGAGATTTTTTAAAGAAAGCTGAATACCTGTAACCATTGACTTCCGTAGTAGCAACTGTGGAGTTCAAAGGTTACAGAAAAAGAAACTATGGGTTTGAAACAAGTAAAGGGGGAGTAAACGTTGACAGTGTTGTTATTTTTGGGTCAACAATTCCTTTAAGATTATATTTGATAAAACAAGGCAAGAAACAACCTCAAAAGTTCTTTGCCCCATTCAAAATGTGCTCTTATGCACTATTTACACTTCAGATTTGTTCCAGACTACGAGCGTTGCTAGTTTCACTGTGTTATGGTCATTTGTATATGCCATTTCAGAAATAAACAGATGAAATAGCAGTCGATTGCTGGGTCTGGACATACAGCTGCAGAGCTAGAAGTGTTGTCTGCACAACATATGATTTTATTTTTGGCCTGGTTTAATTCAGGGAATGGTCTGTATCAATTCCAGATAGCTTTCCAAACCCAGGCCACGATTATAAATTTAACTTTCATCGCAGAAACGCCCTGATATCACTCATAACTTGTAATGTTTACTCTAAAACGTGGTCATGTTCCAAGAGCAATGATTTCCATGTGGCTTCCATCATATCAAAGTGTGAATGTGCGCCTTTTAATTTGCCCCATAAACAAGTGTCAGATACTCTATATAAAGGCATTAATTTAGTTTAGCCCAAGTAAAAGCAGACTTTTTAATCAACAAGCCCAACATGAGAATCCCTAATTAGATGGCATAAACATACTGAAACTATGACTGTAGACTTTCATGCTAAATAAAAGAGGAGATCAATAATAAATAGAGTTGTGTGTGTGCCTTTGCAGCAGTCTCTTCAACATCCACCTTCGTCTCTTCAAACAGGGTTGTTTGTGTTGACACAGACTGAATAATAGAGCAGAATGAGATCTGCTCAGGCATTCGATACACCAGCAGAAATCAAACACTCTCCCAAAATACTACAAGCTGCAGTGCAGTGCAAAAACCGATCTACTTTAGTTCATTTTTGTGGACACCTTTGGGGCAAACCAAGAGGACAGGCGGCGCTGTAAAGTTGTGTATAAATCATGAGCGAGAGAAAGCTTCTGAAGACGTCTGTTTTAGAAGTAAGGGTTTTTCTGTGATGGACGTAATTGCTAGTGTTCCTTTGTGAGCTGCCTTGAGCTAGCAAAGCATATTTCTGCTGCTCTCAGAACAAGATAAATCTTGCAGACTGTTCTTAAAATAATTATGTCTTCTGAAGTAATTTGTGCAGGAATTGAGCAAGACAACCAGAAGGTCCAAATTTTATATGTTGCCAAGGTCAAAGTTCAAGTAAAAGCTAAATAAGTACTATATAAATCCTGTTAAGTGCATTTTTTCCCATTTTGTCAGCAAAATATATGCATGGCTCTTATCCAGACTGATTTAAAAAAAAAAATCTGTTCTAAAATAAATTTAAATAAATAAATAAATGCATAGCATAATAATAAAATGTTACATTTAATTAAACAAGGAATGTGATTCTCCCATATGGAGTACCAACCAAAACAAAAACCAAATGAACTGAACTGTTGTATGCTACCTGACAAAAGTCTTGACGCCAATCCAAGTTTTTAAAAACAACAAATAATAGCTAGACTTCTAGTTGGTCATTTAGTTTTAGAAGCGGCTCATATGAAAGGCAAAAGCTTCTAGATTACACTTATTTTACCACAACAAATTATGATCATGCCTTGATTTTTAATTATTTAATTAGGACAGTAAGGTCTGACTTTGCTGAGACAAAAGTCTGGTCACTTAACAGAAATAATGTACAGTATAGACTATAAAGACATGTTACAATGGGAAAGGATTTAATATAGTGTATGACTCCCATAAACTTGGACGACTGCATTCATATCAGCAATGACTCAAATGACTTATTAATAAAGTCATCTGGAATGGCAAAGAAAGCGTTCTTGCAGGACTCCCAAAGTTCCTCAAGACTCTTTGGATTTATCTTCAATGCCTCCTCCTTCATCTTACCCCAGACATGGTCTATAATGTTCATGTTTGGTGACTAGGGTGGGCAATCCTGGGCATTTATATAAAATTTAAAATAATAATGTTTTCATTTAGAGCCTTTCCTTAGGTATAAAATAAAATGGTGCCATCTTTTCAAACACATTAAAGAGTCCTCAAGCAGAAACGATCGGCAGCACATAATCAATTCCCTTTAAATGGTCTCATAATGATGTTGTTTTCCTGTAATGAAAAGCTATTTCCGCTACATATCATTGCTGCATATATGACTTTTTGTTATCTGAAAATAGCTTCATATCATAGCATCTTATAATCATTCAAAATCACAGTTACATGCGAGTCCCTCACAAGAAAATCCACAGGGAGCATTGACTATTATCCATAATCTCTCTGCCTCTAAGCACCCATTGGAGACATTTTATTGCGTAATCAGTCAGCATGTTATGTTATTGAGTTCAGAAGAGCTGTCGCTAAATGAATGTTCACCTTTATTGTGAGCCTCCAGCTGGGAGAGTGAATTGACGGCCACTTTGCACAGTGAGCAGTAAAGCAGCTTCTTGGCTTTGTCCTCTTCAGTCTCAGGGTTGCTGGGAGTGACTGATGGAGCCCCAGGGGCCCCGGTGCCTGCCTGTTCTGGGTTTGAAGAGCCACAGCTGGGGGACGAAGAGCTGGCCGGAGGTGGTTGTGGTGTAGTAGGGGTGGGCAGAAGGGGACAGGCAGAAGGACCAGGGGACTCTGGGGTTGGTGGATTGGAAACTGTCATGGGCCCCGGGGCCACCGCGGGTCCATTTAACTGTGGCTCTGGCCGTGTCTCATCTGGAGAGCAAAGCAAACAACAAAATGGCATTTAAATGGACTATTTATGGGAGTTAATGGGCTCTGCTGTTTCATCTTTGAAAATAACAAAGTTGCTATGCAGGAATTCAAGAGCTTCGGTTCGTGCCACAGAAATCAGTTTTTTTTTCTTTTTCCTGTAAACCGCAAACCAGGCGTACCTCAAATACCTCGTCTCAAAATGTGCAACCCCAGATTTTATAGACCACATAAAAACAAGTTTGCAAAAAATTTACTTCATAAAACAAAATTAATTACATATGATTGTATTTTTTATGAGCCTCCACATATTGTTCTGTTTAATTTTGTGACGTAAAATGGGAGATACTGAGCAATATGTAACCGTGCAGTTTGAAGTTTTGAACTTTGCTAATGCTAAATGACAGGGAGAGCAAGCAAAATCCATCATAACTGCCTCGCGTATGACTATTGTATGTATAACAAAGTCTTTTTTATAAAATAAATGCACATATTACAGAAATTATTTCATATATTTTAAAGTGTCATTTATGTCTCTGATGGCAAAGCTGTATTAAAATCAGCCATTAGTGCAGTCTTCAGTGTCACATGATCTTTTAGATCATTCTTTTTTTTAAATCATTCTTTTTAATAATACAGTATTTTATAAACCTTTAAAGACAGATTTTTTGTAAGCTCTAATGTTATTAATTGTATATACTTTAGTAAAACCCATATCATTTAGTGGAATTTGTATATAAAAACAAAACTCACAATGCCGTACAAAACAATCAACCAATCAGAGAGTGACAGTGAGCAAAATCAATCAAGAGATAAATCAAGCTTAAAATGCTTACATTTTTGTGTATATGTGCAGATTTGGCAATAAACGTAAAAAGAAATGTTTCCATAAACATAATCTGTGACTTGTCATACAGTCTATACACCTATAGTTTTACATTTCTCCAGAGTTTATGCACTTGTCATTTTCAGTGCTTCATAGGATTGTAATTTAATTCAAAAAGATTAGTTTGCTGGTGCATATTAATATTTTTAAGGCAAACAACTAATCCATTGGAAACAAAACTGTTTTGTTAAACTTTAATCAAAGTTTGACCTTTTCTTCTGCTCTGGAATGTTTGAGTTGGAAATACATCTCTAAATTTAAAGTCTGCAGCAAACTCTGGTTCATGCTGACTTTAAGCAAAGTCCCTTTAGACAAGTCATTTCACTCAGCAGCCATCTTTGAAATGCCTCTCAGGCTGTATGCTCGGCCGTTCTGTCTGAATGGGGAAATATCAAGTTCTCCAAAACTGTTTGCCAAGCTTACAATTACATTATTTACAATTAAAGTCCGAATTATTAGCCCTCCTTAGATGTTTTTTCTTTTAAAATATTTCCCAAATTATGTTTAACAGAGCAAGGAAATTTTCACAGTATGTCTGATAATATTTTTTTCTTCTGGAGAAAGTCTTATTTGTTTTATTTTAGCTAGATTAAAAGCAGTTTTTAATTTCTTAAAAACCATTTTAAGGTCAAATTTTTTCTTTACGCTATTAAGTGTTACAAATTATTATCCTCTGGGTCATGCTTTCTCAGGTCGCCCAGGTCTTCTAAAGTAATTCACAACTTGGTTTTGATAGTGAATCCCTTCCAGAAATAGCAGTGACTCTTTGTTAACAATTTTGGCCCCACTTGTAATTGCTGTCATGTGATGTGCATTTGACAGGAGGTGCTGCACCCTGACGTTCGTTTCATGCAGATTACAAAACCAAAAAACATTTGTTTTTAAGTGCACTTACAGTTCATTTAGTAGTACAGACTTCAAGCTTTATTTGGACATATTTCTTATGTCTGTGAAGCAAGTATTTGCTGAGATTACAGTGTGTTTGTTGACCACCAAACTGTCGTAAAAGCACACATCTGGCCCAAGCTTCTTCCCAAAGAAACGTCAGTTTATAGCAATCAATGGTTGGCTCCTGTACTAGTAGGCAGGCCTTGATTCGCCATATTGACCGTTATACTTTTGCCTACTCAAAATAGCACGAGTGACATGTCTTGTTTATTCTATAGTCTTTGCTTAAAGTAAGTCTTATTTGTCTTTTGTCTGATTACTATAGACTTATTTGCTTCAGGTCAACATTTGTAATGTCCGAGCTGGTTTTTGCCTTTAATCACTTCGGTAGTGATTGTGATTTTTGAATATTTTTTGATTTACTATAAATGATTTGTGTCATTTATAAATGTCTTTACTGTCACTTTTAATTAATTTAGTGCATTCTTGCTGAATAAATGCAATTGCCAGTTTTTTTTTTTTTTTTTTAAATCGCAATAAATGTACAATGACAATACAAACACTATGCTTGTGTGTTTTGGAAAATCAAACCCATAGTCCTGGCAGTGCTAGGATCAGTTAACTCACAAAATGTGCAATCGTTTTGACATTCACACTAAACTGGAAGCGGCACATTACACAGTTCCAGCTGTCACATTCAGTAAAAAAGAGGGTTTTCTTTCCCCACTATATGAGAAAACTTAAGGGCAAACAACCAGCCCACACATTATGGCATCAGTAAGACTACAAATAAGCATCTCTCGGGCTGGAAAATAAGCAGTGACTTTACTACTCAATTTCCTTACAGAGATCAGCTTTTTTGTCATTTTACAAACATTTGACCACAACGTCTTACATAAACCCGGTCATTCCAACTCAATTTCCCTCTTCCCCAGAAACACACCATTCACCATGGCATTTAAAGTTCAATAGCCACTTCAGTGGTAGCAAATCCTGAATGGCAGGTGGATAAGAGCTGGTTAGAAGCAACCAGATCCTTCGTTTAACAAAGTTTCCAGGCAGATTTCTCAGTGTCGATCTCTGTTTGCAGAGCAGATGAGAGGCTGCGCTGTATTTCTTTAGGGCTTGAGCTCCTGTCAGAGCCTCATAAAGATCATCTGGATCAAAGTACTGGGTGATGACATACTGCTCCTTTGGAAGATACAGGATGTTACAGCAAACCACATGACCCTTTAAAAAAACACCAAATATAGATCAGCTATTCGTCCAATAGCTTTTACAAGAAGGAGCAGACCATGTGGTGCAGGTGTGGTTCAGAAATGCCTGAACTTTTAACTCTGAGCTAATATTCCCAGTGCTCTTTTTTCCATAACACTCCCCAATTCTCTTACAAGCCGCTCCTTCTAACAAACACACACGCACTCGCACACTCAGAAAAATGTTGGTTTGACTTTGTGCATGTGGTTTGTATTAGCAGATCTTGGCCGAGGGGGTGGAGGAGCGTGCGTGTAATGGGGGATTTCAAAATCCTCCATCGTCTGGATGTTTGCCATCCACTACCATCATTGACATGCCCTCCATGTTTGCTGCAATGTGTGACCGTCTGCCCTCCATTTATTCTTGCTCTGCATATTTCAAAGTGCGGTTACACAACATGCACTCTCAGAGGACTCATATTTAATGTCGAAATTAACTCGCGTCTTTCTTCCACTGCTGAAGGAGTCAGATGCTGTAAACACTATAGCTAGTAATGATGTAAATATTTTCATCAGGGTTCAGAGGTCCAAAAGAAACCCTAAATATTATGGTCTAATACTGCTTTTAACATGCAACTTTAGCAAACACACAGTGGCAGTGGAATCATGGGCTCCATAAAAATGGTGAAGTGCTGGATGGGATGCCACAAATTCCTTTTGTTCTATTCAATTTGAAAGTACAATTCTCACTAATAACAAACTTTTAACTCTGACTTTAAGCCAATTTAGCCCTTCATTTTGCTGCTTTTTTATAGTCATTAAGTTAATAGTTTAGGTTGTATTAAGAATGTAGAATAAGATAATGTGAAATATGTGCTAATAAACAGTTGTTTCCTTAATAATAGGCAGATAATAGGCCAGTAGTTAATAGTAGGAATTGCTAATTAAGTTAAAGAGTTAAGCTAAACTTTTTTGTTGCTGTGGTGTAAAAGATTATATACCGCATTTCATTTAATTTAAGAACTTATTCTTACCAAGGCTGCATGTACCTAATACAAAAAATGATTATACCTAATAGTGATACTAATTTCTATATTGATATTTGTATTAATGCTCAGCATATCGATGTGATGAAATCCCTAGGAGGAGTTTGTTAAAATACAACTCCTGGAAATACCAAGAACTACACATTTTTTTTGCAGAGGAAGTTAAAAATATCTAACTTCCTGTTGGGTTTTGGACTTCACTCCAAGATACTTTTTTGTATTGGCACGTTTGATAGGTGTGCCAATTTTTGTATGTGTGGGTGAAACCTAGCTGAGGTTTGTCAAATGTGCATAGGTGGCGCTGTCGAGCCATTTTGCCACACCCATTTCCAAAACCTACAACAAACGTACATTTTGCCACTTCTGTGTGCAAAGTTTTGTGAGTTTTTAAGCATGTTTAGACCCTCAAAATCGCGATTCATTCTAGAGAAGAAGAAGATAATGATATGGGGTTTGATTAAGAATGTAGAATAATATAATTTGGTAACAATATGTGCTAATAAAGTCTTTTTTATGTAGTTAATGAATTGGTAATTAAGCTCAACTTTTTTGTTGTTGTGGTGTAAAGTATTATATACTGCATTTAATGTCGAGAACTTACTGTATTCTCACCAAGGCTGCATTTACCTTATAAACATAATAATACCTAATAGTAATACTAATTTCTATAATATTTGTATTAATACTCAGCGTATTGGCATAAAATACAGCATATAGGATATACAATGTTGTCATTATAATATATTAATAACAATACAGTTATTGATATTCTTGCAGATTTGATAATCTTGCTAAAACATATTGTTTTTACAGGTGTTGTGTTAGAATTAATATAAAAACTTCCTTCATACACACCTCCACAAAAATCTAAATAACCCAATAAAGCATAATATTTGTTGCCTTATCATAACACAACAGCATGGACAGGTCATTTTAACCATTTGGAAAAAATATTTGTGTTAGGGCTGCACACTATAACGTTTCAGCATCGATATCACAATGTGGTCATTCATAATAGTCCAGTATACGCAATGTTGAGGCTTGATTATAATTGATAATGAAGCCTGTGACTGTAAGAGTTTTTAAAAGCATTCAGGTTTAAGAAATTGTACCATTTGTAACTTAGAAAAATTATTAGCAATTAATTTTATTAAATTGTTTAAAAAACAAAGACTATGCAGTATTATTTAGCATTTTATTATTCAGTTACTGCATACCTGAATACATTTCGACTTCCATCTTTTTTCCTATTGAATTTATCTATGCTTGTCTATGCTTGCACTCCCCTACAGAATCTTCCCAATATATATATGAAGGAATTAGCTTAACTTTTTACAGACTTAACTTTTTGACAATTAAGTTGTCTAAAAAATCTCCAGAATTGTGTAGTTTCAGCTCAGTTTAAATCAGTAGTTTGAACAAACAGCAAATTTTTTCATTTTTTATTCAGTCATTTTTTGAATACGTCTAGTGAATCTGCATTTATATCGCAATTTATAAAAAAAATATTGCAATGTTAGATTTTTCCAACATAGTGCTGTGTTTATTAGTTACATCACTTCTGTGTGTTTTATTTCATCAATTAACCGGGAGCGTAAATGATGCCTGTGCATTCAGTAAAATTATGAGTGCTTAGTTACAGACACAACCCGAACCCGCACCAACAATCTCTCAGATTCCAGACAGTAAATTAAACCTGTTATTAAAGCTGCTCTAGTTTCACAGCCTGTAAGCTATAGCAGAGAAGATGGTGTGTGACGTAGTGAAGCAGGGGTTTGGTTGTGACCTGTTCAGGTGGATCAGATGATCGAGGGGTCAGGTAGAAAAGAGGCCGGCCTTTAATCCAGTCCTACCCTGCCTATCATCAAAAATTAATGAGCCCTGAAACAAGACGCCCCAATGAGAGTTAGGACTTATTAATTATGGAGTTGTGTGTGCATTCATTCACCCTGCTCAGACCGCTGTTTCCCAGATGCAACATCCATTAGAGCAGGCCTGTTTACCAAACGTTTCTCATCGTTTTTTATAGTCTGCATGTAAGAGGGGGGATTCTGCCACTGTAGTTCAATATAACCGTGTTGCCAGAGATAGAGAAAGAAATTTAATGGCACTTATGCTGTGAAATATGGAGGGCCAGATGAGTGTCGTGCAGCCTTCTGAGTCTGTACAATCTCCAGATGTGTAGAATGCGACTGCTGGAGACGTATGGCTTCATTAAACAGAGCGACTGTGAAGAAGTGGATCTTTGGGACAAACTGAGAGAGCTAAGATTGTTCAGAGCCAAACCTCCAGTGCATCCTGCCAAATCTCCATGCTTTTACTGGCCATGTTAGCCACATTCAAGCCTTATAACAAACCCTTGCTCCCGTAAAAGTGTCTCTACAACAGGAAATTTTAAGCTAAAAATATAGAGTAAGCAAACATTATAATTAAACAAGCCACAGCTGAAATTCCTTGTAAAAAAAGAGCTAAAATACATCTAAGTATTATTCAATTTCAAGTTTGAATAGTTCTGTCAAAGGGTGCATTAAGGCAGCACTTATTTATTATTGTGAACATAGTTTTTTTCCAAAATAAATTTACTGGGTTGTGTTTGAACTACAGAACAAAATAGAAATAAATAAATAAAAATAAAAAGTTAAATAAACTACATAAATATAAATAATAACAGTACACTATTAAAAAAAATAACAAATAATGAATAAGAATGTTCAGTGCATTTTTGTATCATGCGTATCACAGCTTTTCAGTGTTACTGGTTAAACAAATTTCTTAATTGTTGCTAAAATGTAAGACATCTGAACAATATAAGAAGACACTAGCAAGGGTTTGAAAGCTTGTAATTTTCCTTTAACAGTGTATGTACGGTTCTTCTAGAGCAGGCATGTCCAAACTCTGTCCTGGAGGGCCGGTGTCCTGCAAAGTTGAGTTCCAACCCCAATCAGGTACACCTGGGCTAGCTAATCAACCTTTTACTAGGCTTTCTAGAAACATCCTTGCAAAGGTGTTTAGGTAAGTTGCAGCTAAAATTTGCAGGACACCGGCCCTCCAGGACTTAGTATGGACACCCCTGCTCCAGAGCAAGATTGCTAGTCATTTCTTTAATCCACTGGATCCATGATAACATTTGAGTTTTTTTTTTTTTTTTTAATTTAAAGCAATAACACGCTACACTCGGAGTAAACTAAAATCGAATAGTTTGCGTTTGCTTGTGTTCAGATCCAGGTGTACAGGGTAAATATGAAATACACATAATTTGGCAACTAAATGTACATTTTCTTCAATTGTTTCACCAATCATGATAAAAAATTATTTCCAAAAATTTATTGTGAACATTTTAAAACAATTAAAATGAAATATTTTTTGTTTTAATATATTTTCAAAGGTAATTTATACTACAGCAGCCATTTCTTCTATTCCCCAGAAAATGTTGTGATTCTGAGTGATGTTTATTCAATTCATGTTTATTTATATAGCATATATAAATACAACATAGATTTTGTCAAAGCAGCTTAAATTAGACGTTCTAGAAAATTGAAACTGTCAGTCAGTTTAGTGTTTGAACAGTTGTGTGGGGATTAATGTTGTTGATCTAAAAACATTGTTGATTTTAAAAAATGGGGTGAACTAATATATAATATAATATAATATAATATAATATAATATAATATAATATAATATAATATAATATAATATAATATAATATAATATAATATAATATACACAAACACATAATTATAATAATATTATATTATTATATATATAATATTATAATATTATAAACACATAATTGGGAGAAGGTAGTCAAGAAAACATCTAAAAGGCAACTGAAACTCTATAACCACTGTTAAGGTGACTCCACTGAGTTGGAGTATTGTCTTTCTACCTCTACGAAGATGCTGGCTCTAGTGATGCGTGAAAGAAAATCATCAATAAATTATATCTGCGGCAGCTGAGGTCCAATGCGGCCTAGTGTTTCTCATGAAGCGTGGGAATGCTCCTCTTGAGCTTTCACATAAATCCCACCACACACTGAGCAAGAAGTGTAGACAAGTATGATAAAGTGATTAGGCCCAAGTACAGAGCCCTGATGCATCCCCAATATCTGGTCGCATGCTTTAAAACTCACTCTAAACTGCATAGGGAGGATAAAAAGGCAGAGGTGAAGAGAAACACGCCCAGTGAACTTTTTCTAATTGTCTTTACACTGTACAGTCTCGCACACACAATCTTTTCACATGCTGGGATTGCAATGTCCAGATGGAACTGCAGCTGTCAGGACTCTAGGGGTTGGCAGCTCAATGAAGGCTCTGTTCTGAAACTAGTATTATAGAAAGGCATCAAAACAAAGTGATTGTGAGGATACACAAATAAGAGAGGACCAGGCTCACTAGGGGTCGGGGTCACTGGAGCAAGCTTGGACGGAAAACGACATTCTTTCATATGTATCTGGTTTCACATTTAGATCATGGCCAGTTTGTTTTGGCTCTCTCCCGCTGGAATTCTTTCTAGGCCTAAGGACTATAGACAGTTTTCTCTGGACAGACAAATCCCTTAGTGAGAGACACGGCTATACTGTTCTCTTTCACCCTCTGTTACAAAGACAATGAACATTATGAGGGGAGATGGATGAAAATTATCTGGTCATACTATAAATTAAACAATGTAAAAATAAATGAATGTAAACGCAGCAACTTTGATAAAAGACTTTAATAAAAGAAGGTTTCTTGAACACAGTATCCAGACATTAGTCATTATTATACATTTACTATATATGTACAACACTACATTTGATTTATTCATTTAAAATATTTCTGATTCTGTGCTATACAACTTATTTGGTTTCATGACCTCTTGGCTCTAGTTTTGAGATGTTCTCAAAATAGTTATTTTAAAATTCCAAGTTGCAGAGAAGCTCTAAAGAAAAAAAACCTAAAAGAGGCTTTAAATCAATGTCTTTAATATGATTTTACTTTGCCGTAGTGGTAGTTTAAAAATGAAATTCAAACACCAGTTTAAAGCTACTCATAAAACCTCAATCAGTTGTTGGGTTCTCCTCCTTCCTGATGCTTTTACACAGATGGACATTGACATTAACAGGAGAATGGAATGTTCATTGAGCAGAGAAATAAAGTGTACGGGGAAGAATAACAGGCACAAGAGGGAGTCACCCACACTCTGACAGTTCATAAACCCAGCAACCCCAATCCATCTCAGCATCATCACGATCTGCCAACATTTAATCACTTCTCATTAAAGCAAGATCAACTGCGATGTTTCCCTTCTGCCCTCCAAGCTAATCCTTAGGCCTCCGAACTTTTTTATATCCACCATCACCATCTCTCACCCACTACTTGTCCTTTGCTCCATCCAGCCATTCTAATCCCAAAGTTTATTCTGATGCTGAGACAAATAGGCTTCTAATACCTAATAACCCTGCTCAGCTTTATAAACACATCAACAAAGCCTTCCCATTAAAGCTGTATAACAAGCAGTGACCGTCAAAGTCACACCATTTAGTGGTCTGACCAAGACTTCCTCAAGATGTTTCAACAAGGAATGCACTATTTCATACACTGGCTATTTCAAATCTTGTGCTGGGACTAAGGATTGTTGTCTTTGTCTCTTTCTGTGAGTGTACAATTGGGGCTGTAATTGCTCTCTGAAAGACCCCTGACCATTAGCGTTGGGAATTGGGGTTTGGCTGAATCTGGAAGAGTGAGGTCGGACCACACACTTGGAGAAAATAGAATTTTTGTAGCTCTCTATGTTCTAGTTTTGACTCAGGGGGTCATTTAGGGTGCTCTTGCTGTTCAGTCTTATCTTTTGAGAATTTGTGAGCAGAATAGACTGTATTGTTTTATGATTAAGAGCTTCATTTTTTTATAACGCAGGCCATGTTTACATGTGGTCTTAAGATTCCTTTTTTTTGTCAATCTGAACAGTTTTGCATGTTTTGAGCTTGTCAACTTCCAGAGGTAGTTGTGGTCAATGTGGTCATATTCATTCAGATATCCACAAAAGACCACCTACTATCTAAATGACAGTGCTCATTCCACATGTCAGTACTTGTTGTAGATGCAAACTAACCAGAAATGTAAAAAATGTAAAAAAAAACAACAAACAAAAAAAGTGCTATACCTGCTGCTGCATATACATTGCTTTCGTTATATTCATGCATACATTTGCAATATTAGATTAAAACATAAAGCTCAAATCTGCACCCATAAACTTGTAAGTGGCTAAAATATATAGAATGCTGCCCAAAATGGACAAATCAGGTGGGTGTAAACTGTAATTTGCCTCACTTGTCTTGTGATTGTCTACAATTGATAAAAAAACACGTATTAATACCAGGTGTACACCGGTTATTCCTCTGTGTGTGAATGTAGAAAACCAGATGTGCATGTTTTACAGTCAGTATATTCTCAAGCTCTCACCTGTTTTGCTGGGGTCAGTGTCTGGGATGGTCGGCAAGGCTCCGGTAGGTGACGGGGAAGAGACTGGACCAGGAGGAGTTTTGTCATTCTCTTGCGGGCGGCTCTTGGAGGTCTCAATGCCCTTGACTCTTCTAGCATGACGATTCCCCTTGTAATGAGCTTCTGCCTGACTCTGAAAGAAACACACAGATGATGCTGCTAAAACCCTGTTCGAAAATTCACAAGGAGATGCACACAATTAAAACAGGTGGAGTTTGAAGGGGTCAAAAAATGGGCTTATACGTGCATGTTTGTTCCATGACACTGATGCCACATGGTATCGATTTCCTGAACCTGAACATTGACTGCATCTACTGTACATGCCTGCCTTTAATGTGGTAATAATGATAACCCCTTAAAAAATAGAATAAAGCAAGAGAGTAAAACAAAAAAGCAAATGAACATTTAATTTGTGTATAAAACAGAAATAAATTAATCTTTAAAAAATACATTTTTTAAATGTATTTAAAAAATCTAAATTACAATAAGGTAGTTAGCGTTAGTTATGTATTTATTAACAAACGATGAACAATCTGTTTATAACAGTTTTTATTAATCTTTGTTAATGTTTATTAGTGAAAATAAAGTTGTTCACAGTTAGTTTATGTAAATGTTGAACTATGATTAATAAAGGAAAGGAAAGTCTTGGCGTGGCCAAGTACGGTGACCCATACTTGGAATTTGTGCTCTGCATTTAACCCATCCCAGTGTGTGTACACAGCAGTGAACACACAAACCCTGGGCAGTGGGCAGCAACCATTGCTGCGGCACTTGTGGAGCATTTGGGGGTTCGGTGTCTTGCTCAAGGGACTCACCGAGCCATGGTATTGAGGGCCTGTTTACACTAATACATTTTAGTTTTAAAACAGCCTCTTAGAATGAAAATTATTCATGTCTACACTGGCTTTCACCTAGTGTTTCTGAACAACTCTCTGTCCACACTACACCACTGAAAATGCACATCACATGACCACACACTCACTCTAGCATGCGCTGCAGCGTATGCGCTACTCTGAGCTCCAGGCAGTCAGCGAGTGCTCAGAGCACACCTACCCAGATGAGGGCAGCGCACTTCGGACAATTCATTTAGGATCTTCCGCTGGATTTCACTATAGTTGTTAAACGTGTTATTTAATTAATCTCTATCTAATGGTCTTTTGAATCCATTACTTGTTCTCAGGTAACGTGTTTTGACTGAGCGCAAATATAAGTTAATATATTAACTTAAGCAACCACATACCTGATTCTGCATATTGACTGATGGTTTGCCTTTATTTCCTATGTTGTATAAACTTATTGTATGTTATACTTTTATAATGGCCATTATTGATTATTAGAACTGATATTCAGCAAAAAAGAGGGTAAAATGAAAGGCAGTTATGTTATAGGCTCTGTTTTGTTATTAATATGCATACAGTAAAGATGACGGTTATATAAATATGTAGCTACATGATGCCTCAACATTTTTTGTTTCAGTTAAGTTAATATTAAAATGAAAATAGGCAGGTCCTTATATTATGTTTTCCTTTTATTGTTGAAACAACATAGCCAGGGTGATGTGAATAAGGTTATAAAGTAGCCTACACAGTTTTTCCTTGAAGATTTACCTGACGTGTCCTCGGGAGTTTGTTTTCATATCAAACTTGCGAAGTCTAAACTTAAAGATAGGGTGCAAGACTGAACTTAATGCACTTAATATTAAAGGAAAAGGCTCAATCAGATCGTTTTCCCCCATCCACACTGACAGGAGTATTTTTAAATAAAAACAGCCTTTTGAGCGCTTTCAAAATGCTCTGTTTTCAGGGGTAGTATGGACTGAAGGCGTTACCGTAGCAAAACTTGTGTTTTAAATCTAAAATGTATTTAAGAGTTCACACTTGGCTGATGATTGATTGCTTGTTTGGCATGCTGTCTTGGGAGAGATCCCTGAGCTCATAAAATCCTCGAGCCCAGGGCTCACTCTTGTTTGCAAGGCGAGGGTGGAGTTTGAGCTCAGGTAGATCTCGAGAACTCCCCTGCTGTAGTAGCTATTGAACAGATAGTGATTGCTCCTAAGAGATAACTACTTGCTATGTGCATGTCCATGGTGCTGATTTGGATTAGTCAATTAACTTAAGTTGCATGGTTTTGGATGGTGGGAGGAAACCGGGGAACCCAGGGGAAACCCATGGGCAAGTCACCCATCTAGGAAAGGAGGAGTAAGGGTGGAAGGGGAATTCTCCAAACGGAAGATGGCTGTTATATGGAATTTAGGGTATTTATAGTGGTTTGGGAATCGTCTGATTGGTGAATCATAAATTGGATCATGTGGGACTAGCTGCAAGCAATCATAAGCACATGATCCTCTTGAAATTAGTTTATAAATAAACTTCACTTAGTATATACGGGGATTGAGGGTGGTAAGATTATTTACTCCCACCCACAATCCCTGTCAGTGCTGGTATTCGAACCTGCAACCTTCTCATTAAGTCCATCTCTCTAACCATAAGGCAAGTTTCCATGGTTTCATTTAAAAACACTGCCTGTGTGTATAAGAAGAAACAAATGCACACAACTCAAAATAAGACCATGGTTAAGTGAAAGGATATGTTTAGCTCCCTGAGCGGTCACTGCATAAACAGCACACAACCAAAGGAAATACAAAACAGTTGACTATAATGAAGCTCTAATCTGCATAAACAGTTCCACTTCTCTGCTGTGCCTCAGTCTAGTCCTCTCATCGATCACACTGACTCAACCTCAGCAGGAACACACTGTGAGATATTTCCAGAAATACTGTCACATGTGGACTCCATCCTCGTTACAGGGGAGCGTCGCTTCAAACAGATCACCTAGCAGCGGCTTCCCAAAACACAGTGTGTCCCATCAGGACAAACATGATGATTATTAAGTGGGCGGATTATCTGCTGTGTGAAACTGAGAATGAGTTGACAACAGTTGCTGCAGACACTGGGAGCAGAACCAAGAGTCTCATACCAGAGTGTCATCCAGGGCTCAGACCATCACCACATTAGAAGTGGAGAGGACACTCATGGGAATGCTAGAGATTAAGACAGCCAGGACTGGGCCTCTGAGACAGTTCGGGCACACTTGACAGCATTTGGTTTGCCCCTCCTGTCTGTTGTGGGCTGTAATTGGTGATGACAGAGCCTTATATAGCTGGTGGTCTGTAATCGAAGCCTTCAGGGGTTTGAAGAAGCTGCCTGTCTAAAGCACACAGGAAACCGAGGAGGATGTGGGGAAAGAAGCACTAAAGGAGCAGAGATCTTTGGAAATAAGGAGGAAAGAGGATAAGAAAGTGATGTCGTTCAGGCGGAAATTAGATGAAATCTTGGAGGATGTGGAGTTGAAGACCAGGTGTAGGTCAGACTGACATGCAAAAAATGTCAAACTGGCAGTGATAAATGCAGAAAAAAAGAATACAAATCCAAGAACAAATGAGAAACAGTGCACAATTGCCATGTGCACGCAACAGACTCAAACAGTCTAGGACGGTAATCACAAACATAAGTTACAGGGATGTCAATACTGAAGTGTCCAAGTTTTTTTTTCTGAACAGTCTGTGACTAGGGAGGGGAATCATAAGGAATTTGACAGGTTCTGCGCTAGTTCCAATTCCTCTTTACGATTTCAGTTCCACTAACAATTATAATAGTACTTGGAAGGACTTTGTATATCTAAAATATTTATTTAAAAGTGCATTTACACACAACTAGGGATGTTCAACTCCAAACTTTTGGGAATCAGCCATGTTGCTGCCATTCTTTACAATCTAACACCACCTGTAAATAAGCTAAAAGGAAGCTCAAACAAACACACAACTTTTAAGCATTTCTATAACTATTTTTAGTTTCTTTAGTGCAATCATATGTAATACCACTGGTTGTATGCTACCCAACCTACTCTGAGCTGGAATCAAAACAGCGATTCTTTGTTTGGTAGTCGGTTGCTCTAACAAGGAGGCTAAAGACCATGTCCTCTAGGGTCTGTCACTAGAGCACCTTTAGAGGTCAGAGGAGTGAGGTTTACCTGCACAGCACTTCACTAGCTGGCCTCTGCTACACTCACCCCCTTAAACCTCACTCCCATCTGAGCCATGGCACTAATGCAATCCTGCCGGTCCTACACCACACAGCGCGCGCTGAGCTGGAATCGAACCGGCAATTCTTTGTATGGGAGGCAGTTGCTTTAACAAGGATTTGTTGATTGATACTGTAGGTCTCTCTTGCACCAGGTTGCACATTTGCACTATAGACACTTTCTTAATCACTCCATGTCTCTTTTGCCTTTCAAATTGTGCTTCATTCAGGTGAGTGGGCTTGACTAACCACCCGTAGAAACACTCCTCTTTTTATATGACACTTTATCTAAACTCCATCTTACAATAACTCAATAATGAAAGCCAGGTTTACTATAAATGTACCACAATCATGATGCACTGCTTGCTTCAATCTTAAATAGCTGTTTTGCACTATACCCTGCACAACATTGTTCAGTTTCATGTAAAAGTGCTTGTATAGCCTGTCTTATGTGTGTAGTTAAGTATCTTAAATTAGATGTTAGTTATGCATAGGTTTAAAAAAAAAAGCTCATCCAGTATACCCAGCACTGTGGTTCTGCGAAACACGACATTTCGCTCCTCTGTATGTCCACACGTGTAGTGGAATAACAACAAAGCACGACTTGACTTGAAATGTGTGTACTTTTGCCAATAGATCTAAGACCTATGAAAAAGGAATCTGACAGCAATAATTGTGCTTCACATTGTTGATTAGCTAAACAGAACAGCCTAATAATGGTTATTAGTTCTGGAGTTACTAATAGGTTGCACTTTTTTTATTTTGATACACAAAATATAAATTTTCATAAATTTTGTTACGTTACAATACTACACGGTTCATATTTTATTGTATTAGCACAGCTGTGTCTCTAAATAGTAGTACAATTCTTTGTCAAGTATTTCTGCATTGGTGGAGAACAAACATTTGAGCAGTTAATAGCTATGTTTCCATCCAAATATGTGAATTAAACATATGCACAAACCTAGAATATTGCATTAAAAAACTTGCGAATAAAGCAGTGTTTCCATCCAATGAGAAACAAAGATAGTCACTTCATGATTAACTAGCGACAAATTTCAAGAGTAAAAACTAAATTTGCTGCAGGAGGAGAAGCTGCATGAATCTTTTCTTCATTTAATAAGTGACTTGCGGCTCAGAAGACAAATGTTGACATGCGATGAACATGTGGTGCCGTTTGAAGGCGTGAGATAAGGAGCATAGATTGTCTTAATTTCTGAGGTTGTTAATAATATCATAACACTAATATTGAAACAGTTAAAGCTTTTAAGAATGACCAAAACAACGTTTCTGATGTTTTACAATGTTTGCCATTCGCACATATTTTTATCATCACATGATATCTTATAACAAAATCACATGAGCTTTTTATTGCACATATTGGAATTTGTTTGGTAAAAGTGTTTCCATCAAAGTTTATGCACATCTTTTCCTATCGAATAAAAAGTTTATCCTACTAAGGTATGCGAATACGCGTTTTTATGTGCATTTTCAAACCTTATTCGCATCTTAACACTTCCATCAACCGTTTTTTTATTTGTGTATCTAAAATGTGCATAAATATAGATGGATGGAAACATACTGTAGCTAATGAAATTGAGTTTCATGTGGTTCTACTATATAAAAGAATTCTGATAAAATCACACTATCACCCTTCAGAAACATTCCTATTTTGAACTGCCAGTTTGTAGCTAAGCTTTTACAGCCAGTTATTCCAGCAAATTCAACGAGATATGTGGAAGATTATTAGCAATACAAGCCCAATTTTCATTTCTGAACTCTCTGAACCCACATTCAGAATCCATTCACTGAAATGATCACTGAATGCTTTCTTAATGAAGCAAGTTACATGAGAGGGCATACATTATGTGTGAAGAATACCTCAGCCATTAGATATGAATACAAATCAAGCCCCAAGCCAAATCCATGACGTGCCAATGAGAATGAAGACCTCATATGAAAGAAGCACCATCTATAGAATAAGGAAATGAGACAAGTTCCTACCCAGATGGCACAGTGTTTCGAGTTTTGAGAGCGCAAGATGAATTATTGTAAGCACGAGGATGGAAAAAGCAAGAACTTTTCCAAGGACAAATCAGGACACAGACCAGATTGTCTCATCGAACCACATGCGAACAGTGTGCAACGCAACATACGCCAACATAAAAGCAATTACCACAACAAAATGGGAAAGGGATAGCTGCAAAGGGAGGACTGACAGCTGTGGTTATTCCCGAACCTCAAGATGCACATGAAGGTTAATTTGGCCCAGTGAATGAATGACGGAAACTGTGCGATATCGACGGGCCACTGCAGCTCCAGCAGGGGGAGGGAAGCTCATTCAACCCTATCCTGCAGCAACAGTGACACAATACGGTGACATCACTTCTGCAGCGCGGCAAGGTTATACCTCCATCTTGCGCTAGAGCAAAAGGGACAGAGGGACACTGGCAGCACAGCATAACACAAGTCTGAGCCCTGGGTTTGATGAATGCATCAGATAGCACTCAGTAGCAGCCAATAGTCTGCTTTTTTCACTACAAATGTCCTCAGATATCGGCACCGGGGGTTCGGAATCCATGAATCCATAATGGAGCGTGAAATGATGATGGGAAAGAGGCGAGGGAATAGTTGTTTTCAAGGAACAAATGCGCTGCTTCATTCAGCATATAGCAGAGGATCAAAATGTAGACTCGTTGCTGTGTGTATCTGTTTAATGAAATGTGGCATTGTATAATTTAATCTCCTATAACGTAGCTTAAAAATTTCCAGTCCAACAATGCATGAAAGACGCAGCACAATTTCTAATAAAACATCAGAAGTTGAGGTTCTTTGATGTCTGTGCTTTTGATCTGTCCGTCTTTTGCTCGCTACTGATTTTGAGCTGTGGGCACTCAATGTCTGACAACTTTAAAAATAAATGAGGGTTTAAATTGTTTGGACTGATTATACAATGCGTGGGCTGAGTGTGTGTGTATGTGACACTTTCCACAGATAGAGATATTCAAAGCACAAACAACATGTTTTCATGTTGTGAGAAATAACCCTGAAACATTGTCATAATTTTTACTTGTTATGACATTGTCATGTTGCCTGTAAAAACATAGCCATCTTGGGAAAATGTAATTATAATTAAAAAAAAAATCTGGAATATTAATACACTCATCGGCCACTTTGATAGGTACATCTTACCAATACCGAGTTAGACCCACTTTTGCCTTCAGAACTGCTTTAATCCTTTGTGGCATAGATTTAACAAGGTACTGGAAATAGGTTTTGGTCCATTTTGACATGATAGCATCGCGCAGTTGCTGCAGATTTGTGGGCCGCACATCCATGAGGTGAATCTCTTGTTTCACCACATCCCAAGTGTGCTCTATTGGATTGAGCTCTGGTGACTGCCAATTTAGTACAGGAACTCATTTTCATGTTGAAGAAACCAGTCTGAGATGATTCACGCTTTATGAGATGGCACTTTATCCTGCTCGAGGTAGCCATCAGAAAATAGGCACACTGTGGTAACAAACGGATGGACATGGTCTGCAACAATACTCAGGTAGGCTGTGGCATTGACATGATGCTTAATTGTTACATATGGACTCAAAGTGTGCCAAGAAAATATCCACCACACCATTACACCACCACCAGAATCATCAGACCAGGCAACGTTGTTGTAATCTCCAGTTGTCCAATTTTTGTGAGCCTTTGTGAATTGTAGTCTCAGTTTCCTGTTCTTAGCTGACAGCAATGGCACCTGGTGTAATCTGCTGCTGCTGTAGCCCATCCGCCTTATGGTTGGACATGTTGTGTGTTCAGCGATCCTCTTCTGCACACTTTGGTTGTACGAGTGGATATTTGAGTTACTGTTTTCTTTCTATCAGCTCGAACCAGTCTGGCCATTCTCCTCTGACCTCTCGCATCAACAAGGCATTTGCGCCCACTGGACTGCTGCTCACTTGAAATTTTCTTTTTTTCAGAGCATTCTCTATAAAACCCTAGTGATGGTTGTGCGTGAAAATCCGCCCGTGATCTGCCCGTGTGACAGTAACAACCATGCCACGTTTATTTACATCACATTTCCTCCCCATTCTGGTGCTCGGTTTAAACTGCAGCAGATCGTCTTGACCGTGTCTACATGCCTAAATGCGTTAAGTTGCTGCCATGTGATTGGCTGATTAGAAATTTGCATTAACAAGTAGTTAGACAGGTGTACCTAATAAAGTGGCCGGTAAGGGAAGATTTTTTTCAATACATTTATAAACACAATAGTTATAATAACTTGTTTATAGTAACTAATTTAAATTGTCTGGCATGATGACAGTTCAATATTTTACTAGTTATTTTGCAGGGCAGTAGTATTTAGCTTAAAGTGAAATTTGAAGGCTTAGCTACTTTTTTAAAGTACCTGGCAAGTTGGTTTAGTTAGGCAAGTAATTTGATAAAATTGGTTTGTTCGTAGTTATCTTATATTCCAGCCAAACTATACGAAATAAGACTTTCTCCACAAGACAAAATATTAAAGGAAATACAGTGAAAACGTCACTTTGGATGAATTTAACAAATAATAGAACATTCACAGTAGTGCTAATAATTTAGTCTTCAGAGGTGTTTAAAAATATCAATATAAATATAAAAAAATGGTTCTGCATACATAATTTGTACAGTTTTTGTCAGCTTATTATTTAAAGTTGTTACCTAGAAATATGTTTCTTTAATGCCTCATGCCATACTCTATTTGTGGAAAGTGCCACGTGGTTATGTATGTGTGAGTGGTTAAATGCAGTGACAGCAAGTAGGGAGACTTGTAAAAAATGGGTGTTGAAATTATACGGATATCTTTAACAAACCAAGACAGCTGCATGTGTCAGAGACGTCCAATCAGCAGTCAAGGGCTTAAGGTTTATTGAACAGCACACATTATTATTTACAAGCACACTTGTATGTGTGGAGCTCATCTGACTTGAGGGTCGTGAACTCGGTTGTAAACTAAAATCTTTGGATGGCACTTTGAGATACAGGATTTATAGCTGAACTAACAACCGTCTAGGAAATTTACTGTCAACCAAAACAAAGAAACAACTGGACATCATAACTTCAATCTAATCTTGACCTCAGTGAAATAGCACCTCCCAGGTAACTCATTACAACTCTTAAGTCCAGTTGTTTCACAGAACTGCTGAGTTGTCTCAAATTCTCTTCCCATAAATCATTAAAAGCGACCCGGGCTAACAGCTAATTTTGCAAGTCTCCACAGGCAGGCTTGTCCTCTCTGTCTTCTCCCTGTCTTTTCTTGTTCGTGGATGCGGTTTAAAGCAGGCCATACATCTGCTCCGCTGGAGGCCAGAGATTGCAGGCGCACACCAAGAAAGCCACTTTCTGCCCATGATTACAGTTCTCGTCTGTAAAAATAGCGCAGGCCAGTGAGGCACTCCCAGGTCCTGCACTGTTATGGATCTCACATGTCACAATGGCTGCCACAGCTGCAACTGAATTCAGCCTAAAATATTTCAGGCTTCACATTTCACCCCAACAAGCGTAGCAGCAATTTGGTGCATAAACAAATAAAATAATTGCTTTCATTGATGCGCAAGGAATATTGGAACGTTGAAATGCATGATATGGATCAGGCAGTAATGACTGTGGTTTGTCTGAAATGGAAAAGTTGAACATTTTGTTTTTTTTTTCTACCTGCTGGAAATAATATTTTAAATGGTCAGTTCATCCCCAAATTAGTACATATTGTTTAAAGCTTATAAGAAGTTTGTTCAACTGAAGAACAGAAGATACATCTTAAGATATTTTTAGAGGGGAATTGAGAGATTTCAGTCTCTACACTGAAAGTCTGTTCATGCAAAACTCTTGAGCTTCAAAATATTTATAAAGTAATAGAAATATAACTAGGCCCACACAGAATCTACATGCGCAGAAATTCGCAGATATCTGCAGATTTTTAGCTCATCATTAAGTCTATTTATTTGTTTAAACCATAGACTGCAAAACATATAGACGTATTATCCATGACGTCACCCATAGGTTTCTGAAGAGTGCAAATGAAGCTACAAGTAGGCGTGGCTAACCATTGCCATTTTGTTCACGTGTCATCAGACTGACTGGGTGATACCAAACAAGGGCAAAGAGGCGGAGCATAAGCGGAGCTACAGACGCCTGCTGGCACTGTTGTAATACATTGAGCCACTAAGCATTGTTTTATGGCGTTTTACAGGAGAAAAATGTGAATGACTTCCAAACCTTTCAAATGTAGTCTGTATTAGTAAATGCAAGGCTAATTATGAAATCCAGGCATAATACTGTATGCTTCAGATGACTGTTCTATCGCCTGCAGCTAATCAATCTTTCATATTCTGGAGTGCATTACTGGTCTAAAGAAAATTATAAATGATGAATTATCTTAAATGCAACAAATACATTTATAGATAAGGTATATAATTTCACTCACCTGGTAAATGGATACAACTTGAATGGTTTGTGAGCACAATAAAGTGCACACAGCATGCCATATTTTCTGACAATTGTTGGAAATAATTCCAAAAGGCAATTGACGGTGTAAATCCACTTAAAAGAAAACAAAAATACTATGCATATGCCGAGCTCAGTGCCTAATCAGCTGAGGTGACCAGCGAGGCCTAGCTGTCACTCAAGTGGCCCCGCCCTTAATTTTGCACACTTAATATAACTTAATATAAACGAAATGGATGAGTTATTAAAAAAAAATTCACCCCTCTTACAGTTGTCATGAAGGGTAATATTAGCTATATTAACCAAACCCATCTTTTGCACCAGGCTGTAAACATGTTTTTAACAGCTGTAAAATTGGCCAATTTTGCATTGGAGTCAGTGAACATCTGGACTTCCTAGAGCCAGCCCCCAAAGGAGAGTCGATGAATTGCAGTCTCAGTTACTTCTGTATTGGCTTCACGAGAGAGAGCGAAGAGGTTGCTGCTTGGTGTAAATGTTTGTACATTTATATGTATTCAGTTATTAATATTATTGACTAATATAAAAATGTTCTTATGATTTATTTATAATAGTTTAAGTAATATTTTCTGTTATTGTCTTAATGTCTTTTAGTAGATGTATTATATAAGAGACTAAGTGAATCTGGATTTAATTGGATTTGCATTATAAAATAAAAGTTAAAAAGTTATTATTATTTTTTATTTTTTGTTTACGATACTCCCAAAATATCTCCACATAAATCAATTTTTTATTTATTTATTTTTTTTACAAAATTCTCAGCAGAAATAGCAAAAAAAATGTCTGCAGATTCTGTCTGGCCCTAAATATAACCCATATAAATAAAATGGTTTCATCTATAGAATCTGTGTAATAGTCAATCACTGTTTGTGGATACAACAGAACTGGAGGAGTGGCATAAATTTAAAAATACCTGTTGCAAAATTAAAAAAAATTTATGAATCAAACTTTTATGCAATCTAAATTCTAGAAGTAGATCAAATAAAGATAAATGTTTAAATGCAAATGTAAGGATTTGATTCTTTAAATAACCAGATGTTTCCCACAATAGCAGTTTATTTTGCTTTGCTTTGCTAACCTAGCAGATTTGTCACAGAAGAATAAACCATTTGGGCACCCAATTTAATATAATATATATTTATATGTCCGAATTTATGGTTTATTGTTACATTTTTGTAAAGAATCTTTTTTTTTATTCTGTTCTGATTTCATAAATTTAAAATAAAATGCTATTTAGAGCATAAAATGACAATTTATTCAAGCATATTCAGCCATTCATGTTCTTTTTTTTTTTTTTTTAGACACACAAAAAAAAAAGTAAAATAGGAAAAATAAGACAGAATTGTGGTTGAGAAAAGCAGCTCCAGATTACTGAATTGTTATCACTCACGGCTAACGTAAAGATTGAATGAATACTTGAATTGGCAGAGCAAAGAGTCTAAATGCTGTAGGCATTGCTGATTGATGTTTGTATGCCAATAAAAGTTTGATCTGTTCATCTTATGAAACAATTATGGCTTTTCAATAGACCAAAACTGGTCAATTCGTATAGATATCTTTTATAAATGTCAGAGGTTTTGGCAAATACACTTTGAACAAAACAACTTTGAGTTTATTATAAAAATACCTTCATAAGATAAAATTTTTTTATTTAAAGCTACAACTCAGATTTTGTACAGTGAGTTTTCCCTTTTAATCGTAGAGAGAAAGACATACTTAATGCTGTAAGCTTCAGCTCTGACATGCTTTGCGGATACAGCACTTCAAAGAGGATTCGCCATTGGCTATTTCCGGACTAGAAAGCAGTGAGTTCAGCGTAAACACAACACTCATTTTACATCTAAAACCCGCTTGAAGAATTGTAAATACAGTACGACTGCATCACAGAACACCAAAGACAACATGAGTGAAGTCAGTCTCACCTCAGAGTTGAAGCGGATCTGGCAGACATTGCAGGAAATGATTGGCCGTTTGGTCTTCACCAATGGGACTCCAAAGGTGTGGTTGATCACTGCCTTCTGAACAGGATCCATCTGAATGAAGAACAGGAGAAAGAGGGAAAGGGGAAAGGGAAAGGACGCGTGAAACAAAACTCCCATTAGACAGACAAGGTCATTAATCATGTTGATGGAAAGGTCTGGGTGGCAGTACAGTGGCAGAAGAACATGGCTAAGGGCGGCCATATGGTGCAGAGAGTCAGGACACCTGTGAGATCAAGTCAGGGTCAGCAGCTCATCTCCGGCACAAATGTTAGATTCACTTGCGAATTATCAGCGACTGGGATAATAAGGAAAGGCAGCGTAATTACTCAAGGAGGCTACAAAACACTAGATCATGTGAGCATCCGATGTGTAAAGCTAAACATTCCTGGAGACAATCTACTGGATATACTGTAGGAAGGAGATTACTGTATGAAGACATTTAATATCATATGATTAGTAAGGCGTTGTAATACGATTATTAAAATGTAAGTATTAAACACAAATATGAATATAAAGCCATGCCATTTCTAATTCCTAATAATTTATTAATACATGTCAGGAATAAAGTGAACTAAGATTAATAAAAGCATTGTTGGTTTATGGTAACTGATGTAGTTTATAATGTGAACCCATTTAAACGTATTGCAACGTGATACCTAAATTGTTATTATTGTTCCCAGCAGACACACAACATCATAATACGTTAATATTATGTTAGATTTAGGTTGTGACATCAGATGACCAAAATTCAATGTCTAGCCAGCGTCTAAAGACATTTCTTTGATATCCAATAACAGTGTCAAATTACGTTGACATTTGGTTGATTTTAGGTTGTGTTGGAAAGTGAGCAAAATCCAACGTCCGATAGTTGTCATGGTGGTAACGTCCACACAACTTCAAGGTGTGACATGATTTGACGTTGATATTTGGTTGATTTTAGGTTGGACATTGGACATTGACTTTGGCCTGATGTTGGGTTCTGAAGTCAATCCTATTTTTACTTCCAGATAAAATCCATTGTCCTCATGATGTTGGGGTACGTGTTGACATACTGTGCTTGCAGAGTTATTATCCATGAAAACAAAAGAATATATTCATTCATTCATTCATTCAGTCATTCATTCATTCATTTTCTTGTCGACTTAGTCCCTTTATTAATCCGGGCAGCAGATGCACTTCCAGCTGCAACCCAACTATGGGAAACATCCACACACACACATACACTACGGACAATTTAGCCTACTCAATTCACCTGTACCGCATGTCTTTGGACTGTGGGGGAAACTGGAGCACCTGGAAGAAACCCACGCAAATGCAGGGAGAGCATGCAAACTCCACACAGAAACGCCAACTGAGCTGAGGTTCGACCCAGCGACCTTCTTGCTGTGAGGCGACTGCACTACCTGCGCCACTGCTTCGCCCATCAAAAGAATATATAACAATATAATATTTTTTAATTGAATATATTGGTATTACATGACAATAAGGTTAAATTTGTTCATATTACTACATACAAATATATGCATTGTATTTTATTTACATTTTTTGTTTATAAAACAACGTAGTAATACATACGTTACCACTAAAATAGGAAATATATTCATATATAATATAATATATATATAGGTGTGTATATATATAGGTGTGTGTGTGTGTGTGTGTGTGTGTGTGTGTGTGTGTGTGTGTGTGTATATATATATATATATATATATATATATATATATATATACACACACACACAGTTGAAGTCAGAAATATTAGCCCCCCTGAATTATTAGTGCCCCTGTTTATTTTTTCCCCCAATTTCTGTTTAATGGAGGGAAGATTGTTTCAGCACATTTCTAAGCATAATAGTTTTAAAAACTTATTTCTAATAAAAGATTTATTTTATCTTTGCCATGATGACAGTAAATAATATTTTACTTGATAATTTTCAAGACACTGCTATACAGCTTAAAGTGACATTTAAAGGCTTAACTAGGTTAATAGGGTGAACTAGGTAGGTCAGGGTAATTAGGCAAGTTATTGTATTACGATGGTTTGTTTTGTAGACTATCACAAAAAAAATGCTTATAATTGCTAATAATTTTGTCCCAAAAATGTTTTTTTAAAAATTAAAAACTGCTTTCATTCTAGCAGAAATAAAACAAATTAAAGCTGCAAGCAGCGATGATAGGGACCTCGCACCCGGGCTCACCGCCGCCCGGTGGCCTCAGGACTCAGGATGACAGAGAACAGCGAACAGTAATAATTTAAGCCGATATATTTAAAAAATCTGAGAAAATCACCGATTTATGCCAAACCTCCTCCTCTCAGCAGGTGGCGCTATGACTGTGACTCAATATTGGCATGTAGATGTCACCAGGAGAGAAATCTTATCAACCATGTGAAGTTTCAGGCAGATCGAACATTGTTTAGCTGAGTTATAAGCCAAACTGCCTTTTGTCAGCAGGTGGCGCTACGACAGACTCAATGTTGTTATGTAGATGTGTTCAGGGGAGGACTTTTATCAACCATGTGAACTTTCAGGCAGATCGGACTTTGTGTGGTTGAGTTATAATGCAAACTACCATCTGCCAGCAGGTGGCGCTATAACTGTGACTTAAGATTGGCATGTAGATGCCTTCAGTAATGGAATTTAATCAACCATGTGAAGTTTCAGGCAGATCGGATGTTGTTTGGCTGAGTTATAAGCCTATCTACCTTCTGCCAGCAGGTGGCGCTATGACTGACTCATTACTGTTTTGGGGATGTGTTCAGAGGAGGACTTTTATGAACCATGTGAAGTTTCAGGCTGATATGACTTTGTGTGGTTGAGATATAAGGACTTCCTGTTCCACGGCGAAGCGTTGAGGTTTGTCATGCCACCACGGACATGCCCCTCTGCAAAAACTCTAGATCTTGACAATATGTCATCACTTAAGCTTTCAGATAACAACCCACCAAATTTGGTGCTGATACGATAAAATTTGTGGGAGGAGTTTATTACTCTGTAAATCATGACATTTCCTGTGGCCAGCAGGTGGCGCTATAACTGTATCTGGATATTGGCATGTAAACGTGTTCTGGTCAGGACTCATATTAAACATGTGAATTTTGAGGCAGATCGGATAATGCTTGCCTAAGTTATAATGACTTCCGGTTTTGTGGCGAATCGTCAAAGTTTGCGAGGCCGCCACGGACACGCCCATCGACAAAAACTATAAAGCTCCGCAATTTAACATCGCCAAGGCCTTTAGAAGACAAAACCCAATTTTGGTGTCGATAGCATAAAATCCCTAGGAGGAGTTTGTTAAGATACAACGCTTGAAAATGGCAAAAATGCCACTTATTTGCAGCAGGAAGTTAAAAATATCCGACTTCCTGTTGGGTTTGAGATATGGCTCCAAGAGACTTTTTCGTATGTTTTGTCATGTTTGAGGTGTGTGCTAATTTTTGTGCATGTGCGTGATTCGTAGATCAGGGGCTTGTCCGTTTAATTTTTCTAGGTGGCGCTGTCGAGTTGTTTTGCCACGCCCACTTCAATATTGTTATGTGGATGTGTTCAGGGGAGGACTTTTATCAACCATATGAAGTTTCAGGCTGATCAGACTTTGTGTGGTTGAGTTATGAGGACTTCCTGTTCCAAGGCGAAGCGTTGAGGTTTGTCATGCCGCCACGGACACGCCCCTCTCCGAAAACTCTAGATCTTTACAATATATCATCGCTAGAGCGTTCAGATGACACCACCCAAATTTGGTGCTGATACGAAAAAATTTGTAGGAGGAGTTTGTTACAGTGTAAAACATGTCATTTCCTGTGGCCAGTAGGTGGCGCTATAACTGTATCTGGATATCGGCATGTAAACGTGTTCAGGTCAGGACCCTTTTCAAACGTGCGAATTTTGAGGCAGATCGGATAATACATGCCTGAGTTATAACGACTTCCTGTTTTGTGGCGAATCGTCAAAGTTTGCGAGGCCGCCATGGACACGCCCATCGACGAAAACTCTAAAGCTTCGCAATTTAACATCGCCAAGGCCTTTAGATGACAAAACCCAATTTTGGTGTCGATCGGATAAAATCCCTAGGAGGAGTTCGTTAAAATACAACGCCTGGAAATGGCAAAAACGCCACTTTTTCGCCGCAGGAAGTTAAAAATATCCGACTTCCTGTTGGGTTTGAGATATGGCTCCAAGAGACTTTTTCGTATGTTTTGGCATGTTTGAGGTGTGTGCCGATTTTCTTGCATGTGCGTGATTCGTGGATCGGGGGCTTGTCCGGTTAATTTTTCTAGGTGGCGCTGTCGAGTCATTTTGCCACGCCCATTTCCAAAACCCATAACAAACGTAAATTTTCGCCACTTCTGAGGTGTGTGCAAAGTTTCGTGAGTTTTCGGGCATGGTAAGGCCCTCAAAATCGCGATTCATTCCGGAAAAGAATAATAATAATAAACGGAGCAATTCCAATAGGGCCTTGCACCGTTCGGTGCTCGGTCCCTAATAAGACTTTCTCCAGAAGAAAAAATACTATCAGACATACTGTGAAAGTTTCCTTGTTCGGTTAAACATTATTTGGGAAATATTTCAAAGAGAAAAAAAAATCAAATGGGGCTAATAATTCTGACTTTAACTGTAGAACTGTATAAAAATAGTTAAGCCCGAAATTAAAATTATTCATACCCCTGGGGTAATTTAGGGCTTGACTGTATATAATTTGTACAATATAATACAAACGATAATAATAAAATGTACAGATCTAAATAATTAAGGCACATAATGTGTGCAATCAGTTGGCATTTCTGTGTGGAGTTGGCATGTTCTTCTCGTGTTCGTGTGGGTTTCCTCTGGGTGCTCTGGTTTTCCCCCACAGTCCAAAGACATGTGGTACAGGTGAATTGAATAAACTAAATTCGCCGTAGTGTATGTGTTTGTATGGATGTTTCCCAGTGCTGGGTTGCAGCTGGAAGGGCATCCACTGTGTAAAACATGTGCTGGATAAGTCCGCGGTTCATTCAGCTGTGGCGACCCCTGATAGATAAAGGCACTAAGCCGAAGGAAAATGAATGATTGAATTTCTATATTTTATATATAATTTAATTATTTATTAATGTCATTATCACCATCATTAATATTATTGTTATTATTATTATTATTGGTAACACTGGTATATTATTATTGTAAAATGATATTAATACTCTTCAGACACATTAGATGTTAAGTTTATATTAGATCAGTGTCAACAATCTAAGAGGTCAGACTTTAAAATAAACGTAACTGACTATCCTAAGTACCGCATCTCATAGCGCCAGTGGTTAAGCCTCTGTTTATGAGCAGCTTATTGCACAAAGCCTGATGGTCACAGTCCAAAAGTCTTTTGGCCTTGTGGACTGCATTCTGTGATCTATTGTTATACGATTCCCACCATTAGCACTCGCTTGATATAGTTTCATTTTTGACGTGACATTTTATAAAGTAATATTCATGCATGTTGCAGGGGAGTAGCCCAGATTGTTGGAACCTAAGCAAAGACATTGTGTTCTGTATGCTCATTATACTTGCTATTTATCACTTCTTTTAAATAAATAATTGTAGTAATTGCTGGCAAATCACTGATGCAAAATCAGCCAAAAGTATTAAAAAGATGAACCAATAGAAGAAAGATGAATATTGTTAAAAAAATATTTGCATTTATGTTAATGCAATACAAAACAATTGAAATTTGAGTTATGCTATACTGGATACTATCTGTTTTCTACTATAAATAGAGCACCTCATGTATCCTCTAGATTTAACTTCTAGAGATAAATAAGATTACTTAATGATTTTTACATTTGAATTATGTCTTATATTAGCTTTAATAGATGGACCTGCTTTAATAGCTGGACTGCACTCTCTGTGAAATTAGTGTTTATATAATTAAATAATTTTAAATTTGCTCATATTAATATTCTGAGCAAAATCCATGCAATATATCTGTACTGTATGTGTACAAAGAACATATTTGTTGGTATCATGTTTTTCATGTGTATTTCACTTAAACTTTTGCTCAATTTCACACAAATTATGTGTTTAGAGTGAAATAAGTAGTCGGCCTTGGAAAATATTGTTTTCTTTTCAGTTCTCTTAGTTTCAGTCTAGTTCAGTATTAAGGCCCGTGCACATCGAGACGTTTTTTGCTTGCGTTTTCCGTCGATGTTTAACGCCTCGTAACTAAATAAAGGGCATCAATGTAATTGTGCATACCAACGCGCAAAACGCCAGGCGCAAAAGCGTCAATTTTTAAAAACGCCTCATGCTCGTTTTTTTGTTTTGACGTGCGGCGTCAAAACCTTTTTCCACCAATCAGATCGGCACTTTTGTTCACGTGCACGGAGCTTTTAAAGTTACCGTAAACAGCACTTGTAGGTGCTCAAGCGAAAACTGTCAATGCGAGCGCACATTGAAGAAGATGCCCAGATGCAATATGAACGTAAAGCTGCTTATTGCACTGGTAAACAATAATCAGTTCTTCATCGCTAGAGCAGGAGGTGCTGCTTGAACCATCCATGCTTGTTCGAGTCACCAGTAACTTTATAAACAAATGTGTGAACTTCCTCTCCTACTCTTCTTCTGTGTAATAAGCAGGTGTCTTAATGTTGTGCAGCGCCATCTAACGTCAAAAGAGTGAATTAGCATACTCTTCTGCTTAACGCCAGTGTAAAGCGCTTGGGTTTGAACACTGAAAAACGTCTCATAAAACACTGCCGATAAACGCAAACTAAAAACGTCCCGTGTGTAGGAGCCTTTAGACTTAAGCCCCAGTCACATCACATGATTTTGTCACAGTTTCGGTATTGGGCATTTACGACAACTGATGCAGTGTCTACAACGTCTCAGGACACCTTCGCAGAAAGTCTAGCATGTTTAATTTTTTCCCCGTTCTTCATGGGCAACAGGAGCCCATCATTTCTCAGTTATATCTGTGGGTGTTTCAAAATAATCAAAATACAGGCTGCATTTTTATTTATGGGTGGGTCTGGGGTGGATAAGATCAATCATTGGTTATGCAATCTTTAACTACTTTCTCTAAAATATTAAAGTGTTTTAAGCAATTTTACCTGACAGACTGGCACAAATATGCAGACATCTTCATTCTCACAATGAGTTTCTGAGTTCTCTCAGCCTTCCGACTGTTATGATCACCAGTGATGATCATGTAGTTCTCTGAAGAACTAAAACTTCACCAGTATATGGAGTTCCAGTCATGCACCGCTCACATGCACCGGTTCAATATAAGTTTAATCCTATCAATGTCACAAAGAATGCCCTTAAATAATGTAGCCTAGTTCTCAGCAAGCATCAGTGTTTATTGAGATTGAAATAGCATAAAAAACATTGAAATAAAGATAAGAAATATTGTAATAGCAACACAATACATCTTTGAGAAATAATGCTCGTTGTAGATGTCACAGGATGACTGATCGTGAAGTAACGTGTAGTCTGGCACATTTGTTACCCACAACAAGTCAAGATTTTATCAAGACAAATATCACATAATCGGACATAGTGACTTACTTAACTGACAATCAAAATCATGTGATTAAAGTTGGCTTAAAGTTACCTGTTCACTTATGAAAAAATCTTGAGAGAAGATGTTTCCCTTTATATTGTTTTATTTCCTTTTCCTCCTTTTATTTTCTTTTTTTGGCTACCTAATTTTGTTTGCACGTTTTTGGATTTTTGTTTTTATGTTGCACAAGTCTCAGCATACTTGACTCTCCAGCTACTCTCTGGCAAGACCCTCAAAGCCAATAAGCATTTAGCATCATTCATAAGAATCAATACAGTCATTCAAATTGGGGAAAAATGAGAAACTGTTGATGCTGACATGGGTGTGTTGATCACCCAAGCTTGTTAAAATTATAAAATAGCTAAGATAAGAATACTGTATACAACTCAGGAGCATGGAGTTTGTATATTTCAGTATTTTTTATAATATTTCAGGGTCTTCAAGGAAAAACATATACCAGAGACCTATTCACTCAGTCACTGTTTTCCCCACACTTCCTGTATGACACCCCAAATTCTAAATGCAGACCAAATTCTTTTTGGCAGACTGTTGAACTTGAAACTCTATTTCTTGGATTGCAAGAGCAGAAATGACTGTGATGCATGATTTGCAACACAGGTAGTTATGGAAATAAAATGTTGAATGATCTATAATAGTTGTACTTCTTATTCCAGCTTTTTAAGAACAATACTCTATTACAAATCAACTTGGAACATCTTGTCTTGGCTGGGAAAGACAGGAGAGGCTGAAATGAATATTCTCTTAGTCAAACAAAAACATTTTGAAAAATCTGCAAACAGGTCGTATCCAGGCAACCCCCTTTTAGAAAATAAACACACCCAGAAAGCAGAGACATGGTCGAGGGTGACGGAACACAATATCTGTGGGTTAGCAAGCCTTACGCCGGACTTCCTCTGATTTTTGAATCTTATCTCTCTTGGCACAAGCCTAAAAACTCGTCCATGTTCTGCGCCGTCGAGTTCCTGATTTCATTGTGCATGTGCAAAGTCCACACTACATCAGTTAGACAGGCACTGGATTAGCCACAATGATGTTGTTCTATGGCTTTGCCTTCATGAATCTCCAGAGGATTAAGTGAAGCTGGCAGTTAGCTGGGTAATCAGAACACCTCCAGCTAGAACACATCAATAGATACAACTGTCAGTATAACTGCCTCAGAAGGGAAACGGATGAGGGGGGAGCTCTGTCAGGCTCCACGGTGGAAAAAAAAATAAAAAAATCAAAGCTCTGCAAAGGCCTCTCATAAGAAAAAGATTACTTTTAAAGGCTTATATCTTTTTTAAAAGTCTGCTGGCTGCATTTTTAACTCAAAAAACAACCTTATAATCAAGATTTAATAGCATACAGAAGTTAAAACGTGCCTCTAAACCAAAACCCTGGGTGTTGGTCTACCATGCCTTACGTTATGATGTAAAAATAGCACTACACTGTAGTGGCCGTCTGCTGGTGGTGATTTATTCCTCTTACTTTCTCAAACGAAAGACATCTTGGCTCATGACTGTCCCAACAAATCTCCTTCAACCCAAACGATGAACTTAAAGCTGCAGCTTAGAAGAAACTAAATAATAAAACCATCAAACCTCAGCTGAAAGATGCCTTAAAAGCGTAGCTAATCTGAAAATGGAAAAAATTCAAAAATGTACACCTTCAAATCAATTTGTACTCACATAGAAACATACTGTATTTGTAAGCATTTTGGTCAACCCAGAATTATCAAAAATGTCTTAAATGTTTTGCTAAAATATTTATAGCATTTTAGATGTTTTACAATCAAATGTAATGTGTATTTATATTGCGCATTTATCGTGTATGGCCATACACCCAAAGTGCTTCACAATCATAAGGGGGGTCTCTCCACACCACCACCAGTGTGCAGCATCCACTTGGATGATGCAACGCAGCCAAAGGACAACGGCGCCAGTTCGCTCACCACACACCAGCTATAGGTGGAGTGGAAAGACAGGGATAGAGCCAATTCAGTAGATGGGGATGATTTGGAGCCATGAGGGTTAAGGGCCTAGTGGGAATTTGACCAGGACAGCGGGGTTACACCCCTACTTTTTACAAGAAGTGCCATGGGATTAAAGACCACAGAGAGTCAGGACCTCGGTTTATCGTCTCATCTGAAAAACGGTGCCCACTGACAGTATGGTGTCCCCTTCACTTTTTACTGGGGCATTAGGACACAGACAGCAGGTTGAGCACCCCTGTTGACCTCTCTAACACCACTTCCAACAGCAACCTAGTTTTCCCTTGTGGTTTCCCATCCAGGTACTGACCAGGCTCAGCCCTGCTTGCGCTACAGGGTGATATGGATGTAGCCAGTGTTTAGTGAGTGATGGTAAAAATTAGGTGCAATTTTAATTATTCAATTTAATGCAATATTGCATTTGAAAATAACTTACTACCTGCACTAAACTGAACCCTAAAACTGATAGTGTTACAATAGTATGATAAAATGACGATACCTTAAATTACCATGCCATATTACCTTGATTTTAATCTGTGCTAGTGCAAGGTGAGCTACAGTACCAAGCTACTTCATGACAATGCAAAAACCACTCATAAGGAAGCTGATGTTAAAATCATCATTTGTTTGTAAAGGAATAAAAACCATTGCCGTATTAATACCTGTAGTGTTCATCATATCTGAAAATTGCAGCAAATAATACTGTAGGTTACTTTTTTTTGGAATGTTGAGTCTGTGTTGGTTTTTATAAATACATGGACACCAATATTTTGATTTTAATACGATTAAGACAATACTCTGATTAAGAGTCGACCATTTAAACAGCAATTTTTGATTAATTTAGTCTGATTAAGGTCATAATCGTACTAAACAGAAATGGGATTAAGACAAGTAAAGTATGCTGATTTTAGCCGCATTACTGAAGTCCAGTACAGACATGTAAACAACGCAATTAAACTATTACCATTGTGTAGGATATTCCCACATTTTGCAGGAGGATATTTCATACACACAGCTGTCTGATACTATTCTCAGCACCCACCGAGTCTGTGAAGGACCACAGACTCCTGCATTAAAAACTTTGGAGGTTCTTTTTTTCATACGACGTGCGGTATTAAATTTCGTTAAAACAATACTCTTCCAGCAGTTCATACTCGCATCCGATATCTGGTTTGTCATGGGGGCCATGCATGAAATGTTGCTGGATGAAAGTGAAAGTGCCAAACTGCAGTTAAAGTCAACTAATTAAAAATGAAACAAATTACATGAAACTCTGGAGGAAATGTGGATAGCATGTTGACGCAATGACATTAATCGAATTATGTGCTATAACATGTAAAACGTGATCATGAAAGGAACATTCAAAAAGCAACTCATGTAAACACCTTAATCATATTATTGTCTTATTCAGATTAAGGCAAATAATTTGATTACTGATGTTCATGTAAACATACTCATTGAAAGTCAATGGGGTCCTGACTGATTTTCACTGTATAAAAAAATAAAAGTCTTACAGGTTTTGGCACAATATAAAGATACAAAAAAAATTATTTATTTTTGCCCTAACTATCGATATATTGTGTGAAGTGTTGTTCTGTTTTTATGGAAGACTCACATATTCTGCATTTTATGGTGTTGGCTGATGCTTAGTCTCAACTAATCATCAAAGTGAGAAATTAACAGAGCATGTTACATTTATCCAATTGGCAGGCGCAGTGTCTGTCATATGACCTCCCTCCGATGCTTCCTCTTAAAAAAACCACATCCCACAAACTAATAACTGCTCAAAAATAACCAGATCCTTCTCACCATACATAAAAACAGACTCTTGAATGTCTTATTCATGCAAAATGGACCTTTAGTAATCATGCAAATCTTCCTCTTTTCTAAGAAACATACTGTAAATAAACTAAAACCCTTTTCCCACACAATTCAACAATGTAAGACTCCATTAACATTTACGGGATGGAAATAAACATGTAGAACATGATGATAAAATCTTTTCTTGGACTTCTTTGAACTATCCCTTAACAACATACCCAAGCAGTGGTGTCATAATGTAACTCAATTCACAAGAGTCTCCCCTTACACTTTCAACGCAAGATCCCACGGCAGTCCAAACAAACCATAGAGCGTCTCAACACTCCAAACACCATGAGCCCAAAATGCACTGCGTTCAAACATATAGAACATCCCGCCATCCAAATGAAAGCTGCGCAGCGCCTCCGAGAAAGTCCTCAATGCTGTTATCTCTTATTCTGAGCGTGCTGGAGGGACACTCACCTTCATTTCCTCGGGATCAGGCAGCTGCATTGGATCCTCGTTGAGGGAGCGTGTGTTTGTGTATGGGAGGGTGTCTGTGCGAGTGTCACTCATCCTGAAGGGATTCTGGCTGTCCCACCACACCGCCTGATTCTCCCACACTCACGCTTCTGCGGGTACGACAGCAGGCGCTTCTCAAGTCTACAGGTCCGGGAGATGATCTGTCTTTCTAATTTGGTCTGCTCTTTTCCACAGTCGCTCGTCACTCCTGCCGTTAGGGCTCGCTTTCTGGTTCTCCGCTGTTTAATCTCATCCACTTTCCTCTCATTCCTCCTTTCATCCTTCCTGACACTTCACAGCAAGCCAACACTACTACGTTCCTAGTTGGATGCGCTCTCTTCTTCATTTTCCTCCTCTTCTTTCCTTCCCGCTTTTATTCCAATAATAAATCCTTTGCTCTTTCAACGATCTCCTTCCTCTTTCTGTCCTACATGCTCGCTCGCTGACTGCTTATTTTGCCCAGATGCACTAAGAATGTCATGTACTCCCTCCGTTTTTTTTCTCACTCTTCAAATCAGCCCTTCACTCCCTTATTTTATGAAAAGCACAAGCTGCAGATTTCAGCCCTCCTCCATTATCGCAGTCCTTGCCACATGCCTCCAAAACCCATGTGGAACCAATACAGAGGTGACCCACACTCAATTAATAACACTTAGAAAAACATTAGGCTTATTTGTGATTGATATCTCCCAGCTATTAAAAATCATTTTTATCGAGGGGGTCATCAAAGGTAAAGCACATGCAGCCAAAAGATTTCTTCTCCAATAGTCCACGTGGAGAGTTGCATTACTCAGCGAGGAAAATTGGCATGCTGTTCATAAAAACGTCTATTTTTTTTTTTTCGTGAAAGACAGCGAGGCTTTGGTTGAAGATGGCTGCAGGTGAAAAGCAACAAGTTGGCACACAAGTCAGACAATTTAACGCCTGATTCTGCAGAATAAGCGATAGTTTGGAAGGAGCTTTTCTGCACCTTCACGCCACAAGCAGCTGCTTGGTATAAATTATTCAGGTGCCTCGGTGCCTGCAGGCGCATTGACTCAGACAGGCAGGTAGAAGCCAAATCACATTAAAAACAAATTACAGCTGGACTGGAAGATTGCGGCCCGTTCTACAGCTGATCAAAAGCATCTGATTTTGGTGTTTCAAAGCTAAATAATTGTTTGGCTAAAGCCACACATTTTTGAAAATACTTTGAACTGGATTACGACTTGAAGTCTGTTTGATCAGTTCATCGCATTCCAGGATGAATACGATCCCAGACGGAACAACTTGAGCACAGCTGACAAAGCTCATGTTTATAAGCAGTGTTGGGGAAGCTACTTTGAAATGCGCTTGCCAAGCAAAGCTAATCATAACTTACAGAATACAAACAGTCATTTACAACACACTACAAATAACGCGTTGCTATAATAAAGTGACATGATGTTTTTATGCATAACTATTCAAGATCATCATTTATCATTTAATTGACTAAGAATGTTTGTACATTCAATGTCAATATCAGACTTTTAAAAGTGTAAGACACTGTAACTTTCATAATCATGGTGCAGGCAGTAATTGAACAGTCCTAACTAACTAATTCACTTACATTTTTTACTCTTTAATATAACATTTTTGTATATGATTTAAGTTTTATATGGTTTTTGTTTATAAATCAATTCTGGGTTTACTTCCCTCATATCTCCAAACTTACACGCTCCAGTCCTTTGTAAAAAACCTGTCTCTAGCTATAGCCTTCGGTCTCAGGATTTTTTTTTTATTGTCTGTATACAGTGGTGCCAACCGAAATGGGGAAAAAGGCTTTTAAATATGCAGCACCTTGCTTGGAATAACCTCCAAACAAAGTTGCCGTTTAAAGAGTTTCACTACATGCTTTTAAAAAGATTTTAAATGATTTGGAGTTTGAAACATTGGTCTGTAAATGTTCTGAATAGTTTTTAATTGTCATTGTACGTGGTTTGATGGATGAATGATATTACCTGTTGTTTGTTTGTTTTTGTTTTTTTGTTTTTTTTATACTGTATAATCTTGGTCAGGATACTCTTATAATATAATAATAATAATAATAAACAGAACTGCTTAGGAAAAATCTATTCAAACAGGATTTATGGAAGTTAAATTACAGCACAGATGGAACATGTTTAAAGCAGAGATGCCCAAAGTTGGCCCACGGTAACCTTTGATTTGGCCCTCCATCCCATCTGAGAAGAGATGGAAATTGATGGGGAATTTTGGGTAAATGCCTTTAACAGAGATTGTGTTTTCTAATTTAAAATAACTTTTGTTTTTTAACTGTTGAGCTACAAAAAAGCTAACTAGAATTAAATGTTTCTATTAATTGTTGTGAGTGAATCAGATATAAAAAAAATAAAATAAAAAAAGTAATTTGATGGATAGCGGACATTGCAGAAGATATCAACAACGAATTAAGGCGAAGTGTATTTTTTGTGTTATAAATAGGATTGTTCATGTTTTTATTGAATTACAATTAAACAAATTGAAGTATTTGAAATGTAATAAAATATATTATTAATTAATTTATATAATAAATTATATAATGAATTACAGTATAATAACAAATTAGGAATCTACATTGACAACTCGTATATTTACCTCCAGTCCACCACCCTCAATCAAGTTCAGTATTTGGCCCTCCATAAAAAAAAGTTTGGGCACCTGTGGTTTAAAGCAAGCAATGCATTGAACAAATCAGATTTATAAAAAAAATCAACATATGATTATTATTGATATATTATTATTACATTATTAATTTCTACTAATTATAATGTACATACATATAACATTGTTAATAAATCCAATAAATATTAATACAGTTCCTTTACATCAATACTGTACTCTATATGTATTCATCACTCTATATATATCTTATATTATTCATAAATGTGATATGCAAAATAGGGCTGAACAATATATCGATATCACAATGCGCGAGTACGCAATAATCACATCGCAGGGATCTGCAATGTAGTTGAACAGACTTTACAGTTAACAACATAGTGGAGTAATTTCATATTTTACCCTAGAGTGAAAGTTTATTATTTGCATGAGTTTTTAAAGACCCGACTAAGTATTTGAAGCACATTTAATTATTATTATTCATATTATTTTTCCTATTATTATTCATATTATTCCTATTATTATTGTTATACAGTGATTGTTTAATTTTTTTGCTTTTGAATACCGTTTGACTTGCCAGAAAATCATAAATCATTGTTTATTTGCATCTTTTCTATGCTACATTTAACTTTGCTTTACTTTTTAAATGATATTTTATGCAGATACGCTCCTCTGCAGAATCATCCCAATCTATCTAAAATTATTAATTCTTTACAAGCTATTCATCTGCCAAAACTGCATGTATATTGTAATATATATCACAATGAATAAAAATATTTCAATATCGTGCAGCCCTAATGCAAAACATATAATCAAACCTTTCAAAACAAGAGTAATTTAATGATATGCTACAAATCTTTGCACTTTATCACTATTTGTCCGACCCCTATTTTACACATTTGTCAGAAAGACATTTTTATTAATTTAAAATACAAAAAAAAAACATAGTATTATCACTTATTCATATATTTTACCAAGTTTTGTTCTGCATAAATAGGTTTAATTTTGACATAAACACGTCTGTGCATTTATGCATCTGGCAGGCATTCTGTGAACCTCAACAATGCACTATAAATGAATTAAAATGCATCCAAGGTGTGTATGCTAATCTTCATTCTCATAATCACTTCTAATATCAACACATATACTTTATTAAACCACACGACTGACAACAGCTGTTAGTTTGATACCTCAATGAAAGCCTGTATATCAGAGCCTGTGTGAGGAACTCTTGTAAATGTCAGTATTCCATTAGGCGATGGCATAAACACTGCAGTGTGTTTTCAAAGAGGCGTCCTAGAGAGAGGTCACGCTGTCCTTCCAGCCTCTCCAACATCGCCACCTACTGGCCATCAGAAGACGCCCACACTGAGGCTTTTAAACAGTGTGATTAATAACCTGCTGCAAAGCTAAAATGGCCTCAATCTAAAGATTACAGCACAGTGTCCCAATGCATAATAAATGGCAAGTACATTTATTACAAGTACAAGAGACAGTAGCTCTTTTATGCTGACTCTATCACAAGCTCATGCATATTTTAAAATATTTAAACGTCCCTTGGCTTTTAGTGAAACGATAATAATGAGCTAGATTGGACAGGGAATGTGTGATGTGGATTTGTCGAGCTGCCATTGGGATGGGGTCTCTTTTTTTTTTCTTGTGCCAATGGGCAAGTCATTTTTACAATGGCAACAAGTGCATGGAAATACGGGGATTTTAAGGCAGGGCACTGATGGTGAAAAGGGTATGAAAAAGTTATACAGTATTTATCATTATTTCCCATTTGATTGAATACAGTACTTTAAAAATAGTTGTATTTGTTTTGTGTTTGTTTGAATGTTTAAATTTGGTAATTAGATATTTTTAAAATGCAATTTAAAACATTCTTCCAGAAACTTACATTTCACTTTTAAAATATGTGACAGGGCCTGACTTCACACAAAAGTCATACAAAAGCAAGCATAAAATCATACAATTCAAGGAAAGAACGCGTATTTGATCACCGTGAGCTTCTCCTCTGTTAAATGACGTCACTTCTGAGTCGTAGCCTTAAAGGTGTATTGCACGCATTTTATGTTAAATTTAATGCAAATGTGACAGGACTGACAGAAACATGGGGACAATTGTAAATCTATTAGTGTTATATACAGCATTTGTAGTATTAATTTATGAATTTATGCAAAATTTCATGTTTTAATCAATTATTCTGAATCATAACAACTTAAACTTGCTATTTCAGAGGTATTTTAGCTTAATTTATTCTTTAGGTTTGATTGGGCTGAGGATAAGGGAAATCACAGGGTTTATAAATTTGTAAAGTGTTTTTAATGAAGAAAAAAAAAACTGTAAACTACATGAATGGCGTATTCCATTACAGAACAACTCACAAATCAACCATTAGACCATTTTAGTATTTTTTTGGGATGGAATACTTTTCATTCACTGTATGTAGGATTTTTTTATTTTAGGGACTAATAATGTATGTTTCTGGTGGAAAGCTGATGAGTTCTTTACACTGTAAAATTGTAAAAAAAAAAAAAATTATCACAACAACATGTTTGTGATGAGTAGAGACGCACACAGTTGTCTCTCATTAACACTCAGTCTAGTAGCAGTAATGAGCTCCATGCACAGCTAGAGTTTTAAAGCCAACAATAAACATCCGGTGAAAGCTTAATGTGACTATTTTCAATATCACAAAGTTTTTTGTATGTTGTAATATAATTACATTACATTCATTAAAATAGACTTAAGCATTACTTTAGTTGTTCAAGCATAAAATGAGAGAAAAGACTGTTTTGACCACTAGAGCCGTCAATAGCAGCAGGCTAGCACCGAAATTCCATTAAGAATACTGGGGTAAATAAAAATTTCATATTTTGAAGACATTGCAGGGGGGAAATGGATTTTAATGCAGTGCTTCTTGTCCAATCTGAGACCCACTTCATATCGGATGTCCAGCAGGCAGTGAAGATTGCTGTTTTTTAAAGAAATCATATCTTAAACGTGACAATTTTGTAATGGAAAGACAGTTGCTTGGCTTAAAATTACAAGTCTGTGTGCATATAGTCCATTGTCAAAAGCTTATATTAATGTACTATCAAATATGCTATTTTTATATACTACATACAGTCTTAAAATGTTTTTTTTTCAACCCAGCTGACTGTACTTTTCACCACAAAGGTAACTTTAAAAAATTTCCACATTAAAGAAATAGACATTATGAGCGCTGAAATTAAAAAGTTTACCTGTAAATCTTGTGCAAAAACACACAGAATAACACCTAATTTTGCTACGTTTTATCATTATACACTGTATAATAATCTGTAAATTTGCAGTTTACCGTATTTTGTGATTCATGTTCTATTTTTCATTTATTTATGCTTTTAATTTGTATTATGAGACCTTGATCTTTCTTCTAACAACTTTTAGCCTTTAAAAGTTTGAAAAAGTGACTTTTATGAGCATTTTATATAGTTTTAAGTAATATATTATCTGGGTTGATGTTGTATATAACAGTACAAAAACCTTGTATTAATCTGCCAGTACATTTTCTGTTAATGTACAGACTTATTTCTCTATACAGTATATCATTTCTTATGCATTATATTAATTCAAATGACTAAAATGTCAATAAAAGTCACTCTGTCAAACTGTTGAATTTTTATCATCAAAAGTCAACAGAGCAGAGATCAGCATCCTATAATGCAATTAAGGAAAACACTTGTGAATCACAAAATACAGAAACTGTTAATTAAGATATATTTTTTACAGTGTACAGTCTTAAACATGCTTTTATAACTTAACTTAATTAACAACTATAAATCTGCTTATACTCAGTGAATTAATTTTTACCTTAATACATTAAACAATTGAGTTCATGTAACTTGTTTCTATTTGTTACAATTAATGTTTACTCTACAACAGTCTAATAACCTAATTTATTTGAAGTTATTTACACTGTTCAATTTTACAGTGTACAGTAGGCTAAAAAAGCACTTCAGGAAAAGCTAAAAACCAAAAATATCAAAAATGGCAGGTGCATGTTTTTTCCTTGCAGTGTATTGTCTTAAGAGAGAGCATAGAGCACATATTATGAGCACCGAAGGCATGGCTGGGACCCACAACTAACCTTTCCTGTTCAATTTGCTGACCAGCGTCCTCATTTACATAACAGAATGCAATCTGGGAAATGTGCAGAACAGACTCGGAGTGAAAGTGCTGAGAGAGTGAAACGAGCTGCATGCTAATCAAAATGATTAGCTATAAGTCACGATGACATGCGAGAACTCATACAGCATAACACTGTCCAATGGAGAGCAGTCTGGAAAATTCATATACACAAGCAAGTCTGCTATTGATAAAGCATTGTTTAATATTTAATATTATCTTTATGTAAATAGATCCCTTTATGAGAATGCATTAACACATTGTATTAATATTCCAGATCTGAAAGCCAAGCATATTGTTTGGTATATATAATTTAGTATATAATTTAAGAATATAATTTGGTATAGTTCTCACACATTTGGCTTTAGAAAACGTAGCTCAGAAATAAACAATGTGCACTGGAAGCAATTTACAGTAAGTTAATTTGATTCATTAAATTCATTAAATTGATTCATGAGTTCATTCATGTGTAACTTTTCATTATGAAACAAATCACTTGTTTTTAAATTTCTTTTTTAGATTTACCACAAAAACATTTTCTCGAAATTAACAAAAGAGAACATTGTGCCATAAAAAGAGAACCATTTTAATTTTTCCACAATACTATAGTGAAATTACCAAAACATGTACCAATTCAAAATGTGCTGACTGTGCACAATTCAACTGAGACTAATGTAAACCCCTCTGATTTGTTGTCGATTTTGGTTGGCTCAATAAAAAAACGTGTGTGATTGGTTATAAAGCTCAGAGCTGCAAAAAGAAAAAGCACAAAAATAAATCTGATGCAGAGCACAGACACTCTTGATTCCAGAGGTCATTAATAATATAATAACACTAATACTGAATTGGTTTCACCGTTTTAAAATGACCAAACCAACATTTCAGATGTTTTACAATGTGCTCAGCCTGCTGGTCTGTCTGTTCACTCACATTTTTATCATCACATGATCTCTTATTACAAAATCACATTTTTTTTATACGCATACAGCAATTTGTATGGTAAAAGTGTTTCCATCGCAGTTTATGCAAATCTTTTCTTATCGAATAAACTCAGTTATGCGCAAATGTTTTTATGCACATTTTCAAAATTTATGCACATCTTCGCATAAAATGCGCATTAAAAATAAGTGGATGAAAACGTAGCTAATGTCTTATAATATGCATATATTTTTACCCAATTATCCCAATTTCCCAAACCGCTCCTTAACGCAATGCTAATCTGCGCTGATTGGTTCGATAAACCAGTCTGCAGTAATTGGTCAACTACATTCAACGTGAGACAGAAAGAAACGCCCACCGTGGCTTATCAACATTGTTAATGTAGCCAGACTGCAGAGTGTATGTGAGGCCAATGCTCACAAATGCATTTAAATCCGTAAAGAATGTGTCAGGCTCTTTAAAGTTAAAGGCTCTTTTACTGTGAAAATCAATGAAGAATCGCATTCAATTACCAGTTTGGTTTAGTTATGCAAGAGTATATTTGCCACAATGAATTAGAATTTTTGTTTATTTTGGTTATTTTAAACTCAATCCAGTTAATTCCCCTCTGAACGCAATATTTCAACACTGTCACAAGAGATTGTTCGGAGGCCTAATCTCACCGCATTGAAGTTGTGGAAAAGCCCAACGCTGTGCGGAGGAGTCTCCATTGGAAACTGCAGGAAGGGCTTCATATCCAGATGAGGCTGAATGACAGTGGGGGTCCGCAAAAATGTAGGGACAGCCCCCGCTCGGTTGATGCTTCCTGCAGAGACAAAAAGAACGACGTTAAAGAAGCCAAACGCACACTAATTCTTACTTTAAACTTTCCAGCTTAGAACCCTGTCAGCGGGTTATGTTCATCGACTTTTCCCACAAACTCCGACACAGAGGTGAAACACGGAGGCTCAGAGATGGCTTTTGCTGACACATTTTCATGTCAGCACAAAACTCATCAGAGAGATGTCAACCTTTGGTTATGAAACGCCCCCTCTAACTCTCTTTTTCTCCCAATTCACGTTACAGAGTCTCTGTTCCCTGTCAGCCTGTCTTCTCTTATCCTTTACAGCCCGCGCAACCCCTTGCATGAGACTCGGACCCTCTCGTCAGAATTAAGCTTTAGCGAGCAGTTACTTTAAGCTGCTTAATTTCTGCCGCTGGATTTTCCTCGCTTCAAATTCCCTGCAGTCTTAAATCTGTTCCCTTCTATCTCCAACCCTTCCTCCCTCCCTCACTTTCTCTCATTGCCTGTCTCTTGCTTAATCTTGGATGATTTTTCGCTTCTATTTCAAGATGCCTCGGCTCTCTCCTGATTTCTGGTTTCCTCACACACACACACAGGACGTCATTAGGCTGTGCTGCAGCGGGCATGCATGTCAGGAGGAGAAATAGAGATGGCACTGGAGAGATTCGCTGTCTCAGCCTGGCCACAGCTGTTCCTCCTGCTGGAGCCTCAGGCCTGGAGAGCCCTGGCATCATTAACTCAAATTAGGCATGCAAGACTCCTCACTGGCTTGCACAGCACACGGGGAGATAAAGAGCGAAGGGGAAAAAGAGAAGAGCCAGAATAAGGAGACTGGTTGCAAGACTACTGGTGAGAGAGAGAGAGAGGGAGATAGAAAGAGAGAGTACCAGTGGTGGCTTGTGGGCACTGCTGGTCCCTGATGCAGTGCTCAACAAAAGTCATGTGACTCACACTCTAAATACTCCCTTTTGCTGCAAACGCTTCTCTTCAAAAGTGCCGCAGTGTGCCTTAAAGGGGTAGTTCACCTCAAAATCAACATTCTGTGATGTGCTCATACTCAGATGTTGTTGTTTGCTCCATGGGATAAAAAAGGAGACTTTGTATTTAAGTATATAGTTATCAGGGGCTTTTGAGCTCAAGAAAACACATATAAAGACAAAAAAAGTACCGAGAGGTATTAGAAATAAAGTAATTCAAGTCTTCTGACACCATACAGAGTGAAACTTTAGCTTGTTTTGTTATTGTAATTCACTTTCATCAAACAAGCAGCAATGCATTTGTGTTCAATTGTATATGAACAATGCTGATAAAAAGTTTGGAACCCTTAAGACTTTTAATTTATTAGAAATGTTCGACTTTTACTCAGCAAAGATGCAATTAAACTTATCAAAGGCAGCATTAAAAGGCATTTATAATGTACCAAAAGATTTCTCATGAATGCTGTTCTTTTGAACTTCCACACATAATATTATAATATATTCATAATAAAAAATCCTGAATTTGATCATTTCCACAAAAAGTTTTAGCAAGACAAAAACATTTTATGATGATGATGATGATGATAAATCATTGTTATTATGAATTATTATTGTTATTCTTTCAAAAAGATGAACAAGGCTGTCGATAATAGAAAGATATTTATGTGAAGGATTTATGTGCACTTAAAAAAAAGCTTTTCCAACGTCTATTCACTTTTAAACAAAGAATGAAAAGCATGTGAATGATTATAATGAATATATCAGGCCATTGAATTACCTTACATCTCTAATGTAATGTGTGCACAAATGCAAACACAAACAGTCAGCTGCTGGCTGCAGGCCATCGACACAACAATTTCAGAGTTCTACATAGCCTACAGTACAGGCACTTTTCACTTAATTTTTAAATAATAATAGTAGAGCATATATATATATATATATATATATATATATATATATATATATATATATATATATATATATATATATATATGTATATATATATATATATATATATTAGTTGATGTCCGAATTCTTTCATTTTTTAAAAATTTCCCAAATGATGTTGAACAGAGCAAGGAAATTTTCACAGTATGTCTGATAATATTTTTTCTTCTGGAGAAGTCTTATTTGTTTTATTTTGGCTAGAATGAAAAAAAAAATTATGAACAATTTTAAGGACAAAATTATTAGCCCCTTTAAGCAAATTTTTTTTTCGACTGTCTTCAGAACAAACCATAATTATACAATAACTTGCCAAATTACCCTAAACTGCCTAGTTAACCTGATTAACCTAGTTAAGCCTTTAAATGTCACTACAAGCTTTATAGAAGTGTCTTGAAAATATCTAGTAAAATATTATTTACTAATATTATTATATTAAAATATTATTTACTGTCATCCTTGCAAAGATAAAATAAATCAGTTATTAGCAATGAGTTCTTAAAACTATTGTGTTTAGTAATGTGTTGAAAAACTCTGCTCTCTGTTGAACAGAAATTGGGGAAAAAAATAAACAAACAGGGGGGCTAATAATTTAGGGGGGCTAATAATTTTGACTTCAACTGTGTATATTATGTATATAGCAGTGCGATATGGCTGTATATCAGCACTGGTGGGAGACATGTGTTGGCTCGCGGCTGAACCCTTTTGTATGAGGAACTACTTTCTTCTGCCATTCCCTCACATCTGCAGTTGACGTCAGAACAGCAGAAACCATTGCTACTTTACACACGTCACTTTAGAGCTAGTATTTGAATGATTCTCTAGCTTAATGTCTAAATTGATAACAAAGCAGGTGATATTTGCTCACATTTTAGGATTATGAGTCTGAATGGCATGAAATGCCATCAATCTACAGAGATTTCCCAATATTTCTCAGTTGCAATCGGGAGTAGGCTTGGGCGGTATCCAAATTTTGAGACTGTCAAACCTCCTCCCTATTTTACCCCGGTATCTGGTATTGCATAATATAAAAATTAGGACGTAAGGCTCAGACAGTGTCACCAAACTGTTGTGTTGTGCCTAAACCATTCAAAAACGAAATACCGTATATGCAACACTCATACACACACACACACACACACACAAACAAACAGCATCCATGCGAATGCGTGCGTGCTTGGGAGCGATATTGTTAGACTGGCGCCCGCTTCCTTTCAAATTACACCAGAGTTACTGACTGCTCCTGAGCTTTATTCGGAAATTGCGAGAATGCAGAACTCCAGTTCGTATTTACCACGTCTCCCTTCTCATTCCGTCGAAACCGGAAACTGCCAAACTGTAGGTCACTTGGTGCACGACTCGCCACCTAACCTCTCCCTCTCTTTCTCTCTTTCTCTCTCTCATCTACATTGTCCCATGATGACAATTACGCATAAGCATTTGTAGGCAATAAATAAATAATATTTAATACTTGTCTCCTATTTAAGTGCATTATTTTTTAAGACGGTATAACTGTATTGAAACTGACACCGTTGCTATTTTTAGAACCCACGGTATACCATATTACCATATTACCGTCCAAGCCTAATCGGGAGATCACAATAATTAAACCCAAAAAACAAAGCAAACACTATCAGTTTCTGTGGCATAAATACAGCACTACAAGATACAAAAGAGAGAGATCGACTTAGAATGACAGTTAGTTTGATTATAATGATATGTTCAGCTGTAGTTTGAAATTTACTTTTTTTTGCTTTTTTTTTTTTTTTACCTGAGGACTTATGCGTCTCTGTCTCCATCTTGTGACAGAACGTCAACCGTCACTTTCTTTGGTCTGCTGACAGACTGATGGCAGCCGTTGCACTGAATCCGGTGCTCCAAAATTCTAAATATATTTTAAAACGGGCACTGTCCTTATGAATAAACTGCATAGTTGCAATCTAAAAAACTACATTCTCGCCTAAAAAGCCTCAAAAGTACATTATATTGTCCAACAGCAGCAATATTTGTCAAACAGTAGAGTGTCCTCTGCTTGTCGCTGTATGTGGGCGGAGTAATACACAGGGGTGAAGGGTGAAGAAGCAGTACGAGTGCTGTTATTTGCAGAATATCGCATGGCTATCAGCCACTCAGATTCAAGAACCAGACAGAACTGTTGTATACTGTTGACAACAAGAATATTTGTTGAAAAATGTTTAGTGTCGATAATGTCTACTAATCATTTAAGTCCTACTTAAAAGTGGTACATTCGTTGCACAGGCTGTCAATAGAGGGACAAACACCTTTGAGATATTATTACAAAGATTTTCATTTGAGTTCCAAAGTTGACAATCTTGTGATGAGGGCTAGTAACTAATGACAGAATTCTTATTT